>NW_016808093.1:113272-130034 GCF_001698545.2 Rhinopithecus bieti
AATATATATTATAAGTATATATTTTATATATGTTTTCATATATATATATAGGTAAAGGGGTATCCATTTATTTTAACATATTTTGACCTTTTATTCAATATATCTGTGTAAACTGTCTTAAATGCTTTACAGAATAAGGTGGGGTACAGAGTAACAAATATGAATACAGAACTTCACATTATATATCACACACTTAGATACACATATTCTATATACATATATAATACAATAGATATTACATATTCATTGTAATAGATATTACAAATTCATATTACATTTTACATCTAGAGTTACTGGTAATCTTAATACATGTGTTATCTTTATATCCTTGTTCTCTCTCCCTGAGGTCAATTTTGGATACTGGTTTGAAATCAGTATCCCATAGTCCTAGACACTCAACTAGCTTACCAAAGGCAAAGTCTTCTTCACAAGCATACATACTAGAGATTCCAGCACAATGTGTGCCTTGAATACTGTGGACAAAATTGAGCCCTTTCCGGACATATATGTCATTATTTAAAGCACCAGAGTAGGTGGTGCCTTCTTTGGCACATGCAAGGAAGGCAAAGGATGGTCTGAAGATCCCCTGTTTTGCCCAATATCCCTCTTTGTGCAGTCGGGGCATTTCCACACAGTGTCAGTCATTGCCCTTGTATTGTGAGCCCAGACAGGGGCTATATGTTTGGTTCACTTTTATTCCCAGTAACTACAAGGCATGTGGCATGAAACAAGTGCTTCATATTTTTTTAAAAGGCAGAATGAGCAGATAAATGAAGTGAACAAATGAATGAAGAAATGAAGTGATCTTGTCATTTTGGATTATTATTTAGTTACAACTGATACAGTAGAAGGGAAGGACAAGGGAGACACACACAAGCAATAGATCTTAGTCACTCAACAAGCGTGTGATGCTGGGCATATTGGTATGCACCTATAGTCCCAGGTACTTCAGAGGCTGAAGCAGGAGATTAATTGAACCCAGGAATTCAAGACCAGCTTGGGCAATATAGGGAGACTGTCTCAGAAAAAATAATGTGTGTGCTGAATGGATAAAGTGACAGTGAAAAAAAATACTGATAACATTTGACAATGTAGTAGGTATGTGAAAAGCAGTGATGAGCTGAAATGTACACATTTATACTTTCAATGGTTTTTGAACTTGAATCACTTGAGGTATTCTTTTTTCACAAGTACAGATATACTGAGGCCAACCCTAAAGGTCCAATTCAATAGATTTAACAAAACTAGCAACACTTGTATTGCCGGTGGACCAAGACAATACATAGAGAAATTCTGCATTAGATATAAATGGGAATATTTTTCACTGTGTTTAAAAAAATGAAAGAAGAGTATATTTTTTCCACTTTGGGTTGCTAAAGTGCAATTCTAAGCAACTCAAATTTGCTTTATTATAACAGCAATTTGTGGAAAAAAAAAAAAAGAAATAGCATATGCTGCTAATTTCTCCCTTTGACACCTGACCCAAGGAAAAGCAGGGTGCATTGTAAACTGTCCGTCAGCATTAAGCATCACTTAAACACATTTACCCAGGCAGTTTAGGTAAGTTGAGCAGGTTAAAAAACTAATGCTTACTACCAAATTCTGCTGGGAGCTTTCCCCATAGCTATGGCTTCAAAACTGCTATGATGTTCAAACTAAACAGGGAGGAGCTGTCCAATCAGAAAGCAAGCTGTGGAACCACTATAAGCAGCAAGGCTAAATGTATATCTAGCATGGCCAGTTGTTAATAGTTTCCAGGGGGGCTCCTATTCTCCTTTGAAATAGAATAGGGGATAGAGCCATATGAATAAAGGATTGTGGATCTGCTTGACACTCATCTCCATCTCTTCTAGAAGAGCCATTTCACTCCAACCATGTGGTTTTAGGGCGCTTCCATGTTCTCATAGGACCCTGGGGTTCGGCAACTTTTCATTTCAATGAAAATGAGTGCACAAATTAGCTCAGATGTTCAGAGCATGATATGGGGCTTTCAAACTAGAGAATAGAGAAATGTGTTCCCATCCCACATCTAGTGGTGAGATGGGTGTGGTGCAGCAGTTGTTTTCTGCATTGGAAAGTAGCTTAGACAAAGAAAACCAAGACAGCAGCATGCATATCTGGAGGGCAGAGTGCGGACAGAAGTAAAGAGGGAGACAAGAGATAGAGATGGAGTATTGGCAGGGGAGAGGAAGAGAGTTTGGTAAACAGTCCTGCCCCTTGTTCCTGGTGTCACTGAGACCGTTTGCCTTTTTTTTTTTTTTTTTTTTTTGAGACAGGGTCCCTTTTGTCACCTAGGTTGGAGTGCAGTGGTGTAATCTTGGCTCACTGCAGCCTTGACTACCTGGGCTCAAGCCATCCTTCTGTTTCAGCCCCTCGAGTAGCTGGGACTACAGAAGCATGCCAGCACGCCTGGATAATTTTTATAATTTTTGTAGAGATGGGGTTCCACAATGTTTCCCAGACCAGTCTTGAACTCCTGGCTTCAAGTGATCCTCCTGTCTCAACTTCCCAAAGTGCTGGGATTACAAGCGTGAGCCACCATGCCTGGCGACCATTGCCTTTATCTTGGCTACATGCACTCTACAATTACTCTGCTAATTTGTCTATATCAATTTGAGTTGGATTTTGACATTACAAACAAGAATTTTAACAAATTTGGGTGTGGGAGTTTTCAACTTTAATTCTGTTAAATTGGACCTACTGGGTGAATTGTGGAGAGTCAGCTCTTTGCAGGATGACTTTCTTATATTGTGAAACTAATTTAAAATTTGACACAACTATGCAATACATTATGAGAAACTCCTTGAATGAAGAAACCAAACAAAACCAAAAAATTTTCCTCTGCCACCTACACATACTTGTCTCTCACAAGTAAACATTCAGGAAAGATATTTATAGAAGTCTTGGATATGGGAGACAATATATCATTGTATAGTATCATTTAAGAAAGTATGTGTCTATTACACTTCACTGATCAAAAATTATGCTTTTAGTTCTGATGCTTCTTGACCAAGGTCTATTTAAAATGTCTGCCTTATGTGGCAGATAAATTTTGCTCAAATATTGTTTGGATTATATATATTTCGGTCTTTCATGTTTTCCTGCCTCAGTAACAAATGGTCCAATTTTTTCTAATAAACCTTCATAAATAATCTGTTGACTAAATGCCCAAACTTTTGCAAAATTCAATCTGTCATATCTCATTGTCTTAAATTTAAAACTCATCCATGCAATTATCTGAAGTCTATACATCGTCTTTGATTTTGTTCTGGTTCCCCTGCCACTTGGTGAATGATGATTATCAACTTTCCAGAGTCTTTCTTCTTTTCCTGTTGTTTCAAGGTTTTTTACTTCAGATTTGAGGTTACTGTTTTCTTGTAAATTCCTACCTATTGTTCCTTAACATTTTCTTAGTTTTGAATCCTGGACCACTGTTACAATGTGCCTTTTTGCTTTAACGACTTAATGTTACTTACAATTTTCAAAGTTTAGGGACAAAGGATATGCCAGAAAACATTATATTATGCAAACTCAATAGAAGAAACAGATTAGATTACCCCCAATATTCTGCTGAATGAAAACCTTCATTTATCTGTAGACTTCATGCAATAAACATGCAATACAAAATCACTGGAGATAATGAGGACAATTCTTACAGAAAAGTTTGATAAAGAATAGAGAATTTGGCTTTGCATCTATCTTCCCAGAATTTGGAAACTGATGGAAATAGGGCGGTGGAGGAAATGAAACAGTAGCTTCAAATGCCATGTAAGCCTAACAGGTAAAATTTCAAGATCCATCATTATTTTTTTCTTTTTCTTTTTTTACTATCCTGTGTGAAACACATGGCTGTTTTGCAGAAAGGTTCATTTAATCCTCTTAAAATGAAAACATGAGATGTATCTGAGACAATTTCCTATCATTCACAATGCTAGGAAAGGGTCAAAAGGGAGAGCTATTTTCTTATGTAAAGCTCATTATATGTGACTTGTTTTATCTTTAGAATTAAAATAAAATAAAATAAAGGCTTTCATCATTACTTTCCAGATGCTATACCTGTCAGCTACTCACTTGTATTGGTCTCTAGGTATTCTCCTGTCCAATTCCAGAACACCAGAATTCTCACAAGTTTGTCCTACAAATTATTTAAGATTCTAGGAAAGAGCAGATTTCCATGATTTGTTGAGTTTTAGCTGCCAGTTATTGAGCATTCTCTAAGTGAAGACTTGCTGCATAAAATTTTTATAAACTTTACAATAGGAATCTATAATTATCCTCATTTTTTATGATACTTTTGATACTTTGGAAGGTTACATAAGTTGTTCTAGGAATTGAAATTTTTGAACACGGGAAGCTTATTGGAACACAAGTTTCTCTATTAGCTCATAAGCATCTCAAAGGCAAATTCTAAATCTTACATCTGCAGGCAGTTGAATGTAGTGGGCCCTCATTTGTTGAATGTATGGACAAGCAAAAGTAACCATGACAACCAGCATCACTTTTCCTTGACCTACAGCCTTTCTATTTTCCTAAGATTATAGTTCAATTATTAGAAGGAATTTTCCAGAAGCATATATACCAGATGACAGTTGAAGTGGCATTTCATTACAATTAAATCTATTTTGAATATATTTATGTATATAAAGCATTTAGGACAATTCTGGCTCAGTTTAAAAAAATATTTTTTCTTTTACTATTATTATTGTTATAGAGTATCTATGTATGCTTCACATTCACATAAATGCTGCTAATATACTCAGTAGAGAAGGAAAAGCAAAAATTAATAAAAAGAATTAAACCAGTTGCTTAACTCCAAAAGCCAGTTTTCTCTTGAAAGAGCACACCTTGTAATTCATATTATAGATTATGAATTTATTCATGCCTATTTGATTAAAGAAACATCACTTTCTGTTTTTGAATGTGATAAATGGTTCCTGCTCACTTGAAAGGTGACAATGGAACATTAGTTTGATTTTTTGTGTAGGGCTGTATTGGTCTTTGCTAATGGCCTAAAGCAATAGATTCAGATGAAAAATTAAAATGTTTACTATCTTTTCTCTGTATTATGTAAGAAGAGTCCCTCAGAGAACATTGTTTTCATTATCAAGGATGATTTATCCTTTGTAATTTATCTTGCTGTGAAATTTGGAGGGCAGACACATTTCTGACTTTATACAGTTTCATCTCTTCATGAGGTAGCAAGAAGTGAAATAACCTCTCAGGAAATGTTGAAAGCAGACACTTACTATATAAAACAGTTTGAACTATTTAATAACCACAGCTAATTTTGCCCTCCTTTGCTAAAACAGTGCAGCATTTAAACACTGAAGAAGCAATATACTGCTAATGAAACCATTTCCAGGCAAAGAACTTAAAACAGTCTGGATAGTTTCAGTATAAATGCCTATGCATCCTCAAACAGTTTAGGTTAATGCAAGGCAAACAACTGCATCTGGTGGTAAAGGTATATATCTGTTTTAATCAGAACTTACTATTGGAAGAATCTTTTTAAATGAAGATTCCCTTCAGTGGCAAAACAACCCTTTGTTGGATTATGAACACGCATATAATTAATTCAACTGTTGGTGTNTAAAGCAATAGATTCAGATGAAAATTAAAATGTTTACTATCTTTTCTCTGTATTATGTAAGAAGAGTCCCTCAGAGAACATTGTTTTCATTATCAAGGATGATTTATCCTTTGTAATTTATCTTGCTGTGAAATTTGGAGGGCAGACACATTTCTGACTTTATACAGTTTCATCTCTTCATGAGGTAGCAAGAAGTGAAATAACCTCTCAGGAAATGTTGAAAGCAGACACTTACTATATAAAACAGTTTGAACTATTTAATAACCACAGCTAATTTTGCCCTCCTTTGCTAAAACAGTGCAGCATTTAAACACTGAAGAAGCAATATACTGCTAATGAAACCATTTCCAGGCAAAGAACTTAAAACAGTCTGGATAGTTTCAGTATAAATGCCTATGCATCCTCAAACAGTTTAGGTTAATGCAAGGCAAACAACTGCATCTGGTGGTAAAGGTATATATCTGTTTTAATCAGAACTTACTATTGGAAGAATCTTTTTAAATGAAGATTCCCTTCAGTGGCAAAACAACCCTTTGTTGGATTATGAACACGCATATAATTAATTCAACTGTTGGTGTTATTCATGTGTTCAAATATGCTTTCAAATTGTATTTATATATGTTTATTTGCCCCTACAAGAAAATTAAAATGTGAATTTCTGATGATAGCTGAGTGTTTTACTGACTACAACAAAATGAGTGTGTTATTTAGAACACATCCTTGTTTCTTTTGTTTGTTTTGTTATGTGTGGGTTTTCCACATGTGTAATAGAAATACCATATGCACACTACAGGGCTGCAGTAACCAAAACAGTATGGTACTGGTACAAAAATAGAAACATAGACCAGTGGAACAGAATAGAGAGCCCAGAAATAATGCTACATATCTACAGCCACCTGATCTTTGACAAAATCAACAAAAGCAAGTGATAAGGAAAGGACTCACTATTCAATAAATAGTGTTGGGATAACTGGCCAGCCATATTCAGAAGACAGAAACTGGACCCCTTTCTTACACGTTATACAGAAAGCAACTCAAGATGGATTAAAGACTTAAATGTAAAACCTCAAACTATAAAAACCCTGGAAGGTAATCTAGAAAATATTATTCTGGATATAGGACCTGGCAAAGATTTCATGGCAAAGATGCCAAAAATAATTGCAACAAAATTTGACAAATGGAACATAATTAAACTGCAGAGCTTCTGCAGAGCAAAAGAAACTACTAACAGAGTAAACAGACAACCTACAGAATGGGAGAAAAGTTTCACATGCATTCGAAAAGGTCTAATATCCAGAATCCATAAAGAACTTAATGTACAAGAAAAAGGTAAATGATCCCATTAAAAAGTTGGCAAAGAGCATGAGAACTTTTCAAAAGAAGACATACACATTGTCAAAAAAGTGTCTAAAAAAGGCTCATCTTTATTCATTAGAGAAATGAAAATGGAAGACACAATGAGACATCATCTCACACCAGTTAGAATGGCCATTATTAAAAAGTAAAATAATAATAATTATAATGTTCTGGTGAGGCTGCAGATAAAAGGGAATGCTTATACACTGCCGGTGGGAATGTATATTAGTTCAAGCATTGTGGAAAACAGTTTGGTGATTTCTCAAATAACCCAAGATAGTATTACCATTTGACCTAGCAACCCCATTATTAGGTATATACCCAAAGGAATATAAATGGTTCTACTATAAAGACACATGCATGCGTATATTCCTTGCAGCACTATTCACAATAGCAAAGAGATGGTATCAACCTAAATGTACGTCAACGGTAGACTGGATGAAGAAAACGTGGTACATATACACTGTTCAATACTATGCAGGTATACAAGGAAAATGAGAGTGTGTCCTTTGCAGGAACATAAATGGAGCTAAATGCCATTATCCTAAGCCAGCACACACAGGAACAGAAAATCAAATACCCCATGTGCTCACCTGTAAGTGGGAAATAAACACTGAGTACATATGGACACAAAGAAGGGAACAACAGGCACGGAGGTCTCCTGGAGGGTGGAGGGTGGGAGGAGAGGAAGGATGGAAGACTACCTATCAGGTACTATGCTGACTACCTGGGTGAGCAAATAATCTGTACAGCAAGCCCTGGAGACACACAATTTACCTATATAGCAAACCTGCAAATGTACCCCTGAACCTAAAAAAAAAAAGTAAAAGATAAAGAAATGCAATATGCTACTAGTTAGAAATGAAGAAAGGTCAAAGGAAATAGTTCATTTAAAATGAATAAACTCTCGCTAGTTTGCTGGTAGAAGGCAGTTGGCAGAACTGTAACTAAATCAAGAAAAAAACATTAGATTATACATTTTAAAAATATGTTTATATTTTATAATAAATTTTTGCCTTCTCTTCCCCTGCTGGTTTTGGTAACTAAGTTAGAAAAAAAAAAGTGATCATTTTAATAGAGTTTACCAGTTTTTCTTCTTTGCCTTTAATCTTTAGGTTGGCAAATAAAATCACACGGATCTCCTCCTAGTTCTGCTACTTAATAGCAATGGGACCAGGGGCAAGTTATTTAAAAATTCTAAGCTTTGCTTTTCTCATCTGTACACAGGGATAATCAAACTATCTCTCTTATATTGTGAGAATTCAGTAGGACAATGTACATAAACTCTTAGTACAATGTAAGTATTCAATATATATTATCTAATGAAAATCTTTGATTTGCAAGTTGTTCAGGCTCAAACTGAAGTTTAGGAAAAGGCAGTTTTCACAAGTGTTACACTGGCTGTATCAGCTCTATTAATCATCAAACACCTTTGAAGTCTGACCTTAAGGAAATTACATTTTATTTTTTAAACAAAGTACCAATGGGCAATTGCAGGCAAAGACAGGGAGAAAGGCTACTTTTACTCAGTCATGGATTCTCAAGAATTTTTACTCAGGGATCCACTGTATTGTTTTCCTGGGAATGGGAGATGAGCTTGTGAAGTATTGAGCTCTTCACCAGAGATGTTCCATTTATTAACTACAATTAAGGCTGTAGAGACAGAAATAATTTGATAAAGGTTTAATTGGATGCCAAATGTGAGACACACCAACAATGTTGGTAGTGTTTCAGGCTTTGTTACAAATCAAAAGACTTTTATCAGAATGTTTAGGAGAAGGGAGGGTGGCTTCTCATATTGCAATTGTCCTTTTTCACTGGAGAGTGCAATACAGAGGTTGCAATCATTGGGTACACATTGCAGCATTTAGACTAAAATGTCTATGTGCAGGACAATCCGGGAAACTTCCTAATTTAGAAACAGATCAGCAAAACTTCATGATTCAGAAACAAATCAGCATCCTTTTCAGTGTCAGTAGGTTACATAGTAATCAGTACATCAATAATTTTAAAGAAATCATGCTAACATTCTTTACTGAGGGTCAAGATGCCACCATGAATCACAGGACCTCCACCAGGTGGGTTAATTTGGAAGCCTGCCAAAGATGACCTGCAGATTTTCAACTTCTTAAGACGGTGGGGTGAGATTTTTACCTCTCATGTGCATGTGACAAAGTTTGCTTAGGGAATTAGGGAGTGAGAAATAACTGGGGAAGACAAAAGACTATAGTTTCATTCACTTCTCCTGAGCATTCTTAGGTCAAAAGTGGAGAAAATTTGAAATGGATGCCTGAGAGCTACATTTTTAAGTAATTTCCCTTCTATAAATATATATGATAGAGACATGATAAAAGTAAAAGTTTTTGTTTCTACTTAGTAAAAGTATCACATATTTTCTATTTTATGCCAGATTAACTTCAAGACTGTTCACAAAATATTAGTAAAACAAAAAAATTGCATCTGCAACTCAACAATTTTTTTAAATATTGGGGATGTCTACTGAGCAAGTTACCAGGGATAAACTCTACTATAGGTGGAGAAGCATGTGGTTTTTCTTAAATATTTTCCCCTGAATGTTTTTATAACTGCCTCAAAACCTGGTTTTGGGAATTCCCTTTAGACAAGGGTTTGAGTCCTTGAACTCACAATTTAGGGAGATGGTCAGACTGCATATGTTTTTCTTTACAAATTCTGCAATAGGAATTGTCTATTTCTGTAAATACCTGCTCACTGTTTGCATATAAGTTAAGGAAGATTTTGACACATATATGAGTTTATTGTTAATGGAGCCTATGTCCTCAGAGTTCAGAGACTATGAAAAATAGTGAGTTTCATTATATATGTCAAAGAAGTATATCAGAGCCTTCACTCAGATTTGTGCTAGATTGCAAACATATAATCAAGATTATGAGGAATACTGTCTGGTTTGTGGCGTTTTTCAGTGATATCTTAAGAAAATAAAATTAGTTTGCGTTTATCATATTTGACCAGAAAATAACGTTATGAATATAAACAATAATATTTATTTTGGTCAAATACTAGGATCCAAAGGCTAAATTAAAATTCTTAGGAAAAACTGGGTATTTGAACATTAGTGCTCATTTGATATATTAAATTACTGTTTAAGCTGGTGCATGCACCAAATAAGGTAAGATAGCCTCTGAGCCAGAATGTAAGTTGTACTTACATCTGCGACATTTGTTTCCTCATGTACCATAATGTGCTGTTTCTAGTTTGACAGGATGACATATTGCTTCTAGTATGACAGGATGGTGCTACCCATTGTCGGTAATTCTAAAGTCCTTATTTTCACCTGATTTACCAGAGCCTAAGCTATGCTTGCTGCAGTTAAGCTCTGCTGGTCTGGGCATATGTGACATGCCCATGAATGAACAACTGTCAATAAAAGTGCTTTAAAACTGGGTATGTGGGCGGGGAGAGCTAAAACAATTTAATTCTTCTAAAATGTCTACCAGTCCATAACTTATGTACTGTACATCAAAGTATAGTATATAGTATAAAAGTATTTTATATACCATATAACAAACTATGAACTGGTAGAAATTTTATGAGATTTAAATTGTTCTAGATTTTTCTGTGATTGAGATGCATATATTCAATAAATATATTTCAATATACATATAGAGAGACATATAAATACACACAAATTCTTATCTATAACTATTTATATATATTCCTCTATATCTATTCCTCCTATCTCTCTCTCTATATATAGATATTCCTCCCTCTCTTTCCTCTCAAGAGAGAGAGAAATATCTATATATATTCCTTTCTGAGTAATTTGTGTGTGAGCATGGGATATGGAGATATTACAGACACTTGCAAATGCAAAGTTAATCATGCAAATTGTTTAGTGGGTTGCAAAACTGAATCCCAGCTGCAATACAATAGTGCAGAGAAAATATAATTTCTTTATTTGGGGTATAAGCAATCTGTTCTTCCTTTTTTAAAACCCCTTTTGCTCATTAACTGGAAAAGCAAAACTTAAATTTCTAATCCTGTTTAAACCTTAGTCCACTTCAATCATTTACAAATACTGTCAAGTAATGTTAGACACTTGAAAAGTTTCATAGGTATGTCTTTTAGATTTTGTTTAGGGTGGTGATAATCTTGTCATGAAAGCGATAGGTTAGTGGGTACTTTGACTCCTAGTTCTTCTGATCTCCAGGAGCTGTTTGTCATCCACTTCATGGCTAGATAGACTGCTGGCCGCTGAAGCCAGAAACTACACCTGGTCAGTCGGTTTTGTTTGCTTGATTACAATCCTACAGCATTGTCTGACTCATCACGTTTCATTTTATCTCTGGCTGAGGCTAGAGACTCCTTTAATTTGTTTGGCAGCGAGTTTCATTTAGTCCTGGTGTGGGCGATCGGTTTTGTAGCTTGTAATATTCAGCCATCTGCTCCTCTAGTAAGTCTTCCATCTGAACTTTCCACTTTTTCTGGACACAATCTAGTCCTAGAGGTCCAGTGGTGACCCAGAAAGGTAAAAACTCAGTGTTCATCTGAATGTAATGACCAGACAGAAATAACTAAATTGATAGGTCTGTGCCCCACCTGTGTGAAGAGGTTGTCTGCCACAAAATCTGTTGGAGGTTATAGGGGGGTGATAACAGATAGGGGTGGGGATAACAAAAGAGCTTATCATCTTTGTTCTTGGAGTTACCACACTTATCCAATACAACTTATTATCATTTAGCCAAAGCCCTGCAATGGGAAAATGGGGATACATATGAGTAACTGTTTAACCTTCTCCTTAGAAAATGCAAAGTTTGAAGTGGACATGCCAAAGGTGCATCTTTATCTTGGGGGGTTTTCTTTAGAGAAAACTCTATAATCATATATTTTCCAGGCTTCCTTGTTTAGATACTGGTGAATCAACTTACACTAAACTTATCGTCATGAAGGGGTACAAATCAAAACCAACCAGAAAGAGATACATTAGGGCAAGGTCTGGAATTGATCCAAATATAAAGCTTTTGGTCTTCCTCTCCCTGTGGTTTTCTGGACAGCATTACCTCCTTCCACCTACATTGTGTGACAGTACTCAAAAAGTACTGTGAACTGGGGAAGCTCACTCAAGCCTTTGATGTCCAAACTTTTCATTACAGTTTAACCACATGGTGTTCACCTGTGGCTGACTTTTAGTTTTTAGCCCCTTCTGGAGGTTTGTTCTCCCGTTCCTCTGAAGATCATAACTGATATGTCATGTTCCAAAGGCCGCATTATAAGGTGCATTGTAAGACTATCCACTGACCAAAACACCTGGGCAAACAGAGACACTTTTCCAGATAGGTTATTTCAGGGGCCTAGAAACCACCTCCCAGTAGCTCAAGGCAAATGCCATATCTCCCTTTGGATAAAGTCAATTCTTTAACACACAGCAGAATCATTTTACAAACCCAGGTACTTGTACATATGCTTGTACTTGTACATAGTCCTGAACTTGAACCCAAGCCTGTAATTGTAAATACACCTGAACTTGTGCATGAGTCTGCACTAGCCTTCAAGAATTTCAAGTAAGTTTGTAGTTAACATCTATCTGTTTATTTTACTTTTACTTCTCTATGAAGAGATTAATTCTTTACACAGTTTGTTTGGAAAAGCCCATTTTATTAAACTGACAACATCATTTGTGAAATATGTTTTAATTTCAATTGACAAATTGACAAATATAATTGTCAATTGACAAATATAATTAAGCATAGATAGCTTTTTTTTAAGATGAAGTTTCACTCTTTTTGCCCACGCTGGAGTGCAATGGCATGACCTTGGCTTACTGCAACCTCCGACTCCTGGGTTCAAGCGATTCTCCTGCCTCAGTCTCCCGAGTAGCTGAGATTGCAGATGCCTGCCACCACATCCATCTAATTTTTTGTACTTTTAGTAGGGACAGGGTTTCACCATGTTGGCCAGGCTGGTCTTGAACTCCTGACCTCAGGTGATCCACTCCCTCAGCCTCCCAAAGTGCTGGGATACAGGTGTGAGCCACCGTACCTGGCCAAACACAGGCATCTTTCAAGTAGTTTAAGTATGTTTTACCAATATAGTTTCTTAAAAAATTATAAGCTATTTGAGGATAGGAATTACATGTCTTTTCATTTTTGACTCCTAAGATCATCAAGAATATGTGTTTCATATTATTGTTATTAGTAAATAAGGGTTTGGGTGAGTGTATGCGAATGCAGCCTATCAGCAGGTGGGTCACATTACAGCCTATAAAGGCATTGAAATGTAAAACAATGTTTAAAGAACTCTAATGTTTCAAATGAACCAAATTATTATAGTGACCACAAGTCATAACAGAATGGAAATTCAACTGCAGATATAAACAGTGATGATTCTTATCCCCATAAAGGCATCACTAGCATTCAAAATATAACAACACTTAATGTTATTTATATGGTGTACTATGACCACTTAGAAAGCTAGAAAATATTCCAGTATGTCCTTTATCATTTTTTTCTGATATATTTTTCATATGGTGAAACTTTTAGCTTTAGTCCAAACTATTCTCAACATATCAGACACATATTGGTATTTCCAGGAATTAAATTCACATGAGGATATTTGAATGAAAGGCTTATACATATCTGAGGAAGGGGCATTTGGGAGCTGCATGGAGAAATTTGTCTCCAGACTCCAGCCTTGCAAAGAGAGCTGTAGTAGACAGAAGCTGAAAGACCTCTTCTCCAGGAAACCTTGTGTTGTTTGTAGCATAAGAAGCCCTGCTTTATGTAATGATGTGTGAATCAATGAGGAGCAGAAATGGATTTCCACCCCTTATTTCCCCACCACCATTTTGTGAAGATGAAGCATGGCCTCTCTGCATCAAGAAATGCAGGGCAACTTAAGGACATCAAGGGTCTGCTACAGTAACAACGACAGCAGCAGGAGGTTAGGAATGCTTTAAAAGAAGTCATCAGAGTCTGCCAAGAGTTGGCTGAGGAGTGGATGCTCAAGAGAGCAACAAAGAACCCTGCCCCTGCTTTACGGCAATGGAGGATGTGGCAATAAGAAAGAAAGAAGTACCATGGCTGATGCTTTTGTGATAGAGAGAGCTTGTGTTCAGCAACTCTGATGCATGGCTTAGGGAGTCTTGGCAACTCTTGTTAGCGAAGGATTGAAGGCCTCGCATTGCCTGGTGTAGAAAAGAGCCAGGGAAAAGGCAGCACCTATTAGTAAGAAGTTCCTAATTTACTCTTTTGATGAAATCTTTGGAAATATCAGTTGTTTTTGCTAGCTTGTATTATCTGTAAAAAAAAAATGACATAGATATAAACTATTTTGAAAATTATACCAGGTTAATGGTTGTTTTTATGCTTTAATCATCACCTAGAAATCATCATTGTGCTAGGTACCTCACCGCCACTGCTAGTCTACAACTTTCCCGGAAGAGCCTCAACCATTGCTTTAAAAACTCATTCACCCAAGGTTTGTGATGTTTAACTTTCCCTTCAGAAAGGTCTGTGCTCTCTGAAGTCAGGAATAATGGGAGGTGAAAAGGCAAGAAGTGCAGAGAGCAAAGGAAGAGGAAGGCGAGGAAGATTTTTGAATTGTGAATTTTCCCTTTGGTCCACATGGTGACAGCTCACAGTGAATTTTAAGTACAGGAACTATGGGGATGAGCTCTGGGTCCATATTCTGTGCTTAAGTGAAAGGTGATGGTAAGGAAGGTTTTGGCAAAAAGCACAAGGTGACAGAGGAATTGGTGTTGTCACCTACTGAGGCACTTGGAAGATCTGTAATAGCATCATGATGAGGTCACCAGAGATAACTTCTTATGGCATTTTTCCCGAACTTTCTCGATCCTCTACCCAATTCTGATCTTTCAGTTCAAGGATTTAGAGTTTTCGAATTTTGTACCAGTTGTTCAAAGTAAATTCTGCAAACATCCTTTGTTACTAGATTTTACCTATTTAGTCATGTAGTGCATTTTTGTAGTTGCGGTACATTATTATTTAAAGAAATTTTGTGAATTAATCTATGGGCATAGATAGCATACATGACACCATTCCCATGGAGATATGCATTTTGAAATCCAATCAAATAACAGCTATGCAATTGTGCTTCTCTGAGGTTTACAAAATAGAGCATTTTAGGCCAGGCACAGGGACTCACACCTGTAATCCAAGCACTTTGGGAGTTCAAAGTAGGTGGATCTCTTTAGGCCAAGAGTTCGAGACCAGCCTGGTCAACATGACAAAATCTCTACTAAAAATACAAAAATTAGCTGGATGTGGTGGCAGGTGCCTGTAGTTTCAGCTACTCGGGAGGCTGAGGCAGGAGAATTGATTGAACCCAGAGGGGGAGGTTGCAGTGAGCCAAGATTGTACCATTGCACTCCAGCCTGGATGACAAAGTAAGACTCTGTCTCAAACAAAACAAAAAACAAAACGAAACAAAAAAACAACTATTTTTTCACCCAGGTACTGTCCACTAACCTATACGCAGGAACATGCCTACAAATATATGCATATACATACACATCTTACTATTTTGTGACTCTGTTTAGGCACAGAGCTAAGGGTTTAATGACTGTTCTCTCATTTAGTCATCATCCAACACCATTTCGGGAAAGGACTAGTGCTGCTCTTCAGAGATAAGAAAGCAAGTTAAAAAAGTGGTGATTTTTTAAAGATTATACAGCTAGTAAGTGAAGAAACTGAACTAATGAGGCCTGTTTGGCTCCAAAGCATGCCTTCTCTCCTGCCACACAATGCATTCAAAACTAAAACTGCTATGCAGGGTGTTATCTGTGCTTTATTTAAATCCATAATGTAAACCAGAATAGTATAAATCATGAAAGCTGCACAAAGGGATAAAATTAAGTGATGCAAACACAATAAATAAAGATCCTCATGGCACAGTGATTTTCTGAGCTCAAAAGATTCTATTATAATCTTAAGGTGACTTTTTATAGAAAAAAAGAATCTGCTCTCTTTCTAGAAGGGAATTGCCAAAGCGTTACATTCTTACACATCATCTTGATATATGCAATCTTAGATGTAAGAAACGTTGTGAGATTTTGGATATGCTTATGAGGAGCTGTATCTCTATTGTAGATTAATGTAATTTTTAATGCTTGTCATATGCTCCTTTCCCAAGACTGTCAGCTCCACATCTGATTTCAGTTCATTCCCACGATTCACATGGACAGGCCCACTGGGCATGGAGTTTGTGCTCCACTTTGAGATTTTGTACCCACGCCTTCTGAGATTAAGTATTAGAAAATAATATGCCCAGCTAAGATTTGTGGACATTGAGTGTCAAGAAAGAGAGAGGCACCAGAACTAAAATAATTATAAAATGAAAACAGAACAATTATAGTGGTATGAGGTTGTGCATGTGTGTGTGAGTGTGTGTGTGTATGTGTATCTTCCTGATCCTTATCCTAGGCTGCAGAACAGCATGATGAGAAAGATTACAAAGGCAAAGAATTGGGACACACGACTGAAAACCTGAAATATGAGGCCCTTGTTAATACTCGTAAAAACACTTCACTTCCAAACCCACATGAGAAAGAAAAATTGAGACATTATCATTCTATAAATTAGTCATTTTGAGAACTACCTAGTTCTTTGATTGCCCTTCTTGTAATAGAATGTTTTGCTACTACCTAATAAATCTTTATTTTAAGGCAAAACAACGTCCAACTTGAGATTTCTGCTGTCAAGAAAAAAAATCCCATCAATTCAACATATCCAAGCATTGTGGCAACTGAATCTGAAGAGAATATAGTTTAACCCAGGGGAGTACATATAGCATCTTTTTTTTTTTTTTTTTTTTTTTTTT
>NW_016808093.1:130268-132515 GCF_001698545.2 Rhinopithecus bieti
TATCTTTTTTGAAGTTGATTAAGGTAGACCAGTTGGTACCTGTGGAGTGCCAAGCATGAGCTAGACATTGAACAACACGGGTCTGCAAGACTGCTTCTTGCCCCATGGGCTAATCTTTCAGTGCACACTGATGTGACTGGGGGCTGATGAATGAATAAGATACAAAAAAGATAAAAGAGCCTTTGTCATAAATGTAAAAGACTTTTTTCTCCTTTGAGGTTTAATTATATTTTGCTTCAGAATAAAATCCCTCAGAATAGTACACTTGGAAATTTATACTCCAGTGAATTTTATCAGGGTAGTTGTCAAAGAATAAACATGAGAAACAGTGTCTAGAGGAAAGCAAAAACATTATGATTAAGAAAATACACTCAAATACAAACATATCTCCAAGGTCTGGGATTTATTGTTCTTTAAATTTTCAGAAACAATCATCATTTCTACAATAATAATTTCTAACAGAGGTATTTCAAGAGTTTTACAAATCATGTTAAGAAAATAGAAATAGAAGCTTGAAGAAAAGTGAATCAGTATCAGGAAATACAGGCTTGGTCAGGGCCTACTTCAGTTATATACAATTTGAACATTTTCTAGAAAGAATTTATTGTGACTGGTGAATATTTTGTTCTTCTCATTTCTGTGGGTTCATTTGTATTAATTTATCTCAAGCTCTGTGGATTTAGTAGCTTTATCTGATTCATCTTTCGTCCCTCAAATGTATTAGTGCAGTGTAGGCACGTCATAGGTACAGAATGTTAATAACTACTTTCTTGCGATAATAAAAGAGTGAGGAAAGGCTTGGACAAAGTATCTCCTTAGCTCCAAAGACCAAAAACTGAAAGGCTACTTATGGGTTTAAATACTCTCTTATTATAAAAGTCATTCATATTATGAAATACTTTAAAAAGTTTGGATGACATTTAAACGAAATGGAGCAAAGTTGTTTCTAAACCTCCACATATTGAGGTTTGCAATGTGACCTACTCCCTGGCAGTATTTATATGTACACCTCCCATTCATTTCTAATGTCTACTGACATTGTTCTCTGTGTTGTATCTGCCCGAATGGATTGAGGCCATCCAGAGAAAGACAGATATTAGAATCAGCAGAAAGCGATTATAGGTGGCATCTGGCAGGGGTCATTTTCTCTTAAGGATTTGACATGTCACTCCTGGTAAATCGGTTCTATTAGCTATCTAAAGGAACCAGATGTACCATAGGAGATTATGCTAATAAATCTTTTGTGAATTATATATAGTTTTTACTATTGCTGATCCATTGCCGTTCAAGTAAGCTCAACCATGTTTGTCTACGAATGGATTCCAATTTAAGCTTCTTAGGTGCTTCCTTACTGAAAAAATGTTTCTGAAAGTTGTTGTTGCATGATATGACCTAATACCAGAGATAAACTCTTTTAGCAGATATTGGTCTATTGATAAGTTATTTTATGTGTTTGACTTCAGATTTTTCAGTAGATTATTATCTGGGTGAATTCACTAGATACTGCAAATATATTTTAAGTGAAATATTTTCTGTGAGATCTAGCAGTCATTAATTTCATCTGTGTAAAATGGTGATTTCTAGATAGTGCAAAATATGTAACAAAGTGTATGTCTCAAAGATAATATTTAGCAAAGATGATTTGATGATAGACGTGAATTTACTGAAGTCAGGTTTTTAGATAGTTCTGCATACACTTTTTTTAGATTGCCTTTCTTCACTATGAAAACTGGCCACAGTTAACCTCCTTCATAAACAAGATCCTTATTCCTTACAGCCATGTGTAGTTTCTACCTCTATGCTTATTTAAATTGTACACATCTTTCTGAGTTCAGTTTATGTTTGATCTTTGAAAATTTTTATTAATTTTTGGTAATTGTTTTTTTTAACTTTTTTAACTTTTATTTATTTTTTTTTTAATTATACTTTAAGTTCTAGGGTACATGTGCATAACGTGCAGGTTTGTTACATATGTATACTTGTGCCATGTTGGTGTGCTGCACCCATCAACTCGTCAGCACCCATCAATTCATCATTTATATCATGTATAACTCCCCAATGCAATCCCTCCCTCCTCCGCTCTCCCCATGATAGGCCCCAGTGTGTGATGTTCCCCTTCCCGAGTCCAAGTGATCTCATTGTTCAGTTCCCACCTATGAGTGAGAACATGCGGTGTTTGGTTTTCTGTTCTTGTGATAGTTTGCTAAGAATGATGGTTTCCAGCTGCATCCATGTCCCTACAAAGGA
>NW_016808093.1:136532-138820 GCF_001698545.2 Rhinopithecus bieti
TTGCTCCGCCCCTGGTAATTGTTAATACATTCTCTATCTTAATATCTACTGCAACACATAGAGCCAGAAATAACTATCACACTTGTTTTTTTTTTTTTTTTCTCCCAAATAGTGGTTGAATTTCTATTCACATCTCAAGATCTATATCAAGTATATCCACTCTGATCCATCTGAGAAAATTGATCACTGCATCCTTCCTGCCACTCTGATGCCTGGCATATACCATTATCCTTGTATTTGTCACACTCTATTTCTGTTTTCTATTTTTTATTTTGGTGTCACCTACCCTTCTTTTCTGAACTCTTTTGGTTTTTGCTTCTCACTATAAAATATAACAGAAGCAAAATTAAAAGAAAATGTAAAGGAAAGGTGAGCTTTTTTATATCTTTGCTTCTTATTGTATCTAGTAAAACTAAAATCTATTAATGTATTAATGTGCTTTAAACATTTGCTCTGCTCTTAAGCAATTCAATCACTGAGTTTTCATTGCTTTTACAAGTATTTACGGAATAGCTACCACTGGGCTCATTTCTGTGTTTGGTGCACAGAATGTGGGGAGCACGTAGTATTAAACAGAGTATTTACCTCAAAATAATTTATTCTCTTTAGGGAAACAAAATATAGATGCCTGAAAAACATCAACAATGCACTATACAGAATCTGAGATTTCTGGAAGTGAAGAAGTACATGTAAGGGCAAACATAATGAACTGAGTGGGGATATGTGATATGCAGAGCTGTCTTACATGTAGGTGTCTTCATGCAAAATAATGGACAGGCTTCAGAGATCTAAAGTTAGCATTTTAGATACCTTTTATACCAGTATCAATTCCTTTGCACAACATCCTTAGCTACTTGCCTTTGTGTGAAAATTCTTGCCTTCCAATTTTCCCACTGGAGTTGAAAACAGATTCTTCCACGAAAAATGAGGAGTAGAGAATTGGACGTAATAAAACATCCTTATGGAACATTTTGGCTATGTCACTATTCATCTCTAGCTTTTGGTCAGTCTGTGAGATTTAATACTCAACAACCAGTGGATCCACTTACTGAAAGTTGTCTCACCTGCAGTGAAGTCATCATTTTTAAGCCTGATTTGCTCTTCCAAGGAAAGGACAGGTAAAACAAAACCAAAAACCAAAAACCAAAACCTTGTATCAAGGCTCTCCTCAAATTTTTTACTTAATAGGATCAAAAGTCTGTCTCAGATTTTTTTATTGTAAGATGCTGATGCATGAATAAAGTTGTTGATCATGGTTTTATGATGTCAGAGAAACTTCCATAATACTATATCCGACACTATGAATTTCTCTCCTATAATTGTGTCAATAGCATTTTGTAATTTAATATTAAATCATTTTTTATAAATAACAGATTGGGCATCGGTCTGCCTTATTCTGATGTCTGTGGTAAGGCAAGCCAAGGATACAGCTGATGAAATATAACCTTAGACAAGCTCCATCTGTCCCATTTAGACGATATATAGTGTCAGATCTCAGTGGTGGAAGTGATAACTGCAAGCTGCTCTCCAGGGCAGACAGCAAGAGAGGGCTACTGATCACACTGATTAAAATAAACAAACCCTTTGGGTGGGTTGTAGTAAGTATAAACTTGAACTAGATAACCACTTTCAAACAGATTTCTGCATTTAGGGCCAGTGTCATGTGGAAAAATGAGGCCAGCTTATTTCAAATATATGTAATTTTTATTTGGCCATTACGAAAATATTTTGGAAGAAACATTGCTTTCCCTCTTTTAGAAAGTATCATTGCAAGAACACAGACCTGTACAAAATGTTTTCCAAAATTATCAGGACTCAGGGGTATCTTTAAGCTGGGTCAGGAGCCTATAATTCAGTTAGGCTTTCCAGAGAAGTTTCCAAAAATAAGGTCAGCAAAGGAAGAATGTGTTTTATCTGGGGTCTAATGGAAGCCTATCATTCCACTCTGAGTTTTAATGGGAGTCTCAACTATCACATAAAAGCCATTAATGCAGATGGACCTCCTGGAAGCAGAAAATTTCTAAAAACCCTAAAACACATTGAATGATGGGGGAATTCTCTCAGAAAAGGTTTCCATTTGAGGTTAATAAGTAAGTATGTAGAAATATTTCCAGGTTAAACTTTGTGCTATTGCTTATTTCTAATACATATTAAACTCATTCATACACTAGTCATCTAGTCAGCCCTTACAAGCAAAATTTGAAGTAGTTTTGAGAACACTGAAAATGGAACAAAGGTGATTAAGTCTAAACTGGAGTGATTTTTTTTTTTTTTTTTTGTAGTCAATG
>NW_016808093.1:138891-150340 GCF_001698545.2 Rhinopithecus bieti
GAAGCTTGATTGCCCATATGTGTATAATTAACTTCTATGATCAAAGTTTATTTTAGTCTACCCTTTTTATATTTCACTGCAAATTTGGTGAAGAAGAACATAAGATTATTTTTTAACTCAATGGCAATAGTTCATTTTTATAATTATCGAGCAATGTTTACTGAAGAACAGTATATATTTTGTCTTGAATATTTTGTTTTGAACTCCAATGGGAATGTTATTATGTAGAAGTGAAGCAATCTTTTTTTCTGAAACAGGAAACTATCCACTAAATTGAATTGTGGCTACACAAGATGCTAACATAATTCTAGAAATGGAAAACATTTTCATAAAGCATCAAGCAGATATCTAGGTTGGCAAATCAACATTTTAAATACCATGCTTCCTTAATCATCAAATAAGAAGGTCAAGTTACATGATTTCTAAAATTCTTACTGCTTCATCCTCTTTGATTGATGAATTATATTTATAAATCAAAACAGCACAAACTCACTGTCACCCATATGTACAGCATGTAATATTTTAGAAATCTTTGAGTGTCTTCTAGGTCAGAGTTTTTCAACCTCAGCACTATTGAAATTTGTGGCCAGATAATTCTTTGTTGTGGAGCTGTCCTGCCCTTTACAGAATATTTAGCAGCATCTCTGTCTTCTAACTGCTAGAAACCATCAACAACCTATCCCCTTGCAGTTGTAATTAGGGAAATACAAGTTAAAAAAACAATGAGATACTGTTATACATCCAATTAATATTATTAAAATTTTAAAAGCTAGATATTATCAAGTTAGCAAGAATATCAAGTGCTGAACAACAGAAATTCTGTTAAACATATTGGTGAAATAGAAGTTAATTACTTCGAACAAGTTTGATGTCATCTACCAATGTGGAAGATAGTCTTACCCTTTGACTAGTAGTTTTTCTCATTCTATACATTCCAGAAATGCATATTTAGTTTCACTAGAATGCATGTAGAAGAATGTTTATAGCACCTTTTTCCGTAGTAGCCCCATACTGGAAATGTTTTATATCATGGAAGAATCGTTTAAAATAAGATATATTTATAAATCAGAACACAGATATGAAAATGAGTTAAAATAGATATACAATAATAACACAGATTGGTATTAAAAACAGTTTCCAGCAAAATAATTTATACACAAAAGGAAACATACTCTATGATTTTATTCATGTAAAGTTCAAAACAGGCAAAAAGAAACCATATTATTTAGGGATATACCATTGAGGGTTAAAAGTATAAAGACAAATTTAGGTTAACCTTGGGAGAGAGAAAGGGTGTTGTCACTGGTAAGGGGCATTTGGGAACCTTTTAAGGGACTAGTAATAGTTCTTCTCTTTCCTGGCTATCAGATATATAAGTGTTCACCATAGAGTAACTCATTACATTGTGCATTTATATTTTAGCATTTTTCTGCAGTGTGCTATGTTTCCAGAAACATAAAAACTGAAAGTTATTTAATTGCACTGAAACCATGAAACTGACACACTGGCAAAATGTTTTGAATTTTTTACAGTCTTCAAATAGAAGAAAACCCTTCAAAAGAAGGATCCAGCTGGAAAGCATCTCTGAATTTTAAAAGTTTTTAGTGGATTTAATAGAGATTTTGAAGAAAGAGGCATTCATTTAAAACAAAGAATAGATTAAGAGACAGTGTAACATAACCAATTACAGTTTCAGACCTTTCAAAAGGAGTCCAAGGTCTTCATACTATACATCTAAGTGTCTTTGAAATATTTCTACTTCTTCTTTCACATTAGCTTTCGAGTTGCTCTTTTTGACAAATATCGAGGATGAAATAATGTAAGCCCAGTTATAAGTATTTCACAGGTAGGTGAGCCACTACCCTTTCTTCTTATCCTAGTCATCTCATTATATAACCAAAGTCAATTTTATCCTTTAAAAATAGCATTCCTTATCAAAGTTTCCCTTGTTCGATAATTTCCTTTAGAAATCAGAGAACACCTTTTTCTTCCTCCTTTAATCAAATCTGTAAGCTAAAACCTGTATATCTTACCATTTTCTGTGCGTTCTTTCCTGTTCCAATGGAAGAAATTACCCTGTTGCTATCAAATCAGAATCTTTATATCCCTCATGCTTTTATTGTCTCTCTTCTTTCTGAAAATATTTCTTCCTCCTGATTTCCAATATTCTCCCCCAGAAATCAATAGTATTTTCTTTTATCAGCATAAAATGTTTTTCCCATCTTAAAAAAAAAAAAAAAATCCTTCCTTTACAGTCCACTTCAGTCATAAACCTATTTCTGTGCATCCCTTCACAATAAACTTTTCAAACATGTTATTTACACTGATATGTCTATATTTCTTCAAAATTATTTTTGTCTCATATTTGCTTCTGGACATTCAAGATAAATCTATCCGTTCATGGTTGTCATCTGTATATTCCTCTGAATCTCTGAATCTACTGTCAGAGCACCAAAACCACCTAGTTTTAAAAAATATAATAAACACCTCAGCATCCTTATCCTTCTCAAAATCTAAGCAGCTTTCAAATTTGACCAGCCTTTCTTGAAACATTCTCTTTACTTGGCTTTTTTTGTTTTTTAAACTAATTGACACTCCTTATTTAGATAAGCTTGCCCAGTGCCAAGGCTCGAAAGTCCATCTATATGCTGATGTCGCCCAATTTTATATCTTGTCTGGAATTCTCTCCTGATATTCAAGTTTTTGTTTTCAAATGACTACTTGATGTTTCCGCTGGGATTTGGGTGGAGCTATCTTAAATTTAGTTGGCCTAAATATGGAGTTCTCAATTCTTTCATCTCCATCTCTCTACCTTCCCTGTTCTTTCCCATTATATCATTAATTATTAAATTAAAAATCTAGTTAATTCCTCTGCTCATCTCCCTACCGATATTCCAAATATGAGTTTAACTCCCAAATATGGGTTTAACTTCCAAAATATTCTTCATTTATCCACTTGTCTCCACTATTACCACAGAATTGCCAAGCCACCATCATTTTTTGCCTAGATTTATTTGCCAGTATCTGATTTATTTTTCCTAATTTTATTCTTACTTATTTTCCAATATGTTTTAGCCAAAAAAATCTGTTTTTTAAATTAATTTTTAATTTAATAACATCACATCTTACTTAAAACCTCAGTGGCTTACTTGCTTTTGGAAATAAGTTAAAATTCCTCACCAGACCTCATGAACCTACACAGCCAAAATTCAGCTTTCCTTTCCAACTTCACGTTTTGCTACCCACTGAGCTTCATGAGCAATGATTATTTTCTGTCACCTTCTTGAACACCCCAAGTATTTTCCTACTCAGAGCCTTTGCACCTGCTCTGCCTTATGCTTGGTTCTTTTCCCAACTCTTCCTGACAGCTTATTTTTATTTTCGAAACTTCAACTCTTTAAAAAAGCTTCCAAATATGCACAAATATTTCAGTTACTTTGTACAATAGTACACAGTTCATATCCTTTATAGAAACAATCACAAACTGTAATTCTCTTGTTTGATCATGTACTAGTTTAATATACATTTACCTAATGATGTAAGCTCCAAGAGACAAGGACTTTACCTGCCACTGTACCAATACCTAGGAACTGCCATGCACCTACCAGATTCTAAGTAAATACCCGTTGCAACTGTAACAGCATGGTTGATTGAAATAATTAACTAAGTACCCAATTAAGTAATGAGTGTGATAAACAAAGCAGTTATTTCTAGAAACATGGTATCTATCAGTTTTGAAAAAGTGTCATTGGATACAATTTTAAGAGGATAAATCCTAGGAAGAAGTTGATCTAGGAACTTCCTGCTCCGAGTTTTATGTTTTGTCTATTTTGGATACATAGAGTTAGCTTTGAGAGAAGAGTGGGAAAGATGAGACTTTTGTTTTCAAGATGTTATTAAAAGCAGTTAAAAGAGAGGTGTGGTTTAGGGAATTTTCTGAAAAAAAAAAACATGATTATTGTATATTTAATGAAATAGTTTGTTCAACAATAATCGAAGTGAAATGTTGATGGTCATATCTTTTTGGTACAGTCATTTTTTTTTCCACCTAAGATGGGTTCTGATTTCACAACATAACTAAGGCCTGTTAGAGCATTGATTCCTGCTGCAATCAAATCAATTTTATTTTTAAAAATTATTTGTGGCCTCATATTTGTTTCTGGACATTGAAAAGAAAAAAAGAAAAATTGTTTGTTTTAAATAACTTTTTGAGTGAATAATGTAAAACCTGCATATTAAAGGTACATAAAAAATATTTTTAATAAAAAAGAATTATACATCTGGTAATTGATTATTTCTTTCCTGGTGAATTCCCCATCTTACTAGACTTTTAAAATTTTATCACATTTACTTGCTAAACAAAGTCAGAAAACTTTGAAATTTTCTCTGTAAAATAAATCAATTTTATCCCTCCAACTGTAACAGATTTCTGACATTTCTGCACAAGGTTGTCAGTTTATGGAATCAAATAGACTTACGAATTTTGAAAATAAACCTGAGAGATGCTATAGCTATTCCTATTTCACAAATGTGGAAACTGAGGTACAGAGAAATTAATTTACTTGCCTACAGTCACAAAGATTGTAAGTGACAGAGCGAGGCTTGAAAGTTCTGTAGTCTGACTCCACAATCTGTCTGTTAAACTCTATACTGCAACACTATTTATTGGTGCCAGTTTGTTTTTCTGAGTGAATTTAATATAATAATACAGTAAGATGTAGTGATACATTTTATATAATTGAATTTTGCAAATTTAGTGTTTTGAAGTTTTTCTTATCACTCAAATGAATCAGTGTATATAATGTGAGATTTTGATTCTGATTTTTTTAGTATAAAATGAGAATAATAACTCTACTCCTAGTACCGAGTAGGATATTGTAGACATTTAAAATGTAAGATTTATTCCACCCCTTGAATCAGAGATATGAGTTTTATATTCTATAATAAAATCTGAGGTGGGGTTCAAGTGCTAGTGACTGAAGATGTCCTTCAGAAGAAAGCAACTGGAGAAAACACAATAGATTAAGGGAAGAAGCTAAGCAGAAATATAAGTTTAACATTATCTTGATTGCACTGGGAGCTCCAGAGCACCAATTACACTGGAGATTTTTTCCTTGATACAAAGGGAACAGTTATTTTAATCTGTCTGTCACTGGCTACTGACTATGAGGAAAGAAGGATGGGGATGAGGAATAGTGTGCATATTCCACAAGACAAATAGCTCCTATTTAGTCAATGACAGCTCTCTAGAGAAGAGGTAGCTGTGACCCTTAATCAACCAACTTATAGCAGATGAGGGATGTCTGTACCTGCCCTGGTAAAGGGATTTGGGTGAGGTCCCAACAGTACCTACTACATTAATGGTGTCCAGAATTTGAAATCTCAATTTACATGTGTTATAGACCTCCTTAAGTCACGAATAATATAATTGAGATGTTACATTAACCACTGACTATGTGCATTTGTCCCTCAGCATGGTGATACTGCTAAGATTTACAGAGCTTAATTCAAAAGTGGATGAGATTTTCTAAAAACATTAAAACTTGGAGCTTTGAGGCCTGACCTTTATTTTTGCACTCAGTGAATTATGAAATAATTAGTAAAATGTTTCCATGTCACCATGACACAAGTTGCTGGTACTATTATCAGCATAACATGCTGTAGAATTAACATGAAATATACTACAAGAAGTCATAAAATTATATGAAAATCAAAACATAGGTGTAATATTGGGAGTGAGTCAAATTTTTATAAAATTTTATATTGCTTACATATTTCTTCAATCACTAATCCTTAAACATAAATGAGCTTGTCCCATGATGGAATAATTAATCTCTGAGATCCTCCTTTATTCAGTCTGACCTTCTGGCACATTTTCCACTTCCCATGATCCTCACATGTTCTCCCTACTGTCATTCCTCAGTTTAGTCTTGCCAGAAAGCTCTTTGAGAATGCAGTGAGCATATTCTCCCTTCTCTCTGATGCACATTTCATAGCATCTTTTGATAGAAATGTATGTTTTGCTGTTGTTATATGAGATGTTCTGGAGGTCTGTTATGTCACGTCCACTTATGGTGTCATTCCATCCTCCTATTTCCCCATTGATCTTCTGCCTTGCTGTTCTATCCATTGTTGAAAATGGATATCTAGGCTTCCAGTTATTATTATTGAATTGTCTATTTATCTCTACAATTCTGTCAGTTTTTACTTCATATGTTTTTGGGCTCTGTTGTTAGATTCACATATGTTTAGAATTGTTATCCTTTTCTAATAATTTCCTCTATAATTATGGAATGTCTTCTTTTTCAGTAACAAATTTTGTTTCAAAGTATCTTTTGTCTGTTTTGATTAGCATTTGCATGACATATAATTTTCTGTTGTTTTATTTTACTTGAATATAAGGTCGGTCTTTTGTAGAGTTGGAACATTTTTCTTATCAAGTGCACATGGAGGATTATTCAGGATAAATCATATGTTAGGCCATAAACAGTGCCTCAACACATTTGAAATAATTAAACTTATACAAAGTATGCCCTTCAACTACAGTGGAATTAAACTAGAAATCAGTAAAAGAAAGAAAATGTGAAAATTCACAAATATATGGAAATTAAATGACACGCGTCTAAATAACGAATAGGTCACAGAAAATAAATCACAAAAAATTTAGAAAATATTTTGAGATAAATGAAAATAATACAACATATCAACAGTTATAGAATGCAGCTATAGAAGAGCTTAGAGAAAGTATCATACATACAAATGTGTATGTTAAAAAATAAGAAAAATTTCAAATCAATAACCTAACATTTCAACTAGAAAAATTAAACTAAACCCCAATAAAGTGCAAGGTAGGAAATAATAAAAACTAGAGAAAAAATAAATAAAGCAGACAACATAGAAGCAATAAAGAAAATACTTAAAACCTGAAGTTTGTTCTTTGAAAGAATCAATGACATTAACAAACCTTTAGCTAAAGTGAAGAAAATAAAAGGAGAGAGGATGTAAACTAATAATAGAAATGAAAGAAGGGGATTACTATTGACTTTAGGGAAATAAAGATGTAAGGTAAACTATTGGGTAATTATATGAACAATTATATGCAACAAATCAGATAACCTAGATTAAATAGAAATATTTATAGAAAGACACAAACTATCAGAATTGTCTCAAGAATAAAATTTTAAAATACGACCTATAACAAGTAAAGGCATTGAATTTGTATTTACAAACTTCTCAATGAAAAGTCCAGACCTAGTTGGCTTAAATGGTTAATTCTACCAAACATGTAAAGAAGAATTCATATCAGTCTTTAAAAATCTCCTGTAAAAATACAGGAGGAAAGAGCACTTCCCAACTCATTCTATAAGGCAAGTATTAATCATCCTGATACTAAATCCAGCCAAACACAACACAAAAGGATACTCATTGCCCAAAACCTTATTTATATAGTTGTAAAAATGCTCAAGAAAAAAAAAAAAAGTTAGAAAACAAAATCCAGTAACATATAAAAGGACTTATATACCATGATTGAGTGGGATTTATCTTGGGAATGGTAGGTTTGTTTAACATCTGAAAAATCCATTAATGTAATACTTCTTATCAATAGAATACATAACAAAAATTGCATGATCACCTGAATAGAAACAGTAAAAGCATTTGACAAGTTCCAAAACCACTTCGTTATAAAAAATGGTAAACAAACTAGAAATAGGAAGTAATTTATTTAACATGATAAAGGGCACCTATAAAAAAAACCCTCAGATAACATCAAGCTTAATGGTGAACAACTGGACGTTTGTTTCGCAAAGATCAGGAGTATGTCAAGGATGTCTGCTGTTGCTCTGTCTATCCAACATTATACTAGTGGTTCTAGACAAGTCAATTCATCAAGAAAAAGAAATAAAAGGTATCCAGATTGGAAATTAGGAAAGTAAAATCATGTACATGAAATGTCAGATGAAATGGTCTTGTACAGAAACATCCAAAGGAATCCACTACAAATCTACTAGACCCTATCAACGACTTCAGCAAGGTTGCAAGATACAAGATCAATATACAAAAGCTATTGTATTTTTATACACTTGTAATTACTAATGCAAAAATAAAATTAAAATCCCACTTGCAACAGCATCACAAATAACAAAATATTTTAGAATAAATTTAGCAAAATAAGTATAAAATTTATACTTTAAAACTATGTAATATTTTAAAAAAGACATTTTAAAAGATCTAAATAAATAGAAAGACATATTGTGTCCATGGATTGAAAGACAAGATTGTTAAGATAGCAATAATTCCCAGATCAATCTATAGATTTCCTATAATCTCTATTAGACTCTTAGCTGAATCCCTTGCAAAAAAAAATTCAAAAATTTATATGTGACCTAGGAGACAAGGGACTTAGAAGAGTCGAAAAAGTATGGAAAATGAACAAAGTTAGAGGACTTCATGATTTTAAAACTTGTTGCAAAGTTGTAGTAATTAAGGACAGTATGCTACTGGCAAAGGGATAGGCAAATAAATCAATGGACTATAATTAAGAGTCCAGAAATAATCCCATATGTCAACTGATTTTTGACAAAGATGCAGAGACCATACAAAGGGGGAAATAATATTCTTTTAAACAAATGGATACACATATGCAAATGAATGAAATTGTATATGTTTCGTACACCATATACAAAAATTAATTCAAACTGGATAAACACTTATATGTAAGAGCTGAAACTATAAAAATCTTGGAAGACAACATATGGATAGGTGTTTATGTTCTTGGCTTTGACAAAGGATTTTTGAATATGACACCAAAAGTACAGGCAACAGAAGAATGTGAATAAATTAAACTTTACCAAAATTTTAAAATCTTGTGCATCAAAAAATGACATCAAGAGGCCGGGTGCAGTGGCACACACCTGTAATCACAGCACTATGGGAGGCCAAGGCAGATGGATCATGAGGTCAGATCGAAACCATCCTGGTTAACACAATGAAATCCCGTCTCTACTAAAAATACAAAAAATTAGCCAGGCATGGTTGCCAGTGCCTGTAGTCCCAGCTACTTGGGAGGCTGAGGCAGAAGAATGGCATGAACCCGGGAGGTAGAGCTTGCAGTGAGCCTAGATTGCGCCACTGCACTCCAGCCTGGGTGACAGAGCAAGATTCCATCTCAAAAAACAAACAAACAAACAAAACAACAACAACAACAACAACAAAAATCCATCAAGAAAGTAAAAAGGCAACCCACAGACCCACAGAATAGGGAAAAATTTTGCCAAATATGTATTTGGTAAGGGACTTGTATTTAGAATATGTATAGAAATAACTATTTGAAATGAAATAGAAAAGGAAAAAGATAAAAAATTACAAGTGTTGATGATGGTATGGTAAAATTGAAACTCACATGCATTGTGGGTTGGAATATAAAATGATTCAGCAAGTTTGGAAATTGGCATGACAGTTCCTCAAAATTAAATATGGACATGTTGCTGGCAAGATGCTCCTGTTGTTGCCAAACAGGAGCAACTCCAGTCTGCAGCTCCCAGTGAGATCAATGCAATAGGCGAGTGATTTCTGCATTTCCAACTGAGGTACCCGGTTCATCTCACTGGGACAGGTTGGACAGTGGGTGCAGCCCAAGGAGGGCGAGCTGAATTAGTTTGGGGTATTGCTTCACCCAGAAAGTGCGAGGGGTCGGGGAACTACCTCTCCCAGCCAAAGAAAGTCATTAGCAACTATACCATGCACCTTGGCCCAGATACTGCACTTTTCCCATAGTCTTCGCAACCTGAAGACCAGGAGATTCCTTCCAGTGCCTACCCCACCAGGGCCCTGGGTTGCCAGCACAAAACTGGGCAGCCATTTGAGCAGACACTGAGCTAGCCACAGGAGTTTCTTTTTCATACCCCAGTGGCACCTGGAATGCTAGCAGGACAGAACCATTCACTGCCATGCAAAGGGGGCCGAAGCCAGCGAGCCAGGTAGTCTGGCTCAGTGGGTCTCATCCTCACAGAGCCCAGCAAGCTAAGATCCACTGGCTTGAAATTTTCATGCAAGCATAGCAGTCTGAGCTTGACCTGGGACACTCAAGCTTTGTGGGGGAATGGGGTATCCACCATTGCTGAGGGTTGTGTAGGTGGTTTCACCATCACAGTGTACACAAAGCTGCCAGAAAGTTCGAACTGGGCACAAACCAACCCAACTCGGCAAGGCGCTGCGGCCAGACTGCCTCTTCTCTGAGCAGAGCACCCTGGGGAAGGGGTGGTTGTGGGTGCAGCTTCAGCAGACTTAAACGTCCCTAACTGGCAGCTCTGAAGAGAGCAGCAAATCTACCAGCACAGTATTCGAACTCTGATAAGGGACAGACTGCCTCTTCAAGTGGATCCCTGAACCCCATGTATCCTGACTAGGAGACACCTCCCAGTAGGGGCTGACAGATACCTCACAGGAGAGCTCTGGCTGGCATCTGGCAGGTGCCCCTCTGGGATGAAGCTTCCGGAGGAAGGAACAGGAAGCAATCTTTGCTGGTCTGCAGCCTCCACTGGTGATACCTAGGCAAGTAGGGTCTGGAGCTGACCTCCAGGCAAACTCCAGCAGATCTGCATCAGAGGGGCCTGACTGTTAGAAGGAAAACTAACAAACAGAAAAGAATAGTATCAACATCAACAAAAAGAATGTCCACTCAGAGGCCCCATACAAATGTCACTGACTTCAAAGACCAAAGATAGATACATCAACGAAGATGGGGAGAAATCAGCATTAAAAGGTTGAAAATTCTAAAAAACAGAACATCTCTATTCCTCCAAAGGACCACAACTCCTCGCCAGCAAGGGAACAAAACTGGGTGGAGAATGAGTTTGACGAATTGACAGAAGTAGGCTTTACAAGGTGAGTAATAATAAACTCCACTGAACTAAAGGACCATGTTCTAACTCAATGCAAGGAAGCTAAGAACCTTGAAAAAAAGTTAGACAAATTGCTAACTAGAATAAGCAGTTTAAAGAGGAACATAAATGACCTGATGGAGCTGAACAACACAGCATGAGAACTTCATGAAGCATGCACAAGTATCAATAGCTGAATGGATCAAGCAGAAGAAAGGATATCAGACACTGAAGATCAACCAATGAAATAAAGTGAGAAAACAAGATTTGAGAAAAAAAGAGTGAAAAGCAATACACAAAGCCTCCAAGAAGCATGGGACTGTGTGAAAAGACCAAACCTAAACTTGAATGGTGTACCTGAAATTGATGGGGAGAATTGAACCAAGTTGGAAAACACTCTTCAGGATATTATCCAGGAGAACTTCCTCAACCTAGCAAAGCAGGCCAACATTCAAATACAGGAAATACAGAGAACACGACAGAGATAGTCATCGAGAAGAGCAACCCCAAGACATACAATCATCAGATTCATCAAAGTTGATTTGAAGGAAAAGTGTTAAGTGCAACCA
>NW_016808093.1:150422-152091 GCF_001698545.2 Rhinopithecus bieti
AACATTCAAATACAGGAAATACAGAGAACACGACAGAGATAGTCATCGAGAAGAGCAACCCCAAGACATACAATCATCAGATTCATCAAAGTTGATTTGAAGGAAAAAGTGTTAAGTGCAACCAGAGAGAAAGGTTGGGTTACCCACAAAGGGAAGCCCATCAGACTAACAGCGGATCACTCAGCAGAATCCCTACAAGAGAGAAGAGAGTGGGGGCCAATATTCAACATTCTTAAAGAAAAGAATTTTCAACCCAGAATTGCATATCCAGTGAAACTAAGCTTCATAAGCGAAAGAGAAATACAATCCTTTACAGACAAACAAATGCTGAGAGATTTTGTCACCACCAAGCCTGCCCTACAACAGCTCCTGAAGGAAGCACTAAACATGGAAAGGAACAACCAGTACCAGCCACTGCAAAAACCTACCAAATTGGAAAGACCATCAACACTATGAAGAAACTGCACCAACTAATGGATAAAATAACCAACTAGTATCATAATGTCTGGGTCAAATTCACACATAACAATATTAACCTTAAATGTAAAAGGGCTAAATGCCCCAATTAAATGACACAGACTGGTAAATTGGATAAACAGTCAAGACCAATTCATGTGCTGTATTCGGGAGACCCATCTCACATGCAAAGACACACATAGGGTCAAAATAAAGGGATGGAGGAATATTTACCAAGCAAATGGAAAGCAAAAAAAAGGAGGGATTGCAATCCCAGTCTCTGATAAAACAGACTTTAAACCAACAAAGATCAAAAGGGACAAAGAAGAGCATTGCATAATGGTAAAGGGACCAGCAACAATAAGAGCTAATTATCCTAAATGTACATGCACCCAATACAGGATCATCCAGATTCATAAAGCAAGTTCTTAGTGACATACAATGAGACTTAGACTCCCAGACATTAATACTGGGAGACTTTAACACCGTCGTGTCAACATTAGACAGATCAGCAAGACAGAATATTAACAAGGATATCCAGGACTTGAACTCAACTCTGGACCAAGTGGCTCTAATAGACATCTACAGAACTCTCCACCCAAAATCAACATAATATACGTTGCTCTCAGCACCACATGGCACTTACTCTAAAATTGGCCACATAATTGGAAGTAAAACAATTCTCATCAAATGCAAAAGAACAAAAATCGTAACAGTCTCTCAGACAACAGTGCAATCAAATTAGAACTCAAGATTAAGAAACGCCCAAAACCATGCAACTACATGGAAACTGAACAACCTGCTCCTGAATGATTACTGAGTAAATAATGAAATGAAGACAGAAATAAAAATGTTCTTTGAAACCAATGAGAACAAAGACACAATATACCAGAATCTCTGGACCATATTTAAAGCAGTGTGTAGAGGGGAATGGATAGCACTAAATGCCCACAAGAGAAAGCAGGAAAGATCTCAAATCGACACCCCAACCTCAAAAATAAAAGACCTAAAGAAGTAAGACCAAACAAATTCCAAAGCTAGCAGAAGACAAGAAATAACTAAGATCAGAGCAGAACTGAAAGAGATAGAGACATAAAAAACCCTTCAAAATCAATGAAACCAGGAGGTGGTTTTGTAAAAGATCAACAAAATAGACCACTAGAATATATATATATTTTATATATTCTGTATATATTATTTATATATAATATAT
>NW_016808093.1:152303-157690 GCF_001698545.2 Rhinopithecus bieti
CCTAACTCATTTTATGAGTCCAGCATTAACCTGATACCAAAAGCTGGCAGAGACACAACAAAAAGAGAAAATTTCAGGCCAATATCCCTGATGAACATTGATGCAAAAATCCTCAATAAAATACTGGCAAAACGAATCCAGCAGCACATCAAAAAGTTTATTCACCACATTCAAGTCACCTTCCTCCCTGGGATTCAAGGCGGGTTCCACATATACAAATCAGTAAACTTAATCCATCACATAAACAGAACCAAAGACAAAAACCACATGATTATCTCAATAGATACAGAAATGGCTTTTGACAAAATTCAACAGCCCTTCATGCTAAAAACTCTCAATAAAATAGGTATTGATGGAATGTATCTCAAAAGAATAAGAGCTATTTATGACAAACCCACAGCCAATATCATACTGAATGGACAAAAACTGGAAGCATTCCCTTTGAAAACTGGCACAAGACAGAGATGCCCTCTCTCTCCACCCCTGTTTAACATAATATTGGAAGTTCTGGCCAGGGCAATCAGGCAAGAGAAAGAAATAAAGGGTATTCAGTTAAGACAAGAGAAAGTCAAATTTTCTCTGTTTGCAGAAGACATGTTTGTATATTTAGAAAACCCCATCATCTCCACCCAAAATCTCCTTAAGCTGATAAGCAACTTCAGCAAAGTCTCAAGATACAAAATCAATGTGCAAACATCACAAGCATTCGTATACACCAATAACACATAGAGAGCCAAATCATGAGTGAACTTCCATTCACGATTGCTACTAAGAGAACAAAATACCGAGAAATACAACTTACAAGAGATGTAAAGGACCTCTTCAAGGAGAACTACAAACCACTGCTCAAGGAAATAAGAGAGGACACAAACAAATGGAAAAACATTCCATGCTCATGGATAGGAAGAATCAATATTGTGAAAATGGCTATACTGCCCAAAGTAATTCACAGATTCAATGCTATCTCCATCAAGCTACCATTGACTTTCATCACAGAATTGGAAAAAAACTACTTTAAATTTCATATGGAACCAAAAGAGAGCCTGCATAGCCAAGAAAATCCTAAGCAAAAAGAGCAAAGCTGGAGGCCTCACACTACCTGACTTCAAACTATATTAGAAGGCTACAGTAACCAAAACAGCATGGTACTGGTACCAAAACAGATACATAGACCAATGGAACAGAACAGAGGCCTCAGAAATAACGCCACACGTCTACAACTATCTGATGTTTGACAAACCTGACAAGAACAAGAAATGGGGTAAGGATTTCCTATTTAATAAATGGTGTTGGGAAAACTGGCTAGCCATATACAGAAAGATGAAACTGGATCCCTTCCTTACATCTTATACAACAATTAACTCAAGAAGGATTAAATATTTAAATGTAATACCTAAAACCAGAAAAACACTAGAAGAAAACCTAGGCAATACCATTCAGAATATAGGCATGGGCAAAGACTTCATGACTAAACCACCAAAAGCAATGGCGACAAAAGCCAAAATAGACAAATGGGATCTGATTAAACCAAAGAACTTCTGCACAGCAAAAGAAACTATCACTGCAGTGAATAGGCAACCTACATAATGGAAGAAAATTTTTGCAATCTATCCATCTGACAAAGAACTAATATCTGGAATCTACAAAGAACTTAAACAGATTTACAAGAAAAAAACAAAAACAAACAACCTTATCAAAAATGGGGGAAGGATATGAACAGACACTTCTCAAAAGAAGACATTTATGCAGCCAACAAACATATGAAAAAAAGCTCATCATCACTGGTCATTAGAGAAATGCTAATCAAAACCATAAAGAGATACCATCTCACATCAGTTAGAATGGTAATCATTAAAAAGTCAGGAAACAACAGATGCTGGAGAAGATCTGGAGAAATAGGAACACTTTTAGACTGTTGGTGAAAGTGTAAAATAATTCAACCATTGTGGAAGACAGTGTAGTGATTCATCAAGGATCTAGAACCAGGAATACAACAATTTTATGCAGCAATCTCATTACTGGATATATACGCAAAGGATTATAAATCTTTGTACTATAAAGACACATGCACTGTATGTTTATTGTGGCAGTGCTCACAATAGCAAAGACTTGGAACCAACCCAAATGTCCATCAATGATAGACCAGATAAAGAAAATGTGGCACATATACACCTTGGAATACTCTGCAGCCATAAAAAAAAAGAATGAGCTCATGTCCTTTGCAGGGACATGGATGAAACTGGAAACCATCATTTTCAGCAAACTAACACAGGAACAGAAAACCAAACACCACATGTTCTCCTCTATAAGTGGGAGCTGAACAATGAGAATACGTGGACACAGAGAGGGAACATCACAAACCGGGGCCTGTCTTGGGGTGGGGGGCTAGGGGAGGGATAGCATTAGGGGAAATACCTAATGTAGATGATGGGTTGACAGGTGCAGCAAACCACTGTGGCACGTGTATACCTATGTAACAAACCTGCATGTTCTGCACATGTTATCCCAGAACTTGAAGTATAATAATAATAATAATAATAATAATAATAATAATAATAATAATTTAAATACCTTTACCCATATTTCTATCCTGATGTCTAAATCAAATGTGTACTGACTTTAGAGAGAAGAAAAATCCTTTCTCTACTCCAGTTCAAAACCAGATGTCCTGAGTGATTCAGGATGATTTGGAAGGTAAACATTCAGTCTGAAAAACTAACATACAGGAGAGAGGGAATGACACTGTCAATAACCGCGCCAACAGGAGTAAGTTTGTAATTGTGGTACGTTTGCCATTCAGGTGGTTTTCTCAAACTTTTTCAAAGATAAAGTAGTATTTCCATGACCAGAGATGGAAACTACTGATACCTTGTAAATCAAATTTATTTTTTCTTAAAGTAAGTTAAATAATTAAGCCATGCTAGGTATTCCTTTTTCTCTCTCTCTTTTCTTTTTCTTCTTTAGCGATGAAGTCTCATTGTTAAATGAGTTTTGTAGTACAATTACAGCTCACTGCAGCGTTGAACTCCTGGGCTCAAAGGATACTCCTGCCTCAGCCTCCAAAGTAGCTGGGACTTCAGGTATAAGCCATCATGCCTGTCTAACTGTTTTACTCTTAGTTTTTGTAGAGGTAGAGTCTCAATATGTTGCCTAGGCTACTGTCAAATTACTGGGCTCAAGTAATCCTCCAGCCTGAGCTTCCCAAGTAGCTAGGATTATAGGCACAAGCCTCTGCAATCAGCATACCAATTTTTGATTTATATATATATATATATATAAATATTTGACTTTTACTTAGTGAAGCTCCTACTACAAAACATGGCAACAATTTAAATGTAATTCTTTTAAAACTTTTTCGCTTCAAGAAATCAAACCCTCTGACTACAATCTCGTCTATTTCTATCTCCTCTATCCTCTCTCTTCTACTATATTAATTTATTATTTTTAGTCATGATGACCTCAGTCTTTCCAATTCGTTAGCTAATCATTTCATTTCTTCACTTCGGGCTGCCCCTGTAATCCCTTGAGTCTGGTGTCTGTCTTTACCACTCAACTGAAATGTTGTTTTGAATATATTTAATCCTTTCCTAGCCTTCTTTCAGGTCACACTTGTGACCTTTTAAATATTTAAAACTCAATATTCACACCAAAGAAAACAATCATGAGGCACCCTAGTGCTACGCTATGCATTTCCCTTCCTTCCTTCTACTTGTGCTGCACTCCATTTGCATAAGGAGTCCAGCGTCAGGTTCATTGTCTCTGTCCACCACCACTACAAACCTCAGAAGGTCAAGAGATAAAGGAACTTGGTGGCCAGATTACAGGGGGCCAGAGTGCACATCATCCACCAAGTGACTATGAAGAAGAAGCCAACAATGCTTTATAAGCCAACATAAAACTTCTTCTAGTCATCTTTACTCTCCCATATTTTCACCCCTATAGTCTGCTTTTTTTTCATTCCAACTTTTTGTTTTAGGTTCAGGGTTTCCACGTACAGGTTTGTAACATGGGTAAGTTGCACATCAAGGGGGTTTGCTGTACAGATTGTTTCATCCCTCAGGTAAGGAGCCAGATAGGTAGTTTTTTCATTCTCATCCTCCTTCCATTACCCACCTTCAGGTAGGTCCCAGAGTATATTGTCCCTTTCTTAATGTTCATGTCAAACATACAACTCAAACTTAAAATTCTTTTCTTCATCCTAGACCCCTTTACTAAACCTGGGCCTTCTGAAACTCTCTCTCTCTCTCTCTCTCTCTCTGTCTGTCTCTCTCACTCTCTCTCTCTATATATACACACACACGCATATATATACACACACACATATATATGTGTATATATGTATACATGCACACACCCACATTGTATATATGCATGAGTGTGTGCTTCTTTTTAATAAAACTCTTCTAAATTATTCAGATCTTTGCTGAATGCTCCTTTTGCTTGTGGAGCCTAATGTAGCCTGGGTGTTTCATGAGAATTCTTTTTCTCAGATAGTTCTCTGAATATGTGGTTTGATATGGTTTGGGTCTGTGTCCCCACCCAAATTTCACCTTGAATTGTAATAATCCCCATATGTTGTGGGAGGAACCCAGTGAGAAGTAATTGAATCATGGGGTTGGGTTTTTCCCATGCTATTCTCATGATAGTGAGTAAGTGTCAAGAGATCTGATGGTTTTATCAAGGGGAGTTCCCCTGAACACTCTCCCTTTCCCGTACCATGTAAGACATGGCTTTGCTTCTCCTTTGCCTTCTGCCATGATGGTGAGGCCTCCCCAGCCATGTGGAACTGTGAGTAAATTAAACGTCTTCCCTTTATAAATTACCCAGTCTTGGGTATGTCTTTATCAGCAGTGAGAGAATAGACTAAGACATGGTGTCTGGCCTATCTTCCCTCAGCTTGTACCTCAGGACCAGGAAGTAGAATAGAGTCTTCATTTTTCTTTCATTTGACTTCTAGACATTTTGTGTGTATATAAGGAGGAGAATGGCTTCCTGCTACGGGCAGAGGCTTCTACAAGCCTAGCACTCCTGATCTGTCTCTATCATCTCACTTAATTCTCCCCAGGGGAAGGAGCTATAACTTATTTCTAAATTAGCCGTAGAAATGGACCCTTTCTTCTTCTACCTCCAGGGAGCCAGTGTGCAGGCAGGAAGTATGCATTCTTGTTTCCACTTCCATTTTATTTACTTTATTCAGGAAAGTCCTCAATTGCACAAGAAGCCTGAGGCAGTTCAGTGCTATCTGTAGCTAAGTGAGTGAATCTAGTTTCAGGTTAATTTTTGGAAGCCCATTGTTGTACACTTCAGTCACATTGTCCAAAGACAACCAGACTCAGACAATTTTAATCTTGAACATGTCATTAGCTAGCAATTGCTGGCTGGTATTA
>NW_016808094.1:0-1864 GCF_001698545.2 Rhinopithecus bieti
TGCAATGTTGAATTACCTATTATTTCTTTGCTATGCAGACTGGATATTTTGCATGAGCATTTTAAAACATGTTTATAGTTTCAACTACTTATGTCTATTGTTTTATACTACAAAATGTACTGCCTACAGATGGAAAATTCTGTCTTTGATGACTGGTAAGGAACTGCTCAGAACAATCAGTTACATACAGGGACATACTACACATATTGGGAAGGAACAGTTATCAAAACATGTACAGGAAAAATCCTTATCTAGGGATTCCAAATGATCATACTCAACAGCTGGCCCATTAGCAAGACTTAGTCAATGGAAAATACTGCTCCTTTTCTCTCCTGTATGTTTCCCCACATTCTCTATTGCCATCTTTGTGAAAGCAGAGTGGTACGCTGCCTTACCGTTGCTGCTCCTTTATAACCTCAACTGACAGCAATGAAAGCAGGCAAGGTGATTAAGCAATGTGGCAGCCCATTTTTATCAGTTTACCTTTAAAGCCAAGAACATTTTAGTGAAAGACTAGAGGTGCTTTATAATGACAGGGAAGTGCTGTGGAGTATTTACGAGTCAATGACCTCCTTACAAGACAGGTACTATCAATTTTGAAGTTGTTTTGAATTAAAGGCAATCTGATTTTAGAAAAAGAAAAATCCAGTATGCAGAATACACTTAGGGTGGTGACCAACATTTTTAGAGTTGCTTGATTTTGCCATAACTTGAGCTTTTTTTTTTTTTTTTTGAGATGGAGTCTTGCTCTGTCGCCCATGCTGGAGTGCAGCGGCCGGATTTCAGCTCACTGCAAGCTCCGCCTCCTGGGTTTATGCCATTCTCCTGCCTCAGCCTCCCGAGTAGCTGGGACTACAGGCGCCCGCCACCACACCCGGCTAGTTTTTTGTATTTTTTAGTAGAGACGGGGTTTCACTGTGTTAGCCAGGATGGTCTCGATCTCCCAACCTCGTGATCCATAACTTGAGCTTTTTACAAAAAAGTGCTGAACTGTATATTTCAATTCCAAAGATTTGATTTTGTGTTAATAATACGAAACTATAAACATGCTTGAAATAACAAGATGGTATACAAAGCAATCATCTTATCTATATGTAGTTTAGTTTTGGGATCTGAAAATGCTATATACAGCTTGATCAACTAGAACCAAATATTCTGGATAATGGTTAGTATGTATCCACAGATATATGCATATGCAAACACACATATGTATACACATATTCACATAAAATAATTACTATTTTTTAGCCTATTATTGGACACTAAACATCACAATTTAATCTTTGGTGATGCAGAAAGCACTGTTTGGTATTCTGTAGATCCTTGGAGTCAACTTTATAGTTATGAATCAGTAAGCTTACTAAATAATGAAATACAAGAGTGTCTGAGGAATTTCCTCTCCACTGGACTCAGCTTATACAACTGAGTACTAGTACTAGAGCTAGAAGACGTGGTACTGATTTTTTTGATTGTATCCGCACGAAGTACATGCAATATAAAAAATTCAAGCTCTATTAGGCAACTGCAATGCCCTGAAATAAATGATCTAGAGACTAGTCCCAAAATGTACAATAGACAAAATGTTTCATAGCGTCCAAAATGTGAGGGACCTTAGCCGTGAGACATAAAAAAAGCTGCAGCATTAATACCAGTATTTTGCACAATTTGACACACAGCCATTAAGTTTGGCATTTTAAGGAACATTTTTTTTTTTACAAAAAAGAATGGTAACTCATTGAGAAGGTTACATACCTAGTAAATAGTAAAGTTTAGTTTGTCTTGTATTCTTTAAAAAAATCAGGCCCAGAATTTTAGTTATCCTAATTACCATCCCAGTCAAACTTGATATATATGTGTGGACTCT
>NW_016808095.1:0-1862 GCF_001698545.2 Rhinopithecus bieti
AATATATATATATAACACATAAAACCCTTGCTTTTAAAAAGTGTTGGAGACAGGATCTTGCTCTGTTACTCAGGCTGGAGTTCAGTGTTTTGATCATAGCTCACCGTAGCCTCAAACTCCTGTGCTCAAGCAATCTTCTCATGGCCTCTGACTGTAGCTGGGACTAGAGAGGCACACACCATCACCATTGACTCTGGTTTCAATTTTCTGTAGAGTTGGGGCCTCACTATGTTGCCCAGGCTGGTCTTGAACTCCTGGGCTCAAGTGATCCTCCTGCCTCAGCCTCTCAAAGTGCTGGGATTCCAGGCATGAGCCACCGCGCCTGGCCCTATCTTAACCATTTTTAAGTGTACGGTTTGTCTACACAAAGAGTCAAACGCTATGAAATAGCTGAAGAGATTTATTCTGAGCCAAATCTGAGTGACCATGACCCGTGACACAGCCCTCAGGAGGTCCTGAGAACGTGTGCTCAAGGTGGTCGGGCTGTGGCTTGGTTTTATACATTTTAGGGAGGCATGAGATGGGGGGTGGCTTCCAGGCTACAGGTAAATTTAAATATTTTCTGGTTGACTTTGTCTAAATACCTGGAATCTACAGAAATAAAATGTTCAGGTTAAGATAAAAGATTGTGGACAAGTTTTTTTTTTTTTTTTTTTTAATGGAGTTTGGCTCTTGTTGCCCAGGCTGTAGTGCAATGGTGTGACCTTGGCTCACCGCAACCTCCGCCTCCCAGGTTCAAGCGATTCTCCTGCCTCAGCCCCTCAAGTAGCTGGGATTACAGGCATGTGCCACCACACCCAGCTAATTTTGTATTTTAGTAGAGACGGGGTTTTCCATGTTGGTCAGGCTGGTCTCGAACTCCCGACCTCAGGTGATCCGCCTGCCTCAGCCTCCCAAAGTGCTGGGATTATAGGCGTGAGCCACCGTGCCTGGCCCCAAGGTTCTTCTGAAGCCTTATAGTGGCTGCCCTTAGAGACAATAGATGACAAATGTTTCATATTCAGACCTTTAAAAGGTGCTAGAGTCTTAGTTAATCTCCTCAGGATTGGGAGGGCCTAGAAGAAAAAGATCTAGCTATGTTTATAGAGATTCTTTACAGATGTGAATTTTCCCCCACAAAGGGCAGCTTTCAATGGCCATTTCAAAATATGGCAAAGAAACATGTTTGGGGTAAAATATTTTGACTTTCTTCTTTGTCACATAATGTTATGCCAGAGTCAGATGAAAAAGTAAGTTACGATATATAGGGTTAAACAAAACCTATCTGATGAGAATTTATAGTTCGTAGGGCATGACTTCCCAGACGCCTTAGATAGGAATTTGGGCATGATAAAAAAAATCAGAGCTTAATCCTCAAGTTCAGTGACATTAAATACATTCATATCTTTGTGCAACCATCACCACCATCCAGCCCCAGAACTCTTTCAACTTGAAAAACTGAAACTTTGAACCCATTAAAAACAGCTCCCCATTTCCTGCAACTCAGTCCCTGGCACTTACCATTCTACTTTCTATCTCTATTAATTTGACTACTCTAAGTACCTCATGTGGAATCATACAGTACTTGTCCTTTTGTGACTGGCTTCTTTCACCTCACATAACGTCATAATGCTCATCGATGTTGTAACAAGTGTCGAGTTTCCTTCCTTTTTAAGGCTGGATAATATTCCATTGTATGGGTAGATCACACTGGGTTTCCATTCATGTTTTAATTTCAAGACATCATCTCCAGAGACAATTGCCTCACCTGATTTTTAACCAATACATTCCTAATCCCTAGAAAGAGTCTGATGTAGTTTTTGTTTGTTTGTTGTTTTCTTGTGTGTGTGTGGTTTTTTTTTTTTTTTTTTTTTTTTTTTTTG
>NW_016808096.1:0-1069 GCF_001698545.2 Rhinopithecus bieti
CTCAAAAAAAAAAAAAAAAAAGAAGCATCAGAATTTCATTCCTTTTTTTGGGGGCTGGGGGACAGAGTCTTGCTCTGTTGCCCAGGCTAGAGAACAGTGGTGCAATTGGCTCACTGTAACCTCTGCCTCCCAGGTTCTAGCAATTCTCCTGCCTCAGCCTCCCGAGTAGCTGGGATTACAGGCATGTGCCACCAGGCCCGGCTAATTTTTGTATTTTTAGTAGCGATGGGGTTTCATCATGTTGTCCAGGCTGGTCTTAAACTCCTGACCTTAGGTGATCCACCCACCTCGACTTCCCAGAGTGCTGGGATTACCACCACCACACCCGCTTCCTTCCTTTTTCTGGCTGAATAAGGTCCCGTTGTATGGATGGGCCACCTGTTGTTTATCCATTCGTCTGCTGAGGACTCTTGGATTGTTTCTACCTTTTGGCTGCTGTGAGTAGCACTGCCATGAACACTGGTGTACAGGTGTCTGTTGGAGTCCCCATTTTCAACTCTTTTGGGTGTATACCAGCTATGGCATTGCTGGATTATAGGATGATTCTCTGTTTAACTTTTTGAGGGACAGGGCTCTCTTTTCCTATGTTCTGTATGTAGGGTAGAGGAGGGAGATTGTGTGTGATTCCTTCTGGGAGGCCACCTGGGTGGGTGCAGGGCTGCATACCCTAATGGATCACTCAGGGGAGTAGGCGCTGGCAGCACAGTGGGGGTCCCTGGCAGCAGCCGGACCCCCAACAGCAGGGGATTGGCCGTCACTGGGTGGATGGCAGCATCTGAGGCCAGCAATCCCAGTGTCAGACCAGGCGGGATGCCCTGCACAGGGTGCCTTTAGGTGTCTCACCATATGTTAGGTGCATAAGTCAATGCAGAATCCAGGCTGACCTGAATTCACTGATTAGAAATGCTCTCTATGGCCGGGCACGGTGGCTCACACCTGTAATCCCAGCACTTTGGGAGGCAGAGGCAGGTGGATCACTTGGTCAGGAGTTTGAGACCAGCCTGGCCAATATTGCAAAAATCTACTGAAAATACAAAAATTAACCAGGCATGGTGGCACATGCCTCTTT
>NW_016808097.1:0-1324 GCF_001698545.2 Rhinopithecus bieti
AAAGAGAATAGTTTTGGAGGGGAGAAGTAGGACAAAAAAGATGCAGTTTTCATTTATATTGGGAAATGTGAAAATAAAATTGTCAACTCTTAAAAAAAAAAAAAAAGAATAAGGGATGGAAATCTCTGAAGGGGGAATGAGATAGGAAGATCACTGGGTGCTCGCAGGAGGATGGAAGAATCCAAACAAGAGCTAAAACAAGAGCTAGGCAAAGAAACTGTGGGATAACAGAAAACCCAAAATAAGGAGGAGAAGGCTGGGTTTGGTGGCTCACGACTGCAATCCCAGCACTGTGGGAGGCTGAGGAGGGCAGATCACCTGAGGTCAGGAGTTTGAGACCAGCCTGTGCAATATGGTGAAACCCCTTCTCTACCAAAAATATACACAAAAAAATAGCTGGGCAGGGTGGCATACGCCTGTAGTCCAGCTACTCGGGAGGATCATTTGAACCCAGGAGACAGAGGTTGCAGTGAGCCGAGATCACACCACTGCACCCCAGCCTGGGCAACAGAGACAGGCTGACATGTCCATGACTCTTCAGGGCAAACCCAAATCAGGGAGACAGGGGGTGGTACCTGGGGGTATGGGACAGAGGGGGGGTCCCTGAAATCCCCCCTCTTCCAGAATACCTAATGATTATTTCACTCCCTAATCAAAGAAACACCCGTACAATGAGAAACCCAAACTCCCTGTGTGTCACTTATTCTTACAAACATGCCTGCACTTCTCTCTTCAGTGCATACTGTCACTTTGCAATAAAAGCTTTTTGCCTTTCCCTGCATTCTGACTTGACCCTGAATTCTTTCTCGAAAAGGTGTCAAGAACCTGGAAACCAACTGGGGCGGGGGTCTCACCAGCATCTGGAGACCCTCCGGAACCTTCTGGCAACAGTAGGGGAAAAAAAGCAGAAATTACCCACAGTACAAGGCAACCACCATATACATTACTCCTGACACTTGTTATATACATATGTACATGCAAATGTAGAGAGAAACATGCATTCAGGTCTGACACAGTGGCTCACGCCTGTAATCCCAGCACTTTGGGAGGCCAAGATGTGTGGATCGCCTGAGGTCAAAAGTTCAAGCCCCGCCTGGCCAACATGGCAAAACTCCGTCTCTACTAAAAATACAAAAATTAGCCGGGTGTGGTGGCAGGCTCCTGTAATCCCAGCTACTCGGGAGGCTGAGGCAGGAGAATCGCTTGAACCCGGGGGCCAGAGGTTGCAGTGAGCCGAGATCACGCCACGGCACCCCAGCCTGGGCCACAGAATGAAGTTCCGTCAAAAAAAAAAAGAAAGAAAGAGAGAAAGAGAGAGAGAGAG
>NW_016808098.1:0-1321 GCF_001698545.2 Rhinopithecus bieti
GAGACTGAGTTTTTTCTGTCACCAGGGCTGCAGTTGAGTGGCATGATCTTGGATCACCGACACTTCCGCCTCCCAGGTTCAAGCAATTCTCATGCCTCAGCCTACTGAGTGTGTGGGATTACAGGCATGCACCACCATGCCTGGCTAATTTTGTATTTTAGTACAGACAGGTTTTACCATGTTGGCCAAGCTGGTCTCAAACTCTTAACCTCTGGTGATCCACCCACTTCAACCTCTCAAAGTACTGGGATTAGAGGTGAGTGATCATGTGCAGCCTGTTGGTTGTTTTTTGTTTGTTTGTTTGTTTGTTTGTTTGTTTGTCTTGGTTAATTTAGATGGTAGACTATCCATTTATTTATTTATTTTATTTTCAAAGGTCAACACTTGGTTTGGTTAAGTGATCTTTTATATGTATTTTGCATCTCAGTTTCATTAAGTTCTTTAGTTTTAGTTATTTTCTTCTGGATTTAATGTTTGTTCCCCCTCCTTCCGAGCTCTTTCAGGTGCAAAGTTAGATGGTTAATTTGAGATTTTTCTAACTTTTGATGAAGACATTTTAGGGCTATAAACTTTCCACTTAACCCTGCTTTGGCTGCATCCCAGAGATGTGGGAAAGTTTTTCCTATTTTCATTTATTTCAAAGAATTATTGTAATTTCTGCCTTAATTTTGATGTTCACGTAGGAGTTATTCGGGTGTAAGTTGTTAGATTTCCCTGTATTTGTGTGTTTTGAGACATCTTCTTGGTATTTATTTCTATTTTTATTGCACCGTGGACCAACAGTGTGCTTTGTGTGGTTTCTGTTTCTTTTGAATTTAATGAGGCTTGCCTTAGTAAATTGCTCAGAGTCAATCTTAGGCTATGTTCTGTATGCAGATGAGAAGAATGACTATTCTCTGTTTGTTGGGTGGCATGTTCATTTTGTAGATGTGTGTTAGGTCCTATTGGTCAAGTGTTGAGTTGAAGTCCAGAGTTTCTTTGTTAGTCTTTTCATGGGTCAAGAAGAACTAGTTCTGGGGGCAGGGAGCGGTGGCTCAAGCTTGTAATCCCAGCATTTTGGGAGACCGAGATGGGCAGATCATGAGGTCAGGAGATCGAGACCATCCTGGCTAACATGGTGAAACCCCGTCTCTACTAAAAAATAAAAAAAAAAAAAAAAAAAAAAAAACTAGCCAGGAGTGGTGGTGGGTGCCTGTAGTCCCAGCTACTCAGGCTGAGGCAGGAGAATGGTGTAAACCCCGGAGGTGGAGCTCGCAGTGAGCCGAGATCCAGGGCCACTGCACTCCAGCCTGGGCGACAGAGCGAGACTCTGTCTCAAAAA
>NW_016808099.1:0-1325 GCF_001698545.2 Rhinopithecus bieti
CCCTAATCAGGCTCTTACAACCCACAACAGACAGCATCCCTATGCAAGGGAGCTGCCTTCTCATCCTTGGCTTGGATTTTCCACACAGAAACATTGTCCTCCTCTCCTTCACCCAACTAGGGCTTCAAAACCCCACGCCAGGCTGCTTCCCATCAGTGTGCATGCCATTCTCACCTGACTCAGACTCTGGCATCCTGTGCTCAGATTCATCGACACAACTGCATTGACACGTGTCCAATGACAACATTCTCACGTTTATCATGCTCTGGAGCCCATGCTAGGTCACCCACCTGTGTGAATGTCCCTCTAAACCCATCAGGCAGTAACAACTTCACCAATAATTAGTTCTTCCAATCAGACATCTTCATCACTCTTATTAGACTTCACTACCTGATTCTAAGAGCCGATTATTTATTACATTTTATATTTACTCAATGTTAAATATTATTGACATTTTTAATTTTTTTTTTTTTTGCACATGAGCTCAAATTTTCATCCAGTATCATTTGTTTTACAACTGAAGAACTTTTAATAATTACTATAAAATAGATGGGCTGAATTACACACACACACACACACACACACAAAACAAACAAACAAAAAACTCCACTTCTCTACAGCTTTAACCCCTCTGGAGAGGGAGTGAGACAGGGCTGGTAAAAACATCATGAGATTTCCTCCCATTTAGAATATGGCTTTTTCTTAATTGGGCATTCCCATAGTTGCTGTAGATTTTGACTCCCTCTCAGATTCCTATAAGGTTATTTTCTCCTAGTTTCTAGTAGTGGTTGATATTTCCATGGGAAAACTGAGACTTGGATCTTCTTTATCTGCCATTTTGCTTGTGTCATCTTTCATTTCTAGATGATAAATTTAGTTTACAGTAGTGACTGGTTTATGTGAATTTATTTCTAATATTTTGTGTGCTGTTTTGAATTTTTAAAACTTTTATTCACTCTTGTTTTTATTGGAGTAAGTTTTTCTTACCACCACCACCACACTCCTTTCATCCCTCTAGTGATTTGAAAGTTATATATTCTAAAGTGAAACAATCCCTTTAAAATCTTCCTTAATGAGGCAAGACACACTTTTTTGAGCTCCCCATAATTACTTATTCATATATAATATTTGTGCTACTATTTCAATTTACCTTGTTTTTATAACCAAGTATTAATATTAGTTTATAAAATTTACAATTTAGATTTACCCAAATATTTTCTAAATTAACTAGTTCATATTGTTTCCATTACATAATTTCTTCCTAAAATATATTCATAAGAATTATCTAGAAATAATTATCTAGAATATATTCATAAGAAATATCT
>NW_016808100.1:0-9997 GCF_001698545.2 Rhinopithecus bieti
CAGAGAGAAGACAATTTGGATCATGATTGAGACCTTCAACACCGTGGCCACGTGTGGCCATCCACGCCGTGCTGTCCCTCTAGTCCTCTGGGCACACCAGTGGCATTGTCACGGACTCTGGAGACGGGGTCGCCCACATGATGCCCATCTCCCCTAACCAACTACCTCATGAAGATCCTCACCGAGTGTGGCTACAGCTTCACCCCCACGGCCGAGTGGGAGATAGTGCGTGACATCAAGGAGAAGCTGTGCTACGTTACCCTGGACTTCCAGCAGGAGCTGGCCACCGCCGTGTTCTCCTCATTCCTGGAGAAGAGCTATGAGCCACCTGATGGCCAGGTCATGACCATCTGCAACGAGTGGGTCTGGCGTCCAGAGGCAGTGTTTCAGCTTTCTTTCCTAGGCATGGAACCCACGGCATCCACGAGACCACCTTCAGTTCCATCATAAAGTGTGACATGGACATCCACAAATACCTGTAGGCTGAGATGGTGCTGTCCTGTGGCACCACTGTGTACCTGTACATTGCAGGCAGGATGCAGGAGATCACCAGCCTGGTGCCCAGCACCATGAAGATCACATCATCGAGTACTCTGAGTGCAAGTACATGGTGTGGATCGGTGGCTCCATCCTGGCCTCCCTGTCTACCTTCCAGCAGATGTGGATTAGCAAGCAGGAGTACGAGGACTCGGGCCCCTCCATCATCCAGCGCAAATGCTTCTAAATGGACTGCGAGCAGATGCCTAGCATTTGCTGCATGGGTTAATTCAGAAGAATAAATTTGCTCCTGGCAAATGCATACACCCCATGCTAGCCTCATGAAACTGGAATAAGCCTTTGAAAAGAAATTTGTCCTTGAAGCTTATATCCAATATCAGCACTGGATTGTAGAACTTGTTGCTGATTTTGACCTTGTATGCAAGTTAACTGTTCCCTTGCTATCTGTTAAGTACCCTGTACATATCTTGGATCTCAGCCCTTAGTGTATGTGGCTTGGTCACTTTGTGGCTGAGGTAAGAACGTGCTTGTGGAAGACAAGTCCATGGCTCGGTGAGTCTGCGTGGCCAGCAGTCTCCCACCAGTGCAGGGTGTTAATGTGTTAGGGTTGAGTGTTCTGGGATTTCTTTAGAGGCTGGCAAGGGCTCCTGAACCACTTGTGTCTGTCCTGCTGGTCTGTCAGGATTGGAAAGTCTAAGCCATAGGACCCAGTTTCCTTTCTTAGCTGATGTTTTCCTGACAGAACACCATGGCTGTTACTTGCCTTGAGTTGGAAATGGTTTGCATTAATACCTGTAAATGTATTCATCCTTTTAATTTACATAAGGTTTTTTTTTGTGTGTGTGTGTATGTGTGTGTGTGTGTGTGTGTGTATGCAATTCTCAGTTCTTCAAGAGATGACAAAAAATTTTGGTTTCTTACAGTTATGTGAGAGCATTAGGCCCCAACAACACATGAGTGTGTAAGGAAAAATAAAAGTGCTGGTGAAAAAAAGAAAATTTATCCAAAACTTGGAAATAAGGAAAAAGGATAGCCACACATTTTTTCTTTTCTTTATATATATATTTTTTATATATTTTTAAAATCTTTTTTGAGACAGGGTCTTGCTCTTGTGTACAGGCTGGAGTGCAGTGGTGTGGTCTCGGCTCCCTGCAACCTTCACCCTTCACCTCCTGGGCTCTAGCCATCCTCCCACCTCAGCCTCCTGAGTAGTTAGGACTACAGGTGCCCACCACCGTGCCTGGTGATTTTTTTTTTTTTTTTTTTTAGAGACAGGGTTTCACCATGTTGCCTAGACTGGTCTCAAACTCCTGAGTTCAACTGATCTGCATGCCTCAGCCTCCCAAAGTCCTGGGATTAAAGGCCTGAGCCACTGCGCCTGGCCTGCATATTTTTTCAATATTACATTGTCCCAATGTCTAACAGACCCGTGAAATGATTATTTATCTAAGGCAATACCATCAAGCAGAATTTTCCACAAAGAGGAAAATGTTCTGTGCCTGCCCTGCCCAGTAGAGTAGCTACTAGCCAAACATGGCTATTTTGTTGTTGTTGTTTTATTTTTTTATTTTCTTTTTTTTGTAGAGATGGGGTCTCTCGCCCTGTTGCCCAAGCTGGTCTTAAACTTTTGCCCTCATGCAGTCCTCCTGACTTGACCTACCAAAGTGCTGGGATTACAGGAATGAGCCACTGCACTTGGCCCACAATTGGCTATTGAACACTTGAAGTAAACTAAATTTTCAATTTGGGCTGATTGTAAACATTTTGTTGTTGCCTGCCCAATTTTCCAACAAGCCAGATGTCCACAGAACTGAAGCTTGAGAAATGTACATTTCTTCTGTGGGATGACCCTGCTGCCTATTGACCAACTCCTCTTCCTTGCTGCTCCTGTTATCCTCCCATGATGTGTAAACACCTAACTTTAGTCAGGGAGGAGGAATGGATTTGAGGTTTATTTCCTGTCTCTCCCACTGATGTCACCTGAAGAAAGCTTTCTTCCCTGCAATACTTGTTGTCTCAGTGATTGGCTTTCTGTGCATCAAGCAACAATACCTAGACTGAACCCCTGGTGTTCATTAACATTATGACATAAAAAAGTAAATAAATAAAAATAAAATAAAAAATAAAAATAAATGGCTACCTATGACTAGAGGCGATGGATTTGTAAAGTGCAACTCTAAAGCAGTGCATCTGACCTGGGAGCAATTTTGCCTCTCTGTGGAACATTTGGCAATGTCTGGAGACATTTTGGTTGTCACAACCATGGGGGTGCTACTAGCATCTAATAGGTAGAGGTGGGTACCACTGACAGTGTGGGCTGGATAATTCTCTGTTGTGGAGGTTGCCAGTCTAGCCTGGATAATTCTTTGTTGTGGAGGCTGTCCTGTGCATTGTACAAGGTTTAACAGCACCCCTGGCCTCTGCCCACCAGATGCCACTATCAGTCCTCAATGGTGACAACCAAACATGTCTTTGGCCATTGCCAAATGTCCTCTGGGAGGCAAAATCACCTTTAGTTGAGAATCATTGCTCTAGAGAAATATGTTTTTTTTTGTTTGACCATTTACTTAGGGGCCTAGACTCTATGAAATTAGATGTGAATTTATGTATGAATAAATTGCAAATGATTTTGATTGTGTCTAGTTGAGATGCAAATTATTTCTGTCCAGCAGAAAAGATAACCCCAAAGGATAGAATTTCATTGCCTTGTAGAATATTAACCAGTTTCTTATCTAACCTAGAAATCCCATTTAAATACATTTTTCCACACTGACTATATACATTTCTGTTTCTCTATTGAACCTGTTTTACCATCCTCCCAGTTCCTTCATTAAAGAACATGTACATGCTCACCCTATGTGGATGCAAAGGTCAGAATTTTAACTTGAAAACCATCCTTTGATACTGTGTATCCGTAAGGAAAGAAAGGTGTTCATCAGGCACTAGGAAGTAAAAAGGTTACAAAGCAGCATAAATAACATAATCACACTTTTGGAAACACACAACACAGAGAAAAACTCATGGAAGTATAGATACCTGGACCTTTCACATTTGTAAAACAAAACAAACAAAACAAAGTGCATATACCAAAATGTTTCCTGTGTTTGCCTCTGGGCAGAATTAAAGGCGATATATATACATACACACACACACACACACACACACACACACACACACACACATATATATATATATATTTTTTGTTTGTTTGTTTTCTTTTTTTAGATGGAGTTTTACTCTTGTTGTCCAGGTTGGAGTGCAGGAGTGCAGCGGTGTGATCTCAGCTCACTGCAACCTCCACCTCCCAGGTTCAAGCGATTGTCCTGCCTCAGCCCCCTGAGTAGCTGGGACTACAGGTACGTGCCACCACGGCCGGCTAAATTTTGTATTTTTAGTAGAGACAGGGTTTCACCATGTTGGCCAGGCTGGTCTCGAACTCCTGACCTCAGGTGATCCACCCACCTCGGCCTCCCAAAGTGTTGGGATTACAGGTGTGAGCCACCATGCCCAGCCAGATATTTTTTTTAAAAAGTCTTATTATTGCCCTGTTTGTATTTTCTGGGCTTTCTAAAAATGATTTGTAGTATTTGCACATTTTTTTTTTTTTTTTTTTTTTTGAGACGGAGTCTCTCTCTGTCACCCAAGCATGGAGTGCACTGGCAGATCTCAGCTCACTGCAAGCTCCGCCTCCCGGGTTCACGCCATTCTCCTGCCTCAGCTCTCGAGTAGCTGGGACTTACAGGCGGCCCCCGCAACCTCGCTGGCTATTTTTGTATTTTTTAGTAGAGACGGGTTTCACGTGTTAGCCAGGATAGGTCTCTATCTCCTGACCTTGTGATCCGGCCCGCCTCGGCCTCCCAAAGGCTGGGATTACAGGCTTGAGCACTGCGCCCGGGCGCTGCATAATTTTTTAAATTATGAAATATATATATATATATATATATATTTTTTTTTTTTGAGACGGAGTCTCGTTCTGTCGCCCAGGCTGGAGTGCAGTGGTACGATCTCAGCTCATTGCAAGCTCTGCCGCCTCCCGGGTTCACACCATTCTCCTGCCTCAGCCTCCCGAGAAGCTGGGACTACGCCCGCCACCACGCCCGGCTAATTTTTTGTATTTTTAGTAGAGACGGGGTTTCACCATGTTCACCAGGATGGCTCGATCTCCTGACCTCATGATCCGCCCGCCTCGGCCTCCCAAAGTGCTGGGATTACAGGCTTGAGCCACCGCGGCCAGCCAAGATATTTTTTAGAAGAAATACAATGTAATTCTGGCCTCCTCCACACAGTCCCCATCCTTTTCTATTTCCCACATGCCCACCTATGACCCCCCCAGTGGCTGCCTTTGGCTCTCAGAAGACTCATTTGGTATCTGGACACCGGGTTAGTTGTAGCACAAGTATTTCGTGTAGTACAAAGATCTTACATTTCTAGAACTTTTTTACTTTTTCTTTCTTTTTTTTTTTAAGAGACAGGGTCTTACTCTGTCACCCAGGCTGGAGTGCAGTGCTATGATCATAGCTCACTGCAGCCTTGAACTCCTGGGCTCAAGTAATCCCCTTGCTATAAGCCCACACCACCAGGCTAGGACCTTTTTTTTTTTTTTTTTTTGAGACAGGGTCTCACTCTGTTGACTAGGTTGGAGTGCCGTGGTGCAAACATGGCTCACTGCAACCTTGACCTCCTGGGTTCAAGTGATCCTCCTGCTTCAGCTTCCCATGTAGCTAGGACCACAGGTGTGTGCCACCATGCCTGGCTAAGTTTTTTATTTTTGTGTAGTGACAGTCTCTCTTTATTAACCAGGCTGGTCTTGAACTCCTGGCCTGAAGCAATCTTCCTACCTCAGACTCCCAAAATGACATTTGTGGAATTCTTTTTTTTTTTTTTTTGAGAAGGAGTCTCGCTCTGTTGCCCAAGCTGGAGTGCAGTGGGGCGATCTAGGCTCATTGCAACCTCTGCCTCCCAGGTTCAAGCGCTTCTCCTGCTTCAGCCTCCCATGTATCTAGGACAACAGGTGTGCACCACCATGCCTGGCTAAGTTTTTGATTTTTTTTTTTTGTAGAGACAGGGTTTCACAATGTTGACCAGCATGGTCTCGAACTCCTGACCTTGTGATCCACCCACCTCGGCCTCCCAAAGTGCTGGGATTACAGGCGGCATGAGCCACCGCACCCGGCCGACATTTGTAGAATTCTTATAACATTTTCCACTTAAAAAAAATTATTTTCTGGCCGGGCGTGGTGGCTCACGCCTGTAATCCCAGCACTTTGGGAGGCCGAGGCGGGCGGATCACAAGGTCAGGAGATTGAGACCATCCTGGCTAATATGGTGAAACCCCATCTGTACTAAAAATACAAAAAATTAGCTGGGCGTGGTGGTGGGTGCCTGTAGTCCCAGCTACTTGGGAGGCTGAGGCAGGAGAATGGCGTGAACCTGGGAGGCGGAGCTTGCAGTGAGCCGAGATTGCGCCACTGCACTCCAGCCTGGGCGACAGGGTGAGACTCTTTTTCAAAAAAAAAAAAAAAAAAAAATTATTTTCTGCCGGGCACAGTGGCTCATGCCTATAATCCTAGCACTTTGGGAGGCTGAGGCAGGTGGGTCACTTGAGGTCAGGAGTTCCAGACCAGCCTGGCCAACATGGTGAAACCCCATCTCTACCAAAAATATATTTTTTAAAAATTAGCTGGGTGTGGTGGTGGGCACCTGTAATCCCAGCTACTTGGGAGGCTGAGGCAGGAGAATCGCTTGAACCTGGGAGGCAGAGGTTGCAGTGAGCCAAGGTTGTGCCATTGCACCCCAGCCTGGGCAACAAGAGCGAAACCCTGTCTCAAAAAATTAATTAATTAATACATTAAATTAAAAATTATCATTTTCCAAGTGAACTCACTTAATATTGCAGTTTCTTTTCTTTGCTCCCAGGTGGGCAGCATTTCCTTCCTATTTGTAGTTTCTTGTTTCCTTTGCTTAGCTCTCAATGAGCCCACTGTCAGTCTAGGAACTTCTAGCTTTCGGCTGAAGAGCTGGTACATTCCCATCTAGTTTTTTAAAAAATTGATACACAATAATTGTACATATTTATGGGGTACATGTGATACTTTGATACATATAGTACATACAATGTAATAATCAAATCTGGGTAATTAGCATATCCATCACCTCAAACATTCATCATTTCTTTGTGTTGGGAACATTTGAAATCTTCTAGCTATTTTTTATTTGTTTTGTTTTAAATTTTGATTTTTTATATTGACAAGCAATAATTGTATATATTCATGGGGTACATAGTGATGTTTCAATATGTATAATGTATAGTGCTCAGATCATGATAATTAGCATGTTCATCATCTCAAACGTTTATTTTTTCTTTGTGTTGGGAACGTTCAATATTCTCCTTCTAGCTATTTTGAAATGTATGATAAATTGTTGTTCATTACAGTTACCCTGTTGTGATACTGGACACTAGAACTTGTTCTTTCTATTTGACTGTGTGTTTGCACCCATTAACCAAGCTCTCTCCACTTCCTTCTAGCCGCTGGTAACCATCATTCTACTCTCCACTTCTATGAGAGCAACTTAGCTTCCACATGTGAATGAGAACATGCAATTATTGTCTTTCTGTGCCTGGCTTATCTCACTTAAAATAATGACCTCCAATTCCATCCATGTTGCTGTGATAGGATTTTATTCTTGTTGTGGCTGAATAGTATTCCACTGTATATATATACCACATTTTCTTTATCCATTCATTGGTTGATGAATACTTAGGTTCATTCCATAACTTGGCTATTGTGAATAGTGCTGCAATAAACATGGTGGGGGCAGGTATACCTTTGATATACTGATTTCCTTTCCTTTGGATAAATACCCAGTGGTGAAATTGCTGGATTGTACAGTAGTTCTATCTTCAGTCTTTTGAGGAAACTTCATGCTGCTTTCCATAATGGCTGAGCTAATTTACATTCCCACCAACAGTGTGTAAGAGTTTCCTTTTCTCCACATCCTTGCCAGTATTTGTTATTTATTTATTGTCTTTTTGATAATAGCCACTCTAACTGGAGTGAGATGATAGTTCATCGTGGTTTTGATTTACATTTATCTGATGATTAGTGCTGTTAAGCATTTTTTCATATAGCTGTTGGCTATTTGTGTGTCTTCTTTTGAGATGTGCCTATTCATGTGTTCTTTGCCCCTCCCCCCACTTTTTTTTTATTGAGATGGAGTCTCACTCTATCACCCAGGCTGGAGTGCAGTGGCATGATCTTGGCTCACTGCAACCTCCACCTCCCAGGTTCCAGCGGTTCTCCTGCCTCAGCCTCCAGAGTAGCTGGGACTACAGGCACATACCACCATGCCTGGATAATTTTTTTGTGTTTTTAATAACGACAGGGTTTCACCATGTTGGCCACGCTGGTCTCGATCTCCTGACCTTGTGATCTGCCCACCTCAGCCTCCCAAAGTGCTGGGTTTACAGGCATGAGCTGCCACGCCCAGCCTTTGCCCACTTTTTAATGGGATTTTTTTTTTGCTGTTGAGTTGCTTGAGTTCCTTGTATATTCTGGATATTAGTGCCTTGTTGATGAATGGTTTGGAAATAATTTCTCACATTCTACAGGTTGTCTCTTTACTCTGTTGATTGTTTCCTTTTCTTCTTAGTTTAATATAGTCTCTTTTGTCTGTTTTTGTTGCCTGTGCTTTTAAAGTCTCAGGTATAAAATCTTTGCCTAGACCAATGTCCTGAAGCATTTTCACTATGCTTTTTTCTAGTAGTTTTATAGTTTCAGGTCTTGCATTTAAGCCTTTAATTCATTTTAGTTGATTTTGTATGTGGTGGGAGAGGGGTCTAGATTCATTCTTCTGCATAGGGAGATCCAGATTTCCCAGCACCATTTATTGAGAGTGTCCTTTCATCAATGTATGTTGTCATCACCTTTGTCAAAAATCAGTTGATTGTGGGAGATTTCACACAGAAAAAAAAAAATATATCAGTTGGCCATAAATATGTAGATTAATTCTGAAATCTCTATTCTGTTCAGTTGGTCTATGTGTCTGTTTTTATGCCAGTATCATGCTGTTTTGGTTATTATGGCCTCGTAGAATCTTTTGAAGTCAGGTAGATGCCTCTAAACTTTGTTCTTTGTATATTGCTTTAGTTGATTGCATTCCCATCTGACTTTAATTATGTCAAGGCAAGCCCTGATTCCTCTAAAGGTCACTCTATTTTTGTACTTGTTTTATTTATTTTAACTGATCAATGGGCTAATATCACTTCAATTTTTAAATAAGTAACAATTAATATTAGTGATTATGTAATTTTGTTTTTGCATTACCTTCCATGCTACATCAAAATCAGGATTTATCAAATTTTCAAGTAACAATGGAGGTAAGAAATGTTTATTTGTATTTTTTCTTTTAATTAATTTTTGAGACAGGGTCTGACTCTGTTGCCCAGGCTGGAGTGTAAGGCATGATCGCAGCTCACTGAAGCTTCCACTTCCCAGACAGAAACCATCGTTCCACCTCCGCCTCCTGAGTAGCTGGAACTACAGGTGTGCACCACCATGCCTGGCTAAGTTTTGCATTTTTCGTAGAGACAGGGTGTTGCCATGTTGCCCAGGCTGGTCTCGAACTCCTGGGCTCAAGTGATCCTCCCACCTTGGCCTCCCAAAGTGCTGGGATTACAGGCATGAACCACCACACCCAGCCTGGAAGTAAGGATTTTTAAAAAGCAACTGATGGAGTGACCAGGCATGGTGGCTCATACCTGTAATCCCAGCACTTGGGGAGGTCAAGGTGGGTGGATCATTTGAGGTCAGGAGTTCGAGACTAGCCTGACCAACATGGTGAAACCCCGTCTTCACTAAAAATACAAAAAAATTAGCTGGGTGTGGTATCTTAGCTACTTAGGAGGCTGAGGCAGGCGAATCACTTGATCCTAGGAGGCAGAGGTTGCAGTGAGCTGAGATCATGCCACTGTACTCCAGCCTGGGTGACAGAGTGAGATTCTATCTAAAAAAAAAAAAAAAGTAACAGATGACTTGTTTTATATATCTCAAATAAATAAATAAAATGTTTACAATTTATTATTTAGGGAATCTGTGTCAAATGTGATAAAACATGCAAAGTTAGGTAAACTCTGAAGAATTGTGTCTGTTGATGCCACATTATACTTGCAAAAGAAGTGGATAATGTTGGTTGGCTCACACCTGTAATCCCAGCACTTTGGGAGGCTGAGGCAGGCCGATCACAAGGTCAGGAGTTGGAGACTCATCTGGCCAACATAGTGAAACCCTGCCTCTTCTAAAAATACAAAAACTTGGCCGGGTGTGGTGGTGTGCACCTATAATCCCAGCTACTTGGGAGGCTGAGGCAGGAGAATCACGGGATCCCAGGAGGCGGAGATTGCAGTGAGCCGAGATCACACCACTGCACTCCAGCCCGGCGGCAGTGCGAGACTCTGTCACAAAAAAAAAAAAAAAAAAAGAAAAAAAAAAGAAAAAGATAA
>NW_016808100.1:11222-41634 GCF_001698545.2 Rhinopithecus bieti
TATATATTCTGGATATGAGTTCTTTGTTGGATATACTTATGATTATCTTCTTCCACCCTTTGAATTGCATTTATTTTTTTTTGAGGCAGTCTTGCCCTGTTGCCCAGGCTGGAGTGCAGTGGTGCATCTCGGCTCACTGCAACCTCCACCTCCTGGGTTCAAGCGATTCTCTTTCCTCAGCTTCCCAAGTAGCTGGGACTACAGGCATGTGCCACCATGCCCGGCAAATTTTTGTATTTTTAGTAGAGATGGTGTTTTGCCATGTTGCCCAGGCTGGTCTTTAACTCCTGACCTCAAGTGATCTGCCCATTTCGGCCTCTCAAAGTGCTGGGACTACAGGCCCAGCCCATCACTTTGTTTAAACGAAGTCATAGGTCAGGTGCATGCCACTGTACTCCAGCCTGGATGACAGAACAAGACACTGTCTCAAAACCCCACCACCCCAAAACTAATTCATGCTAACTTACCAAGAAAATAGTAAACACACCAACATTTTAAACATTTTTACTAATTGTCATTTCTTGTGCTAGTGTTTCTCTCTCAAAAATATGCAAAAATACCACTACAGGACTATCCACCTGTCTCCACCTCTTGCAGTCTTGGGACCAGGAAAGAACCTGGTCCATTAATCTTCAACATAGATGTCCCTGCAAAGGGCAGGTGCATGCGGCTGCCAGTGACATTGGGTAATCGAGATTAGTCTGTCAGGCTCTGGATCAGGGACCTGAATTCTTTGCACACCAGGGAAACTCTGGCTCACTTGCACTTGTATTCTTCCAGTTTATGCTTTCTGTGCAAGGGCTTCCATTGGACAATGAAGAAAATGTGCTAACATTCGAGTGAGTTGCTTCCTCTCATCTATTTCTGCTACCATTCTGCCATTGTAATCTCCTGGCAACATACATGCATCCATCACTTTAGAAAGCCTTTCTCCAGGTTCTTTATCTGCTATTCTAGTAGAGATACTTCTTGGTCTACAGCAGGCAAAAAAGTGATCCTCTAGTGAACTGCTGCATCACCCAAGGCTGCATTTTCTAGATTTTATAATGCTCTCATGAGATTTAGAGTCTGTGGTGGTGGCTCACTTGCAGATCCCAGAGAGGAAAAGTTTTCATTTTCATTCATCTTTATCTGTCTATAAATTTACTTCGTAGGCTTCTTATTGCCTCACAGAGCTTGTTTAATTTGCTCTAATACATTACTTCATTGTTTCTTGTTTGTTTGCTTGTTTGTGGTTTTTTTTGAGACAGAGTCTTGCTCTGTTGCCCAGGCTGGAGTACAGTGGTGTGATCATGACTCAAAGCCTCAACCTCCTGGGCCCAACCAATCCTCCCACCTCAGCCTCCCAAGTAGCTGGGACCACTGGAGCACACCACCATGTCCAACTGACTTTTTTTTTTTTTTTCTTTTTTTAGAGATGGAGTCTATCTATGTTGTCCTGGCTGGTGTCAAATTTCTGAGTTTGAGTGATCCTCCCACTTTGACCTCCAAAAGTGCTGAGATTACAGGCGTGAGCCACCATGCCTGGCCTCTAAATACATCATTTGCACAAACAGACCTTTCTTCCCAAATAGACAACAGTCTTCCAATATGCTTCTTTTTTTTCTTTTTTCTTTTTTCTTTTTTATTTTTTTGTGAGACGGTCCCGCTGTGTTGCCCAGGCGGGAGTGCAGTGGCTCCATCTCGGCTCATTGCAAGCTCTGCCTCCCGGGTTCACGCCATTCTCCTGCCTCAGCCTCCCAAGTAGCTGGGACTACAGGCGCCCGCCACCGCGCCCAGCTAATTTTTTGTATCTTTAGTAGAGACGGGATTTCACCGTGGTCTCGATCTCCTGACCTTGGATCCGCCTGCCTCGGCCTCCCAAAGTGCTGGGATTACAGACGTGAGCCACCGTGCCCGGCCTCCAATATGCTTCTTACAACTCTCATCAGTATCACTTGAAACATGCTTAAAAGCCTCCACTATGACTGGTGCAAATCTTTTGTAAGCTCCGGCCCCTTCCTTTTGCTTTGTATTTTAGTAGGGGCAAGGTTTCACCATGTTGCCCAGGTGGTCTCACTGGCAAGGTGAGAAAAGTAAGCCTCCTGTTTGGCTTTGCTCTCTGCAGCTCCAGCTACCACGTGGTGACCATAGGCCCGGCTGCTTGCTGTGGTGAATGAGCCATAGGGACCAGGTCTGCATGCTCTGCTGTGAGTTGCTCAACCCCAAGCTCCTGCTCCTGCGCCCCCTCAGAGAAGACTGACATCCCTCCCACCCCACATTCACGCCGTCCCACTCTGTGGGGTGACAGGAGGAGAGTTTTGTTGCCCTCTCGCAGCCTTGCCGCCTCACCCTACCCTTTCCACACCCTCAGTACCACCCTGCTTGGTAGCATTTAATCCTAATACATATTACCCTAAATCCCATCGAACTCATCCGAACTTTGGAAAGTGACACACTTTACATGGTTGTGATCAAAACCGGCATTAACTTCTTTTGCTCCAGTGTGCCAAGATATCCTTTTGGGTTTTTTTGTTTGTTTGTTTTTGAGACAAGGTCTCACTCTGCCGCCCAGGCTGGAGAGCAGTGGCGCCATCATACTCACGGCAGTCTCAAACTCCTGTGCTCAAGTGATCCTTCCATCTCAGCCTCTTGAGTAGCTGGGACTACAGGTGCACACCACTATGCCTGGCTAATGTTTTTAAAAATTTTTTGTAGAGATGAGGTCTCTCTGTGCTGCCCAGGCTGGTCTCAAACTCCTGGTCTCAAGCGATCCTCCTGCCTTGGCCTCTCAAAGTGCTCGGATTACGGGCATGAGCCACTGCAGCTGGCCAAGGACATTCTATTTACTTGAAAGTCAACAAAACAGCCGGGCATGGTGTCTGGTCTGGAATTCCTGACTTTAGGTGATCTCCCGCCTTGGGCTCCCAAAGTGCTGGGATTACAGGCATGATCCACTGCACCTGGTCAGTTTGGTGGTTTTTGATAAAGCTACATGCATAGGCAGCTCATGACCCAGCAATTCGACTCCATGGTATTCCCAAGGAAAGTGATGTATCCACGCAGACTTGTACATGATTATTCATAGAACCTTTATGAATTATAGTCCTAAACTGAAAACAACCCAAATGCCCATCGACCTGTAAATGGATAAACAAAGAAAGGAGCAAATTGCCAACATGTGTGTTAACATAGATAAAATCTCAAGAGCATGTTGACAAAAAAAAAAAAAAAAATCAAAAGCATGTTGAACAAAAGAAGCCAGAGACAGGATTATTGTACTGCATAATTATACTATGATGTCATTTGCATGAAATTCTAGAAAAGACAAATCTACAGTGATAGAAGCAGGACAGTAGTTTCCCAAGGCCAGGAATTGGGGGATGGGACCTGACAAAGGAAATGTTTAAGAGGATAACAATATTCTGCGTCTTGCTCGTGGTGATTGTTACACAGGGGCCACATTTACTAAAATTCACACTGTACAGCTTAAATGGATGAATTTCATTATATGTAAAGTTGTTTTTTCTTTTTCTTTTTTTCTTTTTTTTTTTTTGAGACAGAGTCTCACTCTGTCACCCAGGCTGGAGTGCAGTGGTGCAATCTCCCCTCACTGCAACCTCCACCTCCCAGGTTCAAGTGATTCTCCTGACTCAGTCTCCTGAGTCGCTGGGATTACAGGCGCATGCCACTGTGCCTGGGTAATTTTTCTATTTTTAGTAAAGACCAGGTTTCACCATGTTGGTCAGGCTGGTCTCAAACTCCTGACCTCGTGATTGTGATCCACCTGCCTCGGCCTCCCAAAGTGCTGGGATTACAGGCGTGAGCCACTGCACCCGGCCTAAAGTTGATCTTTTTTTTTTTTTTTTTTTTGAGACGGAGTCTTGCTCTGTCACCCAGGCTGGAGTGCAGTGGCGCCATCTCGGCTCACTGCAAGCTCCGCCTCCCGGGTTCACGCCATTCTCCTGCCTCAGCCTCCCGAGTAGCTGGGACTACAGGCGCCTGCCACCATGCCCGGCTAATTTTTTGTGTTTTTAGTAGAGACAGGGTTTCACCATGTTAGCCAGGATGGTCTCAATCTCCTGACCTCGTGATCCGCCCGTCTTGGCCTCCCAAAGTGCTGGGATTACAGGCGTGAGCCACTGCGCCCGGCCAAGTTGATTTTTTTTAAAGCCCACAGAGCCGTCTCTGTTTTGATCAATTCCCCAGATTCATTGTTTTCTCTCTTTTTGAGTTTCGCTCTTGTCACCCAGACTGGAGTGCAATGGTGTGATCTTGGCTCACTGCAACCTCTGCCTCCCGAGTTCAAGCAATTATCCTGCCTCAGCCTCCTGAGCAGCTGAGATTACAGGCGTCTGCCACCACGCCCAGCTGAGTTTTGTATTTTTAGTAAATATGGGGTTTCACCATGTTGACCAAGCTGGTCTTGAACTCCTGACCTCAGGTGATTTGCCTGCCTTAGCCTCCCAAAGTGCTGGGATTACAGACATGAGCCACGGTGCCCAGCCTCCAAATTCACTGTTAATTTTAATGGGTTGCACTCCCTATTTGGAGAGTGAGCTTCTTGCTGATGGTCAGTATTTATTTATTTATTTATTATTTATTTTATTTATTTTATTTTTTTTGAGAGCAGGTCTCAGTCTGTTGTCCACAGCTCGCTGCAGTTTCCTGGACTCAATCAATCCTCCGGCCTCAGTCTCCTGAGTAGCTGGGACTACAGACATGCGCCACAACACTCAGCTAATTTTTTTGTATTTTTTGTAGAAATGGGGTCTCACCACATTGTCCAGGCTGGTCTGGAACTCCTGGGCTCAAGCGATTCTCCTGCCTTGGCCTCCCAAAATGCTGGGATTACAGGCATAAGCCGCTGCGCCCAGCCAGTCACTATTTATTGATCCCTCGATATGTGCCAAATGCTGGTCTAAGAGCTTTGCATATATTAAGCTAATAAATCCACCAACAATACCACAAAATGTCAATAGCCCCATGTTAGAGATGGGAGAACTGAGGCATAGAGAGGGCAAGCCTCTTGCCTAAGAGCACAGCACATGATTCGTAAGTGACACACAGAATTTAACCTACATGGTCAGGCTCCAGAGTTTAGTTTGTAATAACTGCAATACACTGTCTCCTACTGAATTTGCTGATAGATACCTAAGAGCTAGTAAATTGAGGAAATCAAAGTTTTAATTAATAGATAACACCAGGTAAAAGGAGGAACATAGTAAATGACTAAATATGAGAGCAGGGGAAGGGTTCCCAAATTGGTCAGTATGCTTTCTATACCTGTTTGCCCACTTGTGAAATAAATTACTCCATCTAGCAAACTCACACTTAGGCACCTCACTGAGAAAGAAGTATTTCATGTGCATACACAATTTAAAAAGTTAAGGGCCAGATGTGGTGCCTCATGCCTCTAATCATAGTACTTGGGGGGCGGGGCAGGAGGACTGTTTGAGTCCAGGAGTTGAAGACCAGCCTGGGCAATATAGCAAGACTCAGTCGAAGAGAAGAGGAAGAGAGGGAAGGGAAGGGAAGAGGAGGGGAGGGAAGGGAGTCTGGAAGGAAGAAAGGAAAGAAGAAAAAGAAGGAAGAAAGAAAGAAGGAAAGAAAGAAAAGAAAAGAAAAAAGAAAAGAAAAGAACAGCAGGTTCTTGCCTTCTCTAGAATCCCAAGCCCTCTATGGGAAGTAAACAGTCCAGCCCCTTCTGTTTCTCTTGTTATCTCTGTATTCCCAAATGATACGCTATCACTCTTTCTAATTTATCAGTATCATGTGTTATCTCTTGACTTGCTGGTCTGATGGGTAAGGTCTGATAGGTAAGCTCTCCAAAACTCTCTCCTCCATTTCTCCTTTGCCCAACAAAATTGTACCGGAATTCTCTATTACATCAAATCACACTACATTTCTAGGACAATGTAAATTTTGCTCACTGCTGAACTAAGAAGCCCACTAAACCACAATTCCTTCCTCTGTTCTTGGAGTTAGTAATTGCCTTTTTTTCTTATCCTGGTTTCCCATCAATTTGTCATTATTTTTTCCCTAATGTCCAACATCTTTGTCTATCGCTGCATACATTTAAACATACCCATTTCACTGTCTTCCCGAGGTCTCCTTCCTAACCCCGTGCTGTCATCGGGACTGGGTGCTCTCTCCCTAAGGATGCGTTGTGGCTTGCGTGCTGGAGTCCCATTTCCTGTGTGGCTGTTAGCACATGAAGCGATGGTAGTGATGTTCACCGTGATAATGCTGCTGGTTTATTGTGGAAGCTTTCAGTGGAAGTCACTGTACGTCATTTTGTTATCTCCTTTTTAAAAAAAATTTCTGTACCCATCCATCCATTAATTGTATGTCATTTATTGAAAATGTATTCCGGCTGGGCGCGGTGGCTCAAGCCTGTAATCCCAGCACTTTGGGAGGCCGAGATGGGTGGATCATGAGGTCAGGAGATCGAGACCATCCCTGGCCTAACCCCCACAGTGAAAAACCCCGTCTCTACTAAAAAAATACAAAAAACTACCGGGCGAGGTGCGGGTGCCTGTAGTCGCCAGGCACTGGGAGGCCTGAGGCAGGAGAACTGGCAGTAACCTGGGAGCGGAGCTTGCAGTGAGCTGAGATCCGGCCAGCCTGCAGCTCCAGCCCCCTGGGCGATAGAAGCGAGAACTCTGTCTCAAAAAAAAAAAAAAAAAAAAAAAAAGAAAATGTATTTCCATATGCATAAATTGAGGTCACATATGTAATCAGATAGAATTCAGAAACAGGGATTTCAGAAACCTAGGTCCTAGGTTATGAAACTGCTACTATTCAAGTATCCTTTTCTGGATCTCAATTCAAATAACCCAACTCTAAAGGATATGTTTATGAGACAACTGGAGGAGTTTAAGCGGAATATTTGGTATAAAATTGCTACAAAGTTATTAGCGTTTCAGGTATGATACAGTGTTGTGGTTATATGTAAAATTTTTCTTAACTTTTGGAGATAGTTACTGGAATATTTCTATATCAAGTGATGTCTGTGATTTACTTCAAAATAATCCTTTGTGGGGGTGAGGGAGCAAGTTGAAATAGGGTAGGCTGAGCATCTCAAAACTGAAAATCAAAATCTGAAAACTCCAAAATTCAAAACTTTTTTTTTTTTTTTTTTTTTGAGACAGAGTCTCACTCTGTCGCCTAGGCTGGAGTGCAGTGGCGCGTCTCAGCTCACTGCAAGCTTCACCTCCCAGGTTCAAGCGATTCTCCTTCCTCAGCCTCGCAAGTAGCTGGGATTACAGGCACCTTCCACCATGCCCGGCTAATTTTTGTGTTTTAGTAGAGACGGGGTTTTACCATGTTGGTCAGGCTGGTCTCAAACTCCTGACCTCAGGTGATCCACCTGCCTCAGCTTCCCAAAGTGCCGGGATTACAGGCATGAGCCACCACGCCCAGCCTATTTTTTTAATATTAAAAAAATTCCCCACTTGCCAAAGCTGACCTATCATTTGCCTTCTAAGAGGTTTTTAGGTAAGCCCAGGCACAGATGTTTTATTTTTTTAAGGTTTTATTTCCGATTCCACTTCCTGAACTCTAGTTCTGGGGCCCACATATCTCATCTGAGCTATAGCAGCCACTCCCAGCTGGCCTCCCAGGTCCTGCCCTGTCAGTCATCACAAATGCAAATCCAGTTGTCACTTCCTTAACTGAAAACACTTCGATGGCTTCCCATTGCCCTCATGAAATACCATGTTCTGGTTCCTACTTCCTTCCCGTTTTCTCTCGTCACAGCCCCCTCCCCGGCAAAACTTCTCCCCCTGCTGGCAACACACACCAGATGTTTGCTAATCACCTACTTTGTAAGGGCTGGTCTGGCTGGGTCCTCTTCCCATGGACTCCTGTCTTGCATCTTTACTTTCCGTAGCACTTAAACCACATGGTAACTGCTTGACCACTTGACCACAGGTCTGTACTACCCACCAGATAACAAGTTCTGAGGTTCTGAAAGGGCAGAAATTCATTTTGCTTTTTTTTTTTTTTTTTGAGACAGTCTTGTTCTGTCACCCTGGCTGGAGTCCAGTCACACAAGTCATAGCTCACTGCAGCCTTGAACTCCTAGGCTCAGGCAATCCTCCCACCTTAGCCTACTGAGTAGCTGAGACTGTGGGTGTGTGCTATGCCCAGCTAATTTTCTCACACATTAATAACCCAGCAAAACATTTGCCATGTAAAAGGGAGTCTATAAAGTGATGAACACACTTTAAAATAGGGTAACAAATATCCTTTTATTTTTCTCTCTCATACAGTCAGACTGGCGTAGCAGGTATCAGTGGTACACTAAAAACATCAGATTTTAACGTGTTCCATGATGAAGCAGACAAGATGCACTTCCTATCTTTGGTGGGAAAAAAAGAAATTATATTTACCCTTTGTAAAAGCATAAAGTTTAAGAGTCTGAAGAGTAAGACTCAAATTTCTATGGTTTCAACAGGACAGGGAGCGAGAGACACCTCAGTTGCTGACGGCAGGGTATTTGTCAGGATTGTTAAAACTTTATAAAATGCCAGTCAAGATGGCTAGTTCTAAATGAAAAAAGAGCGTCTCAAAAAGCAGCACTATCAGATAGTCATGAGCTTGAATGTTTTCAGAGAGGTTCCTCAGGAAGAGGAAAACACCGAACACCATTTTCTGAGTAAGGCCAAATATCCTGTTTGCCTTTAGTCCAGTTTTCAGGAGTTTGCTTGGTTCAAAAGATTAGGTGAAATTTCCTCATGGTTATCTCAACTAAGATGTTGACTTTGGGCAAAGTTGTAACAATAAGGGTTTTTTTTCCCCCTTAAAAATTTGGGTTAACAAACTTACTGAGGATTGACTCTGCAGCTAGGTACTATTTAAGTGCTTTACATGAATTAACACTTTAAGACTTGAAATAAGCCTGGAAGATTAGCATTATGCCTATATCCTATATATTATCTCAATGTACCAAAGAAACTGGCATTATGCCCATTTAATAAATGAGGAAACTAAGGTTGCATAATTTAGCTAGAATTACAAAACTACCAAGTAGCAGATCTGAGATTCAAATCCAGGCAGTTTGGCTTAACAGTCTACATTCTTAACAGTAATATTATAATGGCTCTTGAATAAATTCACTTCACACACATATGTAAAGATCCATTCAATCTGAGTCAGAGATTTGGATTTTGGTGCTGGCTCTGTCTTTAGTAAGTTGTGGGGATTTCATATAGACTCTTCGCAAATCTGAGACTGTCTACCCCACCTGTAAAATTAGATGATTGGATTCTATCAGTGACCTCCTAACAACGTGCGAGAAGGGATGAGAAGGTAAGAGGTAGTGGTTAGACACTAACGTCACAAGGATCTTTGGACCATTCCAAATGAAGACTCTTTAGAAAAATGAGTTGTTCTGCTAGAAGTTAAGGTATTTTTGAAAAGTCTCTGGACTATAACAGATTGTTTTCTTTTGAAGCCCATGGAATCCAAGTAATGTGGCATCTGAAGTTCCCTCCAAGTGCATGCAAAGACACAGGTGGGTTTTCCTAGAGGAGGAATCAAAGTCTTTTATTAAACCCTCAAAGGAATTCATGACTCCAAAAAAGATGAAGGGCCTATAAAATATTTCTTCAGCTTTATGCTCTTGGAGGAAACTGGCAATCCAAGTTTGTAAAGAGCAATATGACAAAACCTGTATTTCCTGATTAACAGCCAAGTGTTATTAGACTATGATGAATAAGACATATTAAAAGTAATCATAACCTGATAAACTGGGTAGCTACACGTGCTACTTAAAATTTGCTGTCTTGGACACAGAGCTAAAGTAAAATATCTCATCTGGAACTAGCTTATATCTGATACAGACAATATGTTTTAACATTTTTTTCAGAGTTACAAACTTACAATAAACCAAAGAAAAAGTCCAATCACGAGTTATATATAAAGTATTTATTTTTTATGCACATATTTACCTACAAAATTTACAGAAAATAAAACAAAGCAGAATATATAGAATACCCTCTTAAGACTTCTTAGGAGCAGAGGGTTTTATTGCTGCAGGTCAAAGAATAAAATTTTATACATGTGAAAGCTAAGATGAACACATTTAAGTTAAATGGCAGCCTTGTTAAAAAGTTTTTTATCCTGTTACTGAATTTTCAGCTTTATGTTAAATGAAATTTAAAAGATTGCTCATGAAATAATTTAAACCTTTTCAAAATCTAATAAACAGGTAAAAGGCACCTCCAGTACTTTAAAATATTTACAGCAATCCCAATAGTTTAATTTTAAGGGCTATTATAGTACATGTGGCTATTATGCATACACAGTATGTCATTAACACTCTCTAAACAGTGAGAATTGTAGACTCTAGTTTGTGGCACCGCTCCCAAGTTATTCTGGTGAAGGTGTAGAATGATCAATTATACCTGTGCAACACTAGTGTCACAGCCTGTCTATCACAGCGTAAAATCCAGTTATCTAAAACAGTGACTATCAAATTCCCAGACAATACATAATTTATCAGTAGACTTGTATATTCACAAGCCTTTAGGGTATTTTAAAAATTATTAAAGAGGCCAGGCACGGTGACTCATGCCTGTAATCCCAGCATTTTGGGAGGCCGAGGCAGGAGGATCACAAGGTCAGGAGATCGAGACCATCCTGGCCAACGTGGTGAAACCCCGTCTCTACCAAAAATACAAAAAAATTAGCCGGGCATGGTGGCATGTGCCTGTAGTCCCAGCTACTCGGGAGGCTGAAGCAGGAGAATCGCTTGAACCTGGGAGGCAGAGGTTGCAGAGAGCCAAGATCATGCCACTGCACTCCAGCCTGGCGACAGAGCGAGACTCCGTTAAAAAAAAAAAAAAAAAATTATTAAAGCAATATAAAGGATATTTAGCATTTAAATGAAAACAATGAACTAAAAATAAAACCACAATAGTTGGAGTTCAATATCTGGTTTGACAAAAAGTGTTTCTCAAAACATCTATAATTTCTTACAACATAATGGAGAGTTTTCCTCAGTCTAAGCTGAATCCAATGTTTTTCCTGCAGTATGATTAGAAGTGTAAGAATGAAAGGCACACATAATAGCCAGTTTTAAAGAGCTGTGGGGATGGCAAGCAGATGTTCCTGAAATACCGGTGCAGGAGAACAAAGTCCACACAACGTTTTCCTCTTTGTTTAACATTGGCATTGATTTGCTATTTACAGTAGTTTGCAAAAATACATTATAAAAACTGAATGAGGTTCTGTTTCTAAGTTTAACTTAGTAACATACATACATACTTCATCTGCAAAAATCTTTGCAGGATCTGAAGTACTAAAGTGACACTAATACTGAAACACAGGTAATCAAAAGTACCAAAGCACTGATAATGAGTCACCATCATCAAGATAATCCAGGTAAATATTGCACACTTCTTGTCAGTTGCTGCTATGACCTTTACATATCCAACGCAAAAGGAATCCTTTATGGCTTTTTGCTGTATCACTTATTTGAAGAAAGGCTATTTTAAGTCCCAAAACAATGAGTGAAGATTGTCATTGAACATGAGGCCTAGGTTTCAAAATTAGTTTTCCTGTCTGTAAAAATGAAAAGACAAAATTTTTTTAATACACAGTTCTAGTAAAAATAACACTGCTTATTTATAAACCTTAAATGGCATGTGCAAGGAATATGAATGCTTCTCTATAGTCAAGACTAAACAATTAAGTTATGCTTTCAATGCTTCCTTTGTGTGGAGCTTCCTTCTGAGCTCTTTATTTTAAAATACTACATACATCTTTTTTTCTCCTCTTTTCATTTTTTGTAGAGATGGAGTCTTGCTCTGTTGCCCAGGTTCATCTCAAACTCCTGGACTCAAGCAATCCTCCTGCCTTGGCCTCCCAAAGTGCTGGGATTACAAGCGTGAACCACCATGCCTGGCCTCCTTATTCTAATTTCTGTAATGAATAGGTATTACTTGTTTAATGACTTTTTAAAATGAAGGCTAAGACACTTTTATAAATAAAATAAGCAAATCAAAATAGAAGCTACCTATCAAAATTGTGCGACATCCTTATTATACACTGGTACATGATAGTTTTTAATTTACTTAAAGACAGGGTCTCACTGTCGTCCAGGCTAGAATGCAGTGGTATGATCACAGCTCACTGCAGCCTCAAACTCCTGGGCTCAAGCAAAATTCTCCTGCCTCAGCCTCCCAAGCACTGGGACTACAGGTGTGCGCCAACCACCTGGCTAATTTTTACATTTTTTGTAGAGATGGGGTCTTGCTAATGTTGCCCAGGCTGGTCTCAAACTCCTGGACTCAAGAGATCCTTCTGCCTCGGCTTCCCAAAATGCTAGGATTAGAGGCATGAGCCACCATGCCCAGTCTCCCATCATCTACTTTTAAAAACACAATAGGTTCATATGTCCATATTCCACAAATTAATCTATGACTCTATTTACAAATAACATATATAGCATATCACCTGATAAATAACAGTTTATAAAACCAGTATCTGCTGAGCCATTTTTGGTCAATAACAACTACTGTACTTTACTGACTCTAAGATGCATCAGTTATAAGATGCATCATGATTTTATGCCATTAAGAAAGATTGTCAACTCTCCCAATTTGTCAGATCTCACTGATTGTAAGATAGATCTCAATGCCAAAGATGTTAAATGTAAAAGATTCTTAAAATCAATGCTCTAAGTATATTCTCATTATTCATTCCACAGAGAAAATTTATTGCTAATAAAACATCTACCTTTCTAAAGCCAAAAATTTCAGTGTTTTCATGCAGGTTTATAATTTTCTAACTAAAAAAAAATACTTACATCATCACAAGACATATTGTATTCTGCTAATACCGTCCGACATCGAGCAGCTATACTGAATACATGTAGTCAAAGGAAAATTTCTTATTTCAAGAGTAAGCTTTATGTTTTTTTTTTTTTTTTTTTTTTGAGACAGAGTCTTGCTCTGTAGCCCAGGCTGGACGCCAGTGGCATAATTTCAGCTCACTGCAACCTCTGCCTCCCGGATTTAAGCGATTCTCCCACCTCAGCCGCCCAAGTAACTGGGACTATAGGCACAGACCACCACACCTGGCTAATTATTTGTATTTTAGTAGAGATGTGGCTTCACCATGTTGCCCAGGCTGGTCTCAAACTCCTGAGTTCAGGAAATCTGCCCACCTCGGCCTCCCAAAGCGCTGGGATTACAGGCATGAGCCACCGTGCCCAGCAAGAGTAAGCTTTTAACCATTACCTACATCAAGAAAGCACTTCAGAGAATGAAACTTAATCCTTGGTAAAGGATACATTGATGGTGCAACTACTCTCTTGTGTATTCCAGCAAAGAACAAGCCTATTAGAGTGATACAGCTAATGGTGAAAAATGGGTGATTCCATAATGATGTGAAGAAGGACACCTGTAAAAGAAGAGTTGAAAATATAAAAATGTTAAAAATCTTAGGATGGCTGATTCCTACCTCCCCATTTGTACATAAATATATATAATTTTTTTTTTATCATCTAAACTATGAGGATTTGAAGACTTCTAATAATCTTAGTTCTCTGTATTGCTGTGTTGTAAAATAAAATGTATAGACTTTCTTTCTTCTATAAAGATAAATAGAGCAGTATTCCCTCCATCCATTTCAAATACTTGAACTATTACAAATTCATTCCTATAATCAAAAAACAACCCTATCAAAAATATTTACTGAACTCTGCATAGAACGAGTGACAATGAGGCCTCTGGTCTCAATGAAAACACAAATCAAACATGATTTAGTTATCTTCCCTGTTTTTTTTTTTTTTTTAGAGACAGAGTTTCACTCTTGTCACCCAGGCTGGAGTGCAATGACACGTTCTCAGGTTACTGCAACCTCCACCTCCACCTCCAGGATTCAAGCAGTTCTCCTGCCTCAGCCTCCCAAGTAGCTGGGATTACAGGCACCCACCACCATGCCTGGCTAATTTTTGTATTTTTAGTAGAGATGGGGTTTCACCATATTGGCCAGGCTGGTCTTGAACTCTTGAGTTCAGGTGATCCACCCACCTCGGCCTCCCAAAGTGCTGGGATTACAGGCATGAACCACCACGCCCGGCCTACTTTTGCTGTTACAAAGCTTCCTTAGAAGAGTTGAGCAAACTGCCATTCATAACCTGGTCCCAGTCTAATTTTCATCTCCTGCCATATTTCCACACATATGCTGCCTTGTTCACTTCTCTCCCTCCACCTGGCTAACTCTTACATAACCTCGTAACACTCAATTCCAGCATCACCCCTTCCTCCCTGCAGAGGCAAAAAAACAGATTTGGTTTTGAAGCTACTGAGATCTAAATGACCACAGGACATTCAAGAAGGGAAAAACGATTAGTAGCTATCCATAAAGAACTAAAATGAAAGAGAAAGAAAGGGCTGATTTCAGATCTGGACATATCAAATGATAGCAGAAAACAGGCCAATCCACAAGTCTAAGAATATGTAGAGGGACAGGGTCCAGGATCCATGACTGGAACAAGAGTAGGCACCGAAATGGAAATGTTGACTGGGGACACAGAGAAGACAAGCATTTAGAGCCTGTGTAGAAAGAAATCAAGTGGATTAGTAACTAGATGGGAGCAAGAGAATCAAGTTACACACATCCTCACTCCACTCTCACAGCAGGAGATGCGCAGCTACGTGTTTCAAGACAGAAGCACCAGGTATCAGATGGCCCAGCATGGTACTGGTTACAGAAGTTTGTCAGATGAAGAAATGAGAGTCTGAAAATACCAGGAAAGAAGCTCCCAGAAAGATGATGACCCAAGGAAAAGTTAATATTCCAGAAGAATGTCTTCTTCAAACCTCCGAGGACAGTTTCTCACAAGCCAGCTCTGTTGTGTGTGGCCTGCACCAGGTTAGCATATACAGTGCTTTATGTCTTCATTTTAATTAAGCCATCAGTTTCAGCCTTCCTCCCTCCGTGGCAACATTCCAGTGCATCGAAACAGCGGTTCTCTCCAGGCCAGGCAGTCAGGTACTTCCTGTCTGCCATATTCTTTCTCTCCCTAGGTTCTTCCAGCTAGCCACTGGCTCCTGAGTTTGCAACTCTTGCTACAAATACAATTGCTGGTTAAAACTCTTGTTAGGTTTGGGGTTATTAAATACTGAAATATAAAGAGTCAACCCTTAGGTGAATAGTTATATTCTTACCCAATTTAGAAAATTATATTAACTACATAGTTTTGGGCCTATTTCAAATTACATTTAATTTTGTGTTTTATTAAGATCTCAACTAGCTGAAATCAGCTTATATTTTTTCCAATTAGAAGTCAGACTCATTTCCCAAGATGGATCTTTTTCAATCTTCTTGCCAGCCTCCTTCCACTCTTCCCCTAAAGATGACTACCAAATGCAGCCTTAAGATCAGATTTTTATAAATGAACACACAAGAGAGTTTCCTGTCTGCCATAAAAATCCTCTATTAACATAAAATTCCATCACCAATTTCCCCTTGCCACCTATCCTTTTATATATCTCCACCTCAGCAGATAAAGTTAGGGAGACTATGTGTGAAATAAACCTCTCTGGCTGTCTGAATTGCCATAGAGACTGATGACAAAAGCCTTCTCTTAGGCTTTTCTTCTGTAAAACAAATAACAAATAGAGCTACTGAAAGTAACCTACTTGGCTAATTGCAGCTTAAAGTGGGGAGGGGATTTTTAAGATTTGTGAAAATTACATCATTACTCCCTAAATAAAACTGCACTGGGGGAAAGAAACTTCACTGAAAAATTAGAGACTAACTACTTCCCTAATAAAAAAAAGCCCTGAGTTTGAAATTAAGGCAGAAGTTAGTAGAAAGAGGTGGAAATGTGAGAAACATGCTATCAGCTTTCATCAAAGGATGCTTCAAGGAATAACATTATGAAATCAGTTATTGCATTTGGTATAGGGATATTTTTGCACAGTGCCCAATGGGAGATCCCTCAGTGTTTTCTATATTAAACTTCAGGCAAGAAACTTTTTTTCAGAGATAAATGTTGGGAAAGAAAAGCTTTGCTAGCCCAAGGAACTGATATATGTGTTATCTTACAGACAATGAAAATCACATAATTAAATGTGACTTCACTGATTAGGTAACTCCGAGACTAATTTATAATCCAATTTTGGCAACTGTGTTGGGCTACATGGCCTATACATCAGTGAGCTGGTTTCCTTTCTGGTTTTGACCTCATGGTCCAACTTGTTTTTATCCAGTCCTGACTTTTTATTATACTTGTATTTTGCTATTTTATCATATGTTTCCTGTAAAGTCATCTCCAGTGCTTTATGGGATGAAGAAAGGTACTAACAGAGATAACTCATAGAAGAAAATGTTATAATTTTTTTCTCTCCCTCTTTTTTTCTGAGACAGGGTCTCGCTCTGTCACACAGGCTGGAGTGTAGTGGCACAATCATAGCTCACTGCAGTCTCGATCTCCTGAGCTCAAGTGATCCTCCCACTTCAGCCTCCAAAGTAGCTGGGTACAGCATGCGCCACTACACCTGGCTGATTTTTAAATTTTTTGTAGAGATGGGGTCTTGCTATATTACATTGCCCACGCTGGTCTTGAACTCCTGCCTTGGCATCCCAAAGTGTTGGGATTCCAGGTGTGAGCCACCATGCCTGGCCTATTTTAGAACTTTTAAAAGCTGGCACTGATGACACTCAATGAACAAAGCAGAATGAAGAGAATACTCACACTGGAGTAAAAATGAGAGATAGATAAAAAATGTAAAAATGATAAATTCAGAAGTGAATGACAAATAACTAAATGTCTAAGAAATAATAGCATCTCTTAGACCTTTTCCCTGTAAAGACACTTAATTCACAACAGCCAGCCAAAATCTTCCTTGAGCAAATTAATAAAAGGCATATTTTTAATACGACAATATCACTAGTAGTAGTGTTTGAATACTTTATCATTAACAAAGCACTACAATATCCATTATCTCATTTAATTATGCTAATGATTTTAAAACAAAACTTCTACCTTTTGTGTCTCAGGGTCTATTAACCAGTTCCAGGCACCAGTAGCTGTACAGACAGATACCACTATAAGAAGCACTGATGAAAGATAAACACGAAATTAGTAAGCAAATACATACTTAATATGTGATACTATCACCAGAAGTTCCTACTAAATGACAACCAAAGAATATAGCACTTTATTAAATGGAAAATGCACTAACTAGACTCAGGAATTAGGAGGCTTGCCATATGGCTTTGAGGAATTCTCTTAAACATTGTGAACCTTAGTGATTAAGGATACTGTTTCTCTTATGATTTGGTTAGAACTCATGAAGATCAATGAAATAAAAAGTAATTCGATGGTGACACTTCAGTAGAAGAGTCTATGCTATGTAACGGTCACTGTGCTTAGTGAAGATTTTGCAGATCTTGTAAACTCAAATTAAAAAAACAACAAACTCATTTTCTACTGTAAAGAAACCATCAAAGACTCCTTTTTGAATGTACTGAGAAGACTGACTAAAGGATTTTGCTTTGCAGATGACTGCCATGATTACATTAAAGTCAGTGCAGGAAGTATGGAGCACACCAGTTAGTATCGGATTTTCTTTAAGGCACTTAAAGGTAGGGTAGAAATTACTGCCAGTAAAACTCAGAAAAGGTCTTTCTCTCCACTGAGCTAGCATGATTTTAGAAATTCTAAATAAATCGTAAGTAACACTTAAGAATGGTATTAGTAAAAAATAATAAAGGGGCATCAAGACCCAGTTAATATTCTGGAGATGATGACCGTTGCCTGTCTTTCAGTTAGGATGCATACATTTTTCAAATGTGGAAATCCAGTTTCCAAGAGCAACAGAAATATAGCAAATATAGAAAAACAGGATCAAAATATCAAAACTATGTTCTGAACTCAGAACACTTAACTCAATTTCTTACAATTCTGTATTTGCAGAAATACACGCACTATATTACACATGTATGTTTTAAAAAAATAAGCAAAAGCAAAATCAATACACTAGAAAGGACCTCATACACATGCTTTATTTGGCTGGTTCATTAACCAAGTAAGTGCTAAGACCATGAGTCAGAGAAAAAGTAAGTATATTTATATCACCTTTTATAAGATAGGGCAGTATCATATACATTTTAAAAGATATTCAATTAACAGTGAAACGTAGGTTTTGGGGATAATTCCTAGGTAAACCAGAGAACCTAGGAAAATCATTACCTGTAAATTCTGACCAACCAGAATTCTCACAGCATACTAATAAAACTTTGCAAATAGATTTAATAAAAATTACACAAAAAATCTTGCCAGATCCTTAGCTTCAATAGTGCTTTTTTGGTCCAGCAAACCGATTTACGCTTTGAAATAAAGTAAATCCTCAATGTGTGCTACTACACTTCCTTCTTGATAGGAATTAAATTTAAATAATGACCATCCAAGAAATTAAAACTATTTGGCCCGGTGTGGTGGCTCACACCTGTAATCCTAGCACTTTGGGAAGCCTCACCTGTGGTGAGGAGTTTGAGACCAGCCTGGCTAAAATTGAGAAACCTCGTCTCTACTAAAAATACACAAAAAAATTAGCTGCACATGGTGGCGGGCACCTGTAATCTCAGCTACTCGGGAGGATGAGGCAGGAGAATCACTTGAACCCGGGAGGCAGAGGTTGCAGTGAGCCGAGATGGCGCCACTGCACTCTAGCCTGGGCAACAGAACGAGACTCCATTCCAAACAACAAACAAAAACTATTCCAAACACATACTAACAAAGCATTTTGTTTGATGATCTCATGGCTCCTGTATTTGTCCACATTTCCTATATATTTCCATGGACAAGTAATCACTGTTCAAATTATATTTTGTAGCACTCACGATACTTATGAATAGATACTAATAATGTGAATTTCTTTTCTAGGTCAGACTTCAAAGCAGCAGTTATGCTTTGTTAAAAATCAACTACGGGTAATTTTGTAACTTTTCCAAGTATACATTAAATAACATGACTTTACTTTTTTTTTTTTTTTTTAAAAACACGGGGTCTCCCTCTGTTCCCTAAGCTGGAGTGCAGTGAACATAGCTCACTTAGCTCACTACATAGGTCACTACAGCCTCAACCTCCTGGGATCAAGTGATCCTCCCAAGTTGCTAGGACCTCGGGGTGTGCCACCATTCCTGGCTAAATTTTTTTTTTTTATTTGAGATGGGGTCTCTCCATGTTACCCAGGCTGATCTCAAACTCCCATGCTCAAGCAATCCTCCCGTCTCGGCCTCCCAAAGCACTGGGATTTTTTTTTTTTTGGAAACGGAGTCTCGCTGTGTCGCCCCAGCTGGAGTGCAGTGGCCGGATCTCAGCTCATCACAAGCTCTGCCTCCCGGGTTTATGCCATTCTCCTGCCTCAGCCTCCCGAGTAGCTGGGACTACAAGGTGCCCGCCACTTCGCCCGGCTAGTTTTTTGTATTTTTTAGTAGAGATGGGGTTTCACCATGTTAGCCAGGATGGTCTCGATCTCCTGACCTCGTGATCCGCCCGTCTCGGCCTCCCAAAGTGCTGGGATTACAGGCTTGAGCCACTGCGCCGGCCAGCACTGGGATTTTTATGCGCGTGACTCACTGCGCCCTGCCAATATGATTCTTCTTACTAAAATTTTATTCCAATAGTTTGTAGGCAAATTATAAAACTGCCAAACGGGCTAGTGAAATTTTTATTAGGTATGTCTTTATCAAAGTTGTAAGTTATTTAAAAATTTAAATATTTTTATTATTTATTTATTGAGACTGGGTTTTGCTCTTGTCGCCCAGGCTGGAGTGCAAAGGCGCAATCTCGGCTCACTGCTATCTCTGCCTCCCGGGTTCAAGCGATTCTTCCACCTCAGCCTCCTGAGCAGCTGCGATCACAGGCGGTGCCACCATGACCAGCTAATTTTGTATTTTCAGTAGAGACGGGGTTTCACCGTGTTGGCCAGGCTAGTCTTGAACTTCTGACCTCAGGTGATCTGCCTGCCTGGGCTTCCCAAAGTGCTGGGATTACAGGCATGAGCTACAGCGCCTGGCCAAAAATATGTTTTTTAATGCAAAAACAAAAACAACCACACGACACAAGACTGTCCTTTTGAGAAGGCCAGTTACAATTTCCTTTTCTTAAAAATTTCTTCATAAGGCATTGTTCACAATGTTAAATAAATTTACGCAAACATTTTACATAAAAGCAAATCATTCCTACATAAGGATAAAATTATCAATTGTTAGTTTTCCCTTAAAATAACATTCAGGAACTTACTTCTCCAACGTCCAGTAGCAGGTTGCAAACAATGAATATATTCAGTAAGTCTCCTCTCAAAAGCCTTGAGATCTAGGTAGAAAGATGTCATTTTTCCAATTAGCCACTCTTACTCATCTGACGAAATGTCACACAGTATTTACCTAACATTAAGACAACATGTGAGATACTCTTAACTGCTTCAGGTCTTACACACTAACTTCCATGTATCACTGCACCGTTTATTTCATTTACTATGACAGCTTTTTAAGCACTTAACAAAAACATTAGAGTTCTTTAATTCAAATTTCTCATATAAGAAAACTTGCTGATTCACTTTTAGAAGCTTCATAAAAATGGTATGGGGAGAAATTAAGCAGCTGCCTCAGCCAGCGCCAAAAGCGAACATTTTCAGGGTTGCAAATAAAATTAAAATACAGTTTTAGCTCTCCGGGAACCAAGAACTTCCTATTAGAACCACGTAGTGCCTAACATCAAAGTCTTTGAGGTCTACCTGACTGCAATTACCCGCCTCCTGTTTCCAGCTCTTATATTTAATTAATGGCTACGCTGTCTGGCCTTACCAGACTTCTTGACACTGATAGCGGGTGGGTGTGGAAAGACATTCCCCTTGCCCCCTCCGAAGGGGGTACAGGTGATCTTCGTGGCGCCTAGGCAGCGCCTAGTTCTAGAAGACAGGGGCGTCTAAGCTGCTCCGAGTGGTGTGCTTTCAACTTTAAAAAAAACGAGCAGCACTTCCTAACCTTGGCAGTTACCGGAAACCACCGTAGGAATCAGGGATACAACTCGCGGGGCTGTGAGAATGAAATGAAATGAATTAGCAGGCTGCAATGCACGGAGTGCAAGTGTCTGCCAATGAACAGAAAATAAAAATAGTAGCTGGCAAGGAGCTCGACCCTCTAGGCTTGTGGGGACAGAGGAAGCTGAGGCGCCGCCCCCCCGGGTCCGGCCAGGTACGGCTGCCTCCGTGCCCCCAAGCTCCGGGCCCCGAGCTCCATCCTCTGCGGCCTCCTCCCGGGGCGGGGGTCTTCACGACGCCGGCACCTCCGGAGCGACGCCAGCTTCCGAGAGGAGACGTGGGACAGGCCCGGGCGGCCCACCCTACCTTCCGCCTGCTCCAGCGAGTTCATGTCTGGCGGCAGCTCAGCTCACCGCCGCTGCCCCGTCCGCATCGCAGCTTCCGCGGCCCCCGCCCGGCCCGCAGCGCCAACTCCCACCTCTAACCGCTCCCCGCTGCCCCTCCCCGTGGCACCGCCTCTTGCCTATACCCGCTACGCTCATTGGGTTCCGCTACTAGACCGCCAACTAAGACGGCTTTCTATTGGCTCTCTCTTGCACCGGCCTCGGAGCCTAGCGTTGGACGGTCAGCCGGAGGGACCAAGAACTGCCTGCGGCCAGGTGGGCGTAACGCTGGCGCCGCCTCCTGCCCCGGGGAGGAACTGCAGCCCTCCGGAGCCAGTTCGTTCATTCATTTATTCCCCGTTCGCCGCTTGGTTCTTTCATTCCTCAAATGTTAATTGAGCGCCCACTACCTTCCAGGCATTATTCTGGTCGCTAGCGAGGGATACAGAAATCAAAGAGCTGGTTCTGTCCTCAAGGATCTCAAGGAGTAATGAAATCTGTACAGAACTAACTGGAACCCTAAATAACCAGCTTCCTTAATTATGGTATCCTAGATAACCAACTCCTTAAGTAAACACTTCTCTCTTGGTTACTTTCTTCTCACGTCACCTAACTTTCATAATTCACAAATGAGGCAAAGTATAAGCCCAAATACCTTTAGCTTAAGAAGAGATCTGTAAGGGTTTGACTACATTTATATTAGATCACAAGGCCTTCATTTATTGGTGGCATTCTTTCGTTCAAAACCATTTTATTGCCTAACATGCTAGACACTGTATTGATACGGGTATAAGCCAGATAGACAGGATTCCTGCCCACATAGAGGAAGGGTTACAGCAGGCAACAAACATGCAAATAAGAAATTTATTTCAAGTAAGAATAGTTCTGTGAAAATGGAGATCCTGGCCGGGTGCGGTGGCTCACGCCTGTAATCCCAGCACTTTGGGAGGCTGAGGCGAGTGGATCACTTGAGGTCAGGAGTTGAGACCAGCCTGGGCAGCATGACAAAACCCTGTCTCTACTGAAAATACAAAAAAATTATCCAGGCGTGGTGGTGCATGCCTGTAATCCCAGTTATTTGGGAAGCGGAGGCATGAGAGTCACTTGAACCCAGGAGACAGAGGTTGCAGTGAGCCACTGCACTCCAGCCTGGGTGATGGAGTGACACGGTCTCAAAAAAAAAAAAAAAAAAAAAAAAAAAAAAAAAGATCCTAAGACTGATGGACTAGATTTTTTTGTGGCAGTAACATACCAACTTATAAACAAGACCTAAGGTCCTGCCAGGCAAGGGTTAAATCACTCACCCAGACGCTTAAAGAATAAACTATGTTCTAACTGCCACAATGTTCGTTTTTTTCCTCTAGCAGCTAAACAAGTAATATTAAAACAATTGCAGCTTACCAGCTACCAGTCACTGACTAACTGATCCCTTTGTTCCACAAGCCATAACTCCTGCTTTGATTAGACAAGAGACTGATTTCAGTAACTTTCTCCTGATAAGAGACCACTCACCATAGACTGGCCCTAGCCAGTTTGCAGAGGCTGCACACTGAGTGCCTTTATGTTCTCTACTTTGCCTTTTGACATAATCCATTTAAATGTTAAGTCTCTACCCCACAGTGAACATGTGACCCACGTAACATACATGTTTATTATGCATGTGTGCACCCCTCTTTCCTGAATATTCATAGCTTCTCCTATAACCTGTTAAATATGTATACTTGGCCAACCCATTTGGCATAAGTTCCTGCTTCACCCTTCTCTCCTTCAAAGTGCCTGCTTTTGTCTCTGCCAGAGACCATACTTCCCAGCTTATCAGGATGGCCAGCCTGCAGGCTCCAACCCTTCAGAAATAAACCTCTTCAGGCCGGGCACAGTGGCTCATGCCTGTAATTCCAACAATTTGGGAGGCTGAAGTGGGAGGATCACTTGAGTACAGGAGTTCCAGACCAGCCTGGGTGGTCTCTGCAAAAAACAAAAAACACAACATTTAAAAATTAGTTGGGCATGGTGGCATGTGGCTGTGGTCCCAGCTACTCAGGGGGCTGAGGAAGGAAGACTGCTTGAGCCCAGGAGTTCGGTGCTGCAGTGTTTTGATTGCACCACTGCACTCCAGCTGGGGCAATAGAGCAAGACCCTGTCTCAAAAAACAAACAAACAAACAAACAGAAATAAAGCTCTCCTCCCCAAATTTATGAACCTCATAATTCTTTAGTTGACAGTTCTATGGAGGGAGTAACAGTAATAGGGTACAGTGAGAAAAAGGAAGGTTAGCAGGAGCTCATGCTCTGGGAGGGCTTCATGAGGCAGAGGCATTTGAGCTGAGAACCAAAAGATGGATGAGAAGAATCCAGCCATGCAAAGATGAGGGCTAGGAAGGTTCTAAGCAGCACTGCAATTTCCCCCCATTGGTATTTTGTGTATTTAATTCATCCTCAACCTTCCTCCTTCCCCTTTGTCAGCGGAATTAATTGACACTCCCTACCACTTCATTTTGAAGGTTCCTCTACTATAGCACTTTTCAGTTTTCCATTTAAGGAGCCTTCCTTGGGACCAAACCCTTTCCATGCGTTATCACCCTTAACCATTTCAGGTGATATTTTTTTAAACTGTGGGTTGAAATCTATGAGAGGTTGATAAAATCTATGTACTGAGTCATGACTATTATTATTTTTTAAAATTTTTTTGTGGGTACATGGTAGCTGTTTATGGGGTACATGATGACTACTTTTTTTTTTTTTTTTTTTTAATGAATTAAGGCCAGACACTGTGGCTCACGCTTGAGACCAGCCTGGGCAACACGGCAAGACCCTATCTCTACAAAATATACAAAAAATTAGCTGGGCATGGTGGTGTGTGCCTGTGGTCCCAGCTACTTGTGAGGCTGTGGTGGGTGAATCATTTGAGTTCAGGAGGCAGAGGTTGCAATGAGCTGAGATCACACCACTGCACTTCAGCTTGGGTGACAGAGTGATACCCTGGCAAAAAAAAAAAAAAAAAAAACACTAAAAAGAAACTTAATTGGAAGTTAGGATGTGTGGTTTCATGGCCCGTTGTTTCTGTTGTGTGTGGGTATGTGTGCATGCTCACCGTGTTCTCATCACAGTACAAAGCATATACCTGAGAGTTCCAGTTAAAAAAAGTTTGAAAGTTCGAAAGTCATCAAGGCCCATTTCACAACAGAGAAAGTAAAAATCAGTTTGCCCGGATCTCACAATTATTGTCACAGCCTGAATTTAAGCCCTAAGTCAAACTACCCCTTTTGACTCCTTGCTCAATGTTCCATTTCTCCATCTCCAAGTCTAATTCATCACATTTCCCTTCGGCACGCAGCAGTGCTTAGAGAATGGCTATTGAACATCTGTTATATGACAGGCTCTCCTGGGCTAGATCCTGGGGAGGTGAGGAGTGAAGACAGACTGATGAATAGGGCATTGCAAAGCATTATGGTGAGTGGAAGCTTTGCTAACTTGCCTTCAAAACGGACAGTTCTGTTAACTGCAGGGCTTTTGTTTGCCTGAAGGGGGTGTGCAATTTTCTAGCAAGAGCTTGGGACAACAGAGGGAACAGTAAGAGCTACCTCCTGGGGTGTTGCCTCTCTATCCTTCACTCTCAACTGTGCTAAAATAAGTGTTGAACATGCTTTTGAAAGGGCGTATGTTATTCACCTGTCATTGGCATCTACATTTATGGATAGAGGGATTGGGGAACATAGGGGAGGGAGACAGGAAAATACGGTCTTACAGTCAGGTTAAGGAATTTGGACCATGAGGTAAGTGGAGAGATGAAAAGGAACGGATTTCAGAACTTCATATACATGAGACTTGGCAAGGAGAAGATAGTAACACATATTTAAGGAAGACATGTTCCAGGCACTAGGGTATGAGCTGAGGGTGCAAAGATCTGTAAGACTCACTCCTACTGTCTATAAAGGCAGAGTTTATTGTAAAAACAAAAGAAGACAAAACACTAATGACCCTTAAAACAGCAGTGATAAGATGAAGATGAGTTGCTAAGGGGGACAGTCTATAAAATAGCTAAAGTCGGTTATCTTTTACTAGGGGGTTGCCACTCTGCCTTTTATTAGTTCAGGAGCATTAAATCTTCTTTAAACCTCACAACAACAGCCATATGAGCCAAAGGGTGCTATCAAATTCATTTTAGAGATGAGTTTGTAGATGAGTAGATGAGTTGATCAACCCTGAACCCTGTAGCTGGAGATATATTCTTTCTCTGTCGTTCTCTCTTTCCACGTGGTACATCAGATCACATAGCAAACCCTATTAGCTCTACCCTCAACATATATTAAACATTTCAGCCTGGACAACACAGTGGGACTGTGTCTCTGAAGAAAATAATAGCTGGACATGGTCCCAGCTACTGGGAAGGCTGAGGTAGGAGGCTTACTTGAGCCTGGAAGTTTGAAGTTGCAGTAAGCTATGATCACACCATTGCACGCTAGCCTGGGTGACAGCAAGACCTTGTCTCAAAAACAACAAAAACAACAACAAAGAATCACTTCCCACCACCTTCACTACTACCTGGCCCACAGCACCATTTAGGCTTGATTACTACAGTGGACTCTAACTGGCTTCCAGCTTCTGCTCCATCTCCAACAGTGCTTTGTAAAACATTAAAAGATAGCATGGCTGTCCTGCTCAAAACCCTCTGGTGGCTCCCTAAAATGACCATAACAGTGACAGTGATCATCAGACAGTTTCTCTTGCTGTACCTTGTAAAATAATTTTGACAAGATTATATACCACATCACATGTTTTTAAAATGACATCACAAATCTTCATCATGGGTTTAAATACTTGGAAAATATGTAATTTCTGGTAAGTTGTAGATATTGACATTTGGAAAGAAAGCTATTGCATCATTCCCTTTTTTTTTTTTTTCTTGAGATGGAGTCTCACTTTGTTGCCCAGGCTGGAGTGCAGTGGCCTGATCTCGGCTCACTACAACCTCTCCCTCGCCGATTCAAGCGATTCTCCTGCCTCAGCCTCCCTGAGTAGTGGGACTACAGGCACGTGCCACCATGCCCGGCTAATTTTTGTATTTTTGGTAGAGATGGGGTTTTGCCATGTTGGCCAGTCTGGTCTCCAACTTCTGAACTCAGGTCATCTGCCCGCCTTGGCGTCCCAAAGTGCTGGGATTACAGGTGTGAGCCACTGCACCTGGCCCATTGCATCATTCTTTTAAATGTATTCAATGGAATAGAAATACCACAGCAGGTTGATATTCACTACCATCCTTTAAAAAATATATGAATATCTCAGCTGGGGGTGGTGGCTCACACCTGTAATCCCTGCACTTTGAGAGGCCAAGCTGGGCCGATCACTTGGGGTCAGGAGTTCGAGACCAGCCTGGCCAACATGGCAAAATCCTGTCTCTACCAAAAAATATAAAAATTAGCCAAGCGTGGTGGGGTGTGCCTGTAGTCCCAGCTACTTGGGAGGTTTACACACAAGAATCACTTGAACCCAGGAGGCAGAGGTTGCAGTGAGCTGAGATCACGCCACTGCACTGCAGCCTAGGTGACAGTGTGAGACCCTGTCTCAAAAAAGAAAAGAAAAAAATGAATATCTCTTATGAACATAGACAAAAAATTCTCAAAAAAAATTAGCAAATCAAATTCAGCAGCATATCAAAAATATTATACCCCATGATGAAGTGTGATTTATCCCAGGAATGCAAAGTTAGTTTAGCATCAGAAAATGAGTTCACATAATATGTCATATCAGTAGAAAAAAGGACAAAAACCACACAATTTGATAAGGATGCACTCATGTATTGCTAGTAGGAATTTAAAATGGTGCAGTCACTTTGGAGAATAGTTTGGCAGTTCCTCAAAAAGGGGAACATAAGATAAACATACAGTTACTATACAAACCAGCAATTCTTCTCTTAGGTATATATCCAAGAGAATTGAAAACATACATTCAAGCAAAACCTTATGCACGAATGTGTGTAGTAGCATTATTCATAATAGCCAAAGAGTAGAAACAACTCAAATGTCCATCAAATAATGAATGGATAAACAAAATGTGAGGTAAATACACAATGGCCTATTACTCTATTTTGCAACAATGAAAAGGAATTAAGTACTGAAATGTTGCAAAATGAATAAACCCTATGTTTCCATTCATATGAAATATTCAGAATAAGTAAATCCATAGAGGCAGAAAGTAGAATTGTGGTAGCCAGGGAAAAAGAAAATCAGGTGTGACTATCAATAGATACAGGATATTTTATGAGGGTGATGAAAATGTTGTGGAATTAGATGGGGATGATGGTTGCACGACATTGTAAATATAATTAAAACACTGAATTGCATACTTTCTTTTTTTTTTTTTTTTTTGAGATGAAGTCTCACTCTGTCACCCAGGCTGGAGTGCACTGGTGCGACCTTGGCTCACTGCAACCTCTGTCTCCCAGGTTCAGGTGATTCTCCTGCCTCAGCCTCCCAAGTAGCTGGAATTACAGGCATGCGCCACCACGTCCAGCTAATTTTTGTATTTTTAGTAAAGACAAGGTTTCACCGTGTTGGCCAGGCTAATCTCAAACTCCTGGCCTCAGGTGATCCACCCACCTTGGCCTCTCACTGTCCTGGGATTACAGGCAAGAGCCACCCAGCCCAGCCTGAATTGTATACTTTAAAAGGGTTAATTTTTTACTTAAAAAAAATATATTTCAATAGGTTTTTGTGGGAACGGATGGTGTTTGGTTACACAAATAAGTTCTTCAGTGGTGATTTCTGAGATTTTGGTGCACCCATCACCCGAGCAGTGTAGACTGTATGCAATATGTAGCTTTTAATCCCTCACCACCTCTACTTTTTCCCTGAAATCCCCAAAGTCCATTGTGTCATTCTTATGCCTTTGCATCCTCATAGCTTAGCTCTAAAAGGGTTAATTTTATGGCATGTAAATTATATCTTAATTTTAAAATATACCTCTAACTTCTGTGCTTCAAAAGATAACACTGAGAAAGTGACAAGACAGCACAGAGTTTAAGAAAATATTTGCAAATCATATATCTGGTAAGGGACTTGTATCCAGAATTTATTATTTAAAAGAAAAAAACCTCTTATATCTCGACAATAAAAATATAAGTAACCAGGTGGCTCATGCCTGTAATTCCAGCATTTGGGAGGCTGAGGCGGGCAGATTACTTGAGGTCAGGGGTTCGAGACCAGCCTGGCCAGCATAGTGAAAACCTATCTCTACTAAAAATACAGAAATTAGCCAGGTGTGGTGACGCGCGTCTGTAGTCCCAGCTACGCAGAAGGCTGAGGCAGGAGAATCGCTTGAACCTGGGAAGCAGAGGTTGCAGTGAGCCGACATCATGCCACTGCCTCTAGCCTGGGTGACAAAGTGAGACTCCATTTCAAAAAACAAACAAACAAACGAACAAACAAAATACAACAACAAAAAACCAAACATATAAGTAACCTAATTTAAAAATGGACAAAGGGCTGGGTGTGGTGGCTCATGCCTGTAATCCCAGCACGTTGGGAGCCCCAGGTGGGTGGATCACTTGAGGTCAGGAGTTCAAGACAAGCCTGGCCAACATGGTGAAACCCCATCTTTACTAAAAATACAAAAATTAGCCAGGTGCAGTGGCATGTGCTTGTAACCACAGCTACTTGGGAGGCTGAGGTGGGAGGATCAGTGGTGCCCAGGAGGTCTTGGCTGCAGCGAGCTATGATTGTGCCACTGCACTCCAGCCTGGGCAACAAAGTGAGAACCTGAAATAAATGAATAAATAAAGTAAAACAAAATAAAAAATGGACAAAGGATATGAATAAATACTAGTGCAAAAAAGACATACGAATGGCCAAGAAGCATAGAAAAAGATGTTCATCATTAACCACCAAGGAAATGCAAGTAAATTATCACACCACACAGTGAAATACTGCTCACATCTATTAGGATGATTATAATAGTAATCATGATAATATTAAAGCATAGTAACAATTGTGGTAGAGGATATATATAAATTGGAATCCTTATCTATGACTTATGGTATGTAAAATGATGCAGCCACATTGGCAAGCAGTTGGGCAGTTTCTTAAAAACATAAAGTCGTCTGGGTGAGGTGGCTCACACTGATTTGCTTTAATGTGACCCCCAGAGCAAATGCCAGAGAAAAGGCAAGTAGGCAAGGCAAAAAAAACTTTATTTACAAGCCAATGTGAGGGAGGGAGTGAGGTTCACCGGTCTCCAGCGGTGGAGGCCGACGAAGTCGTTCCAGCATTCTCGGGCGAGGTTCCCGGGTCCCGCACACGAGGAGGGGCCGAGGAAGTTCGCTCCCGCGTTCTTGGACGAGGTTCCTGGGTCCCGCGTACGAGGAGGGGCTGAGGAAGTTCGCTCCGGCGTTCTTGGACGAGGTTCCCGGGTCCCGCGCAGGAGGAGGGGCCGAGGAAGTTTGCTCTGGGCGCCCGCTGGGAGCAGCTTTTATGTCCTGGGCCCGGGAGTGGGAGGGCAGTGGGCGGGACATAGGCAGGTTGGGGGCGGGTCAGTAGGCATGGCTAGGCGGGTTCCAGTTTTTCTCCGTCGGAGGTTGGGTTGCGCCTGCACAGTCGACCCGTGTCTTTCCCGGGCGCGGGAAAGTTGACGGTGAAGAACCCGGAACTGCGCCATCTTGCCTCCGTTTGTCCAAACAGTCCAACCTTTTATTGATAATAGTGATAAGGGGTGGCGTGGTCTGTCTGGCTACTTCCTGCTGTTAAGGGACGTCGTTAAGGTTGGGGTCTGTGGTTGGTATTTGGATGTACAGATGAAGAAGCATCTGGTTGAAGGTGACGCGCGTGATCTCTTGAACTTTGGCTCGGAGAAATTTGATTAAAACAGGAGCGAGACATAAGACAAAACAGAGGATTAGTATGGGAATTAGGAACGGGAGCATCTGCTGTATTACGGGCAGCAGCCATACCAGTGGTCCGGGGGTGAAGGGGGTATTGTAGGTTTTTAATTCTGCTTTAATCCTGTTTAGGGTTTGGATGTTAGTGTCTACTAGGCCTGACTCGTTTAC
>NW_016808100.1:44955-53356 GCF_001698545.2 Rhinopithecus bieti
GAGGGAAGTGTAGCCTCAACAATGGTGGGAGGGGCTGAGGAGGGAGGCGGAACAACCGCCAGAGCGGGAGGGGGAGGTGGGGTATACGGCGGGAGTGGAAGGGAGGGAGGGGAAGTAAGGTCTTCGGGCAACTCAGACAGGAAAGATGACTTCTCTTTTTCGGACTTTGTTAGGCCTGCGTCCCTAGCCAACATGACTTGAGCCAAGGAACACCGGCCACACAGGTCTGGACGAGAAGGCAAGGCCCAAAATCTTTGTATATAATTAATTTTGGACCACTTGCCTAAGCGTTGACAAAAACTACTGAGGTTGGTCAAAATGTTACGGTCTAGAGTGCCCTCAGGCTGCCATTGAGACTGATTGTCTAATTTATATTGTGGCCATGCCACAGTGGAGAGGAACACCAGTCCCTTTCGCCCGAGATCTTGTTCTAATTGCAAAGTTTTGAGGTTTTTTTAGAAGACACCCTAAAGGGGAGTCTCTAGGTATTTTGGATTGGGGGTTTCCCATTGCCTTCCTCTCGCCAATAGGCGGAAACGGAAACCGAACTCTACCTGGCTACAAAGCGTCCTTTGGAGCCACTAGAGACTGGTGAGAGGCTCCTGGAGCCGGAATGGAGATTACCTCCAGGCAGGCGTCTCTGTCCTGGACGGGTCTCCCACGGAACGGAATGGAGTTCCTTTGGGCAGACATCTCTGCCTTTGGGAACTTCCCTGGGTCACCTGGTGACCGGAAAAAAAAAGCCTTGGGCCTGCGCAGGACTTCTGGCCAAGGGATATGAGAGGGAGGCAGAAGGTACTCACCCCTAGGAGACTTGGAGGTGGGGAAAGCGATGTCCAGGTCCTGGTCCGTCTGGGGCGTGGAAGGAGGAGGCTCCTCGGACCTTGGGGGGCCCTGAGGAGGGGTCTCCTCTCGGGTTTCGGCACCAGCTGATTTGCTTTAATGCGACCCCCAGAGCAAATGCCAGAGAATAGGCAAGTAGGCAAGGCAAAAAAAACTTTATTTACAAGCCAATGTGAGGGAGGGAGCGAGGTTCACCGGTCTCCAGCGGTGGAGGCCGACTAAGGCGCTCCAGCGTTCTCGGGCGAGGTTCCCGGTCCTGCGCACGAGGAGGGGCTGAGGAAGTTCGCTCCGGCGTTCTCGGACGAGGTTCCCGGGTCCCGCGCACCAGGAGGGGCCGAGGAAGTTTGCTCCCGCGTTCTCCGACGAGGTTCCCAGGTCCCGCGTACTAGGAGGGGCCGAGGAAGCTCGCTCCCGCGTTCTTGGACGAGGTTCCTGGGTCCCGTGCACGAGGAGGGGCCGAGGATGCTCGCTCCGGAGTTCTCGGACGAGGTTCCCGGGTCCCACGCACGAGGAGGGGCCGAGGAAGTTCGCTCAGGAGTTCTCGGAGGTTCCTGGGTCCCGCGTACCAGGAGGGGCCGAGGAAGTTTGGTCCCGTGTACCAGGAGGGGCCGAGAAGTTTGCTCCGGCGTTCTGGGAGGATGTTCCTGGGTCCTGCCAACGAGGAGGGGCCGAGGAAGTTTGCTCTGCTCGCCTGCCGGGAGCGGCTTTTATGTCCTGGGCCCCTGAGTGGGCGGGCAGTGGGCGGGACATAGGCGGGTTGGGGGCGGGTCGGTAGGCGTGGCTAGGCGGGTTCCGGTTTTTCTCCGTGGGAGGTCGGGTTGCGACTGCACAGTCGACCTGTGCCTTTCCGGGGCGTGGGAAAGTTGACGGTGAAGAACCCGGAGCTGCACCATCTTGCCTCCGTTTGTCCAAACACACACCTGTAATCCTAACACTTTGGAAGGCTGAGGTGAGAGGCCCTCTTGAGCCTAGGAGTTTGAGACCAGACTGGGCAACATAGGGAGATCCCATCTCTGTAAAAAAATAAAAAAAATAGCAGTGCTTGGTGGTGCAGGCCTGTAGTCCCAACTACTTGGGAGGCTGAGGTGGGAGGATAGCTTGAGCCCAGGAGATGAAGGCTGCAGTGACATGTGATCACACCACTGCGTTCTAGCCCGGGCAACAGAGCAAGACTCTGTCTGAAAGAAACAAATAATAAACAAATGCGGATGTTGCAGTAAGCTGAGATGGCACCACTGCACTCCAGCCTGGGTGACAGAGCAACACTGTCTGAAACAAACACACAACAAATGAACCCATAAAAATCACCATATGGCCCAACAGTTCAACTCTCATCTACCTAAGAAAGATGAAAACATATGTCAATACAAAGGCTTATATGTGAATGTTCATTGAAGCATTATTTATAATAGTAAAAAAATGGGAGCAAATGTCTAGCAGCTGACGAATGGGTAAGCAGAAGGTGATAATATATCTGTACAATGGAATATTATTCAGCAATAAAAGGGAAGGAAGTTCTGCCACATGCTACAATGTAGATGGGCCTTGAGGCTGATGTGCTAAGTGAAATCAGCCAGTCACAAAAAGACAAATACTCTGAGTCCATTTATATGAGGCACCTAGAGTAGTCAGACTCATACAGATGGAAAACAGAATGGTGGCTTCCAGGGGCTGGGGGTGGAGAGAATGGAGAGTTGCTGTTTAATAGATATGGAGTTTCAGTTTTGCAAGATGAAGAGTTTCGTTTCATACATGGATGGTGTTGATGATTGCACAGCAGGATGAAGGTATTAATATTGAACTGAATTGAACTGTACATTTTAAAATGGCTAAGATGGTAAACTTATGTGTATTTTACTACAGTTCAAAAAAATTGAAGTCATATAGTGACCTATTATCAAAAAAAAATCTTTGTCTTGCTCTCTCTAGATAGATCTTCCTGCAGTATTGTGGAAACTTGCTGGTTTGCTAAAGGTTTCTTTCTTTCTTTTCTTTCTTTCTTTTTTTTTTTTTGACTGACTCTCGCTCTGTCACCAGGCTGGAGTGCAGTGGCGCAATCTCCATAATCTCCTCTCACTGCAACCTCCACCTCTTGGGTTCAAGCGATTACCCTGCCTCAGCCTCCTAAGTAGGCTGGACTACAGCTGTGCGCCACCACGCCCAGCTTTTTTGTATTTTAGTAGAGACGGGATTTCACCATGTTGGCCAGGGTAGTCTGGATTTCCTGACCTCATGATCCGCCTGCCTTGGCCTCCCAAAGTGCTGGGATTTCAGGCCTGAGCCACCACGCCCGGCCTTGCTAAAGGTTTCTTACTTGGTCATTCGACTCTCTTACACCCTCAGTTTCTGGAAAATGTGTCAAAAAGGCTTTACTAAAATGTGTCAAATTGGAACAAATGTTACCTGTTCTTTCTTCACTTAGAGACAACTTGTTTAGCTCAATGGCTCAGAAACAACTGGGGAAATTGTAATATTGGTGATATAAGATACATCTTTGCTAATGTTTTTTGAAAAATAGAAAAGTTTTTATCTTACCACATATCTTAAATATATTTTCATCAAAACCTCAAAGGAGTCAGTTTAGTTCATTTGATTTGGAGACACTATTGACCGTTTTCTTTAATGCACAAAGTCAGTTCTTATTGTCAAACCAATCAGTAAGATCAGACTTCATTTCTCTCAAAAACTTTACTTCATTTTTCAATGCAAATCCCTGTGAAAACTCAACATGAGCTAAAATTGTTTGTATTCAAAGCAACGCTTTACTTTTTTTTTTTTTTTTTTTTTTTTAGACGGAGTCTCATTCTGTCACCCAGGCTCTAACTCCCAGGTTCAAGCAATTCTCCTGCCTCAGCCTCCTGAGTAGCTGGGATTACAGGCATGCGCCACCGTGCCCAGCTAATTTTTGTATCTTTAGTAGAGATGGGGTTTCGCCATGCTGGCCAGGCTGGTCTCCAACTCCTGACCTCAGGTGATCCGCCTGCCTTGGCCTCCTAAAGTGCTGGGATTACAGGCGTGAGTCGCCACATCTGACCTTTGTCTTGAGACAGGGTCTCATTCTGTCACCCAGACTGGAATTTAGTGGTGCGACCACAGCTCATTTCAGCCTCAACCTCCTGAGCTCAAGGGATTCACTCGCCTCAGGCCCCCAAGTGGCTGAGACCACAGGCGGGTGCCACCACACCTGGCTAATTTCTAAATTATCTGTAGAGATGGGGCCTCCCTTTGTTGCCCAGGCTGGTTTCAAACCCCTGGGCTCCAGCCATCGTCTGCCCTGGCCTCCCAAAGTGCTGGGATTACAGGCATGAGCCACCGTGTCCAGCCAGTGCTTCACTCTTAACTGAGAATCTAAACAAGACAAGAAAGCCAAGAGTGCAGGATGGATTTGTTGCATCGTGGTTTGAGGAGGCTTCAAGCGTGTCCTTGTTTCGAATAAGATGTCCTTCTTGTTCCTGCAGCCAGTGCTGTCTTCCACGGACCTGGGCACAACCCCATTATAACTCAGCGGGGCGAGAGGTGGGTCCTTCTGTAGACTGGGGTTAAGGGTGATGGTGAAGCAGGGGAGGGAAGTAGGACCAAGGTCTCGGAGCAGTACAACTGGGAATTTTAGCCCTCGAGAGGCTCCCTCCCTCCTTCCTCAGTCTGGGGATCAGAGGAGGCTTCTCAGAGGACATGGGGCTCAAGTTGATTCTCCCCAGACCTGCTCTTTATCCATGGTCACCATTTTAGTAAATGGCCCTGTGTCCACCCACTATTTGCTCAGGCAAGAACTGGGGATCATCCTTGCGTCCACTTCTTAATCTCACATCCATTATCCAATCCATCAAGATCTGTCACCTTACTTCCAGAATGGATCCTAAATCCAGTCACCTCTTACCCTTATCATGGTCACCCAAGTCCTGGCCATCATCACAGTTGCCTGGAAGGTGGCAAGCATCTCATCACTATCTCACTGCTTCACCTCTTGCTCTCCATCTGGTCCTCCTTGGTACAGTAACCAGAGAGGGCCTGTACCTCCTTATGTAAAACCTCCCCATTGGTTTCCTTTACACTTAAAATAAAATCTGAGTAATATTCCATCTTGTAGGGTGACCAACTTGTCCCAGGCAAACCAAGACAGTTGGGCACCCTACACAAGACGCTGTAGGCTTGGACCTTGCCTACCTCTGCAGATGCTTCTCACCGGTCTCCTTCCCCCCATCCCACCTCTACCCTCACTCCCCGCACCCTCCCAGGCTTACTTGGCTCCAGCCCCATTGGATCCTTCAAAGAGCCTTGCTTGTTTTAGGATTTTTGCATTTGCTGTCTCTTCTCACTGGAACTCTCCTGTCCTAGCTTCCTCTTGCAATGTCAGGCTTCAGCTCAATTCCCTTTCTGCAAAGAGGCCTTGGATCACTCCAGCTTAAGTACTTACCTCTTTCTCTCTATCTCTCTCTCTCTCTCTTTTTTTTTTTTTTTTTTTTTGAGACCCTTACTATTGCCCAGTAAGGAGTGCAGTGGTGTAATCTTGGCTTGCTGCAACCTCCACCTCCTGGGTTCAAGTGATTCTCTTGCATCAGCTTCCTGAGTAGCTGAGATTACAGGCACATGCCACCATGCCTGGCTCATTTTTTGTATTTTTAGTAGAGATGGAGTTTCACCATGTTGGCCAGGTTGGTCTTGAACTCATGACCTCAAGTGACCCACCTCAGCCTCCCAAAGTGCTGGGATTACACCCCCGCCACCCCGGCCATAAGTATTCCTCTGCCATCACCACCTGGACCACTGCATCTTGCTTACTCGCTGTGCAGTTTGAAGCTCTCAAGTGCTTTCCTTTCTTACCCATGACTGAGGCAGGTGCTGTCCTCAAAGAACTGTAGAAGGGATCCTGTGAGATAATTCTTGCCAAGCCCTAGGATCACTGCTGTAACATAGAGAGTGCTCCATACAAACACTCATAATTACCCTGTTCTGTTTTCTTTCTAGCACCTGTAATATCTGACAATCGTATTTGTTGATATTTCTTCCATGTTTATTGTCTGTCTCTCCAACTAGAATGTGACCTGCATTAGGGCAAAGATCTCTTTTGCTTTTCTCAGTGACTATAACCATGCCTGATGCATATCAGGAGCTCAAGGTGTATGTTCAAAGAATGAAACTTAATGGTTGTGCAGCAATGTGAATGTACACGTGCCACTGAATTGCATCTGTAAAAATGGCTAAAATGGTGAAATGTATGCTATATATGTATTTTAAGGTTGTGTATATTTACCCCCATAAAAAAGCACACTGATGTCACATAATAAATATTTAATAACTTTCCTAGGTTAAAGCAAAAGTGAATGAAGCTAAGTCTGGGCACTCTTGGAGGAATTAGCTGCTCAGAGAGGGCGCTGCCTGGGCTTGTGACTTTCTGGGACCCATTTTACCTAACATCCCTCCTTTTCATGACCTCTCATTGGCACGCACACCTTCCTGAGGTGGCGAAGGTGGGAACCGGAAATCCCAGGAGGCCCTGCCGAGGCTGAAGTGCTCTGTCCAGGTGTGTCCACAGCAGGCTGAGCTCCACACATCTGGTGGTGTCACTCTTCCATGGTGGTGTCTCTGCAGCTGATCAGTGCTGTGCCAGTTAACAGCTGTGTGATCTCAGGCAAGTTACCCAAACCTCCTGTGCTTCAGTTCTTCACCTGTAGAGTGAAATAGCAAGAGAAGCTTTCTCATAGGATGACTGTGAGGATTGAATGGATAGTGCCTGAAAAATGTTTATAAAAGTGACCCGCCTACACCCACAAGTGCTATATAAATATTAGCTATTATTATTCATATTTTTGGCCTGGAGTTGGTGGTTCATACCCGTAATCCCAGCACTTTGGGAGGCTGAGGCAGGAGGATTGCTTGAACCCAAGAGTTCAATGACCAGCCTGGGCAATATAGTGAGGTCCTGTCTCTATCAAAAAATCAATGTTTGTATTACCCATTCAGTTGCTTAGGCCAAAAATTTAGGAGTTACACGTGCCCTTCCTTTCTCCCCATTTCCATCAGCAAATCCATTCTTCAAAATGTATCTTAACTTCTTCCACTTTTTCTCCTAAATGTTCTCAAGTTTTGCCTTCCACACTGAAGCCTTTAGACTGGTCAGGAATGTATTCAATCTCTTTTTATTTCCATATGGACTACCAGTTGTGCCAGCACTGTTTATTTACCAAACCCTTTTTTGTTGCCCTACTTGGCCAGTGCCATCATATGCTGTAGCCAGTTTCTACGTTTGCGAGGGTCTGTTTTTGGACTCTCCTCTGTTCCACTAGGAAGTCTTTTTCTTTTTCTTTTTTTTTCTTTTTGAGACAGAGTCTCTCTCTCTCAGGATGGAATGCAGTGGCATGACCTTTGCCCACTGCAGCCTCAACCTCGTGGGCCCAAGTGATCGTTCCACCTCACCCCTCAAGTAGCTTGCTTTCTCTCTCTTTCTTTCTTTCTTTCTTTCTTTCTTTCTTTCTTTCTTTCTTTCTTTCTTTCTTTTCTTTTCTTTTCTTTTCTCTCTCTCTCTCTCTCTCTCTCTTTCTTTCTCTTTCTCTCTCTCCTTCCCTCCCTTCCTTCCTTCCTTCCTTCCTTCCTTCCTTCCTTCCTTCCTTCCTTCCTTCCTTCCTTCCTTCCTTCCTTCTCTCTCTCTCTCTCTCTCTCTCTTTCTCTCACTTTGCCACTTAGGCTAGAGTTTAGTGGCATGATCTCAGCTCACTGCAACCTCTGTCTCCTGGGTCCAAGTGATCCTACTGCCTCAGCCTCCTGAGTAGCTGGGATTAAAGGCATGTGCCATCAGGCCCGGCTAATTGTTTTGTGTTTTTAGTGAAGATGGGGTTTCACCATGTTGGTCAGGCTGATCTCGAACCCCTGGTCTCAGGTGATCTACCTGCCTTGGCCTCTGAAAGTGCTGGGATTACAGGTGTGAGCCACCATGACTGGCTAATTTTTGTATTTTCTGTAGAGACAGGGTCTCACTTTGTTGCCCAGGGTGGTCTCAAACTCCTGACTCTGGGGCTTAAGCAATCTGCCTACCTTGGCCTCCCAGCATACTGAGATTATAGGCATGAGCCTCGGCCTCCCAGAGTGCAAGGATTACAGACTATGCCTGGCCTGGGCAGTCATTATTGATCTTCCCTCCTCCTCACTCCTTACATGCAATCCATCAGCAAGTCCATCCTCCCTCCAAACACAGTGAAAGCCCTTCTACTCCACTCCTCATCACTGCTGCTGTTATTTTTCTTTTTCATTTTGAGATAGGGTCTTGTTCTGTCACCCAGGCTGGAGTGCAGTGGTGCGATCACAACTTACTAAAGCCTCAACCTCCCTAGCTCAAGTGATCCTCCCTCCTCAGCCTCCCAAGTAGCTGGGACTACAGGCATGGGCCACCATGCCTGGTTAATTAAAAAAAAAAAATTATAGAGATGGGAGTCTCACTATGTTGTCCAGGCTAGTCTCAAATTCCTGGACTCAAGTGATCCTTTGACCTCAGCCTTCCAAAGTGCTGGGATTACAAGCATGAGCCACTGCACCTGGCCTACTGCTGTTCTTTTTTTTTTTTTTT
>NW_016808100.1:54061-63033 GCF_001698545.2 Rhinopithecus bieti
CGTGTTAGCCAGGATGGTCTCGATCTCCTGACCTCGTGATCCGCCCGTCTCGGCCTCCCAAAGTGCTGGGATTACAGGCTTGAGCCACCGCGCCCGGCCCTGTTCTTTTTCTTTTTAAACTTTTATTTTAGGTTCAGGGGTACATGTGAAGGTTTGTTACCTAGGTGAATCCGTGTCATGGGAGTTTGTTGTACAGATTAATTCAGCACCCTGTGTATTAGTCTATTCTCACTTCTATAAAGATATACCTGAGACTGGGTAATTTATAAAGAAGAGGTTTAATTGACTCACAATTTTGCATGGCTAGGGAGGCCTCAGGAAACTTACAAGCCTGGTGGAAGGTGAAAAGGGGAAAAGGGAAGAAAGGCATGTCTTACATTGTGGCAGGAGACAGAGTGAGCAGGAAGGGAAGTGCCACACATTAAAACCATCAGCTCTTGTGAGAACTCACTCCCTATCATGAGAACAGCAAGCGAGAAATCTGCCTGCATGATCCAATCATCTCCCACCAGGCTGCTACTCCAACATGTGGGGATTACAATTTGAGGTGAGATTTGGGTGAGGACACAGAGCCAAACCATATCCTTCTGCTTCTGGCCCCTCCCAAATCTCATGTTCTTTTCACATTTCAAAACACATCATGCCTTTCCAACAGTCCCACAAAGTCTTAACTCATTCCAGCAAAAACTCAAAAGTCCCAGTCCAAAGTCTCATCTGAGACAAGGCAAATCCCTTCTGCCTATGAACCTGTAAAATCAAAAACAAGTTAATTACTTCGACGATACAATAGGGATACAGGCATTGGAGAAATGTTGCGGTTCCAAGTGGGGAAATTGGCAAAACAAAGGGGCTACAGGCCTTATGTAGGTCTGAAACCCAGCAGGGCAGTCATTAAATCTTAAAGGTCTGAAATGATCTTTGATTCCATGTCTCACATCCAGGGCACGCTGATGCAGAAGGTGCGCTCCCTAGGCTTTGGGCATCTCTGTCCCTCTGGCACTGCAGGGTATAGCCCCCATGGCTGCTTTCATGGGCTGGCGTTGAGTACCTGCAGCTTTTCCAGGTACACGGTGCAAGACGTAGGTGGATCTACAATTCTGGGATGTGAAAGACTGCCCTCTTCTCACAGCTCCACTGGGTAATGCCCCAGTGGAGACTCTGTGTGGGGGCTCCAACTTTACACTTCCCCTCTGCCTTGCCCTAGTGGAGGTTCTCCATGAGGGTTCCACCCCTGCAGCAAACTTCTGCCTGGACATCTCAGCATTTCTATACATCCTCTGAAAGCTAGGGGGAGGTTTTTAAAGCTCAACTCTTGTCTTCTGTGCATCCTCTGGTTCAACACCTTGTGGAAGCCGCCAAGGCTTGGGGCTTGCATCCTCTGAAGCAAAAGCTGGAGCTATACCTTGGCCCCTTTTAGCCATGGCTGAAGCTGGAGTAGCTGGGATGCAGAGTGCCATGTCCTAAGGCTGCACAGTGCGGTGGGGTCCTGGGCCTGGCCTACCACGAAACCATTTTTCTCTCCTAGGCCCCCAGGCGTCAGATGGGAGGAGCTGCTATGAAGATCTTTGAAATATCCTGGAGATATTTTCCCCATTGCCTTAGCTATTAACATTCAGCGGCTTGAATTTCTCTCCAGAAAATGGGTTGTTCTTTTCTACCATGTGGTCAGGCTGCAACTTTTCCAAACTTTTATGCTCTGCTTCCCTTCTAAACATAAATTCCAATTTCAGACCATCTCTTTCTTCAAACATATGAGCATACACTTTTTGAAATAGCCATGTCACATCTTGAACACTTGACTGCTTAGAAACTTCTTCCTCCAGATACCATAAATCATCTCTCAAGTTCAAAGTTCCACAGATCTCTAGGGCAGGGGAAAGATGCTGCCAGTCTCTTTGCTAAAGCATAGCAAGAGTGACCTTTACTCTGGTTCCCATTAAGTTCCTAATCTCCATCTGAGACCACCTCAGCCTGGATCTCATTGTCCATATCACTATCAGCATCTTGGTCAAAATCATTCAACAAGTCTCTCAGAAGTTCCAAACTTTCCCACATCTTCGTCTTCTTCTGAGCTCTCCAAACTGTTCCAACCTCTGCTCATTACTCAGTTCCAAAGTCACGTCCACATTTTCGGGTATCCTTATCCAGTACCCTACTCTTGGTACCAACTTTCTGTATTAGTCCACTCTTACACTGCTATAAAGACTTACCTGAGTCTAGGTAGTTTATAAAGAGAAGATATTTAATTGACTCACAGTTCTGCATGACTGGGGAGGCCTCAGGACACTTAAAACCTTTTTTTTTTTTTTTTTTTCTGAGATAGGGTCTTGCTCTGTCACCCCAGCTGGAGTGCAATGGCACAATCTCGACTCACTGCAGCCCTGACCTCCCAGGTTGAAGTGATTCTTGTGCCTCAGACTCCAGACTAGCTGGGACTACAGGTGCATGCCACCATACTCGGCTAATTTTTTTTTTTTTTTTTTTTTGAGACAGAGATTCACTCTGTCACCCAGACTGGAGTGCAGTGGCACAATCTTGGTTCACTGCAACTTTCACCTCCCAGGTTCAAGTGATTCTCGTGCCTCAGTCTCCTGAGTAGCTGGGACTACAGAGGTGAACCACCACACCTGGCTAGCTTTTTGTATTTTAGTACAGACAAGATTTCACCAGCTGGCTAATTTTTAAATTTTTATTAGAGATGGGGTTTCACTATGTTGGCCAGGCTGGTCTCAAACTCCTCACCTCAAGTGATCCACCTGCCTGGGCCTCCAGAAGTACTGGGATTACAGTTGTGAATCACCACGCCCAGACAGGAAACTTACAATCATAATGGAGGGTGAAAAAGGAAGGAGGCATGTCTTGCATGGCAGCAGGAGAGAGAGCGAGCAAGGGGGAAGTGCCACACTTTAAAACCACCAGCTCTAGTGAGAACTCACTCCCTCTCATGAGAACAGCAAGGGAGAAATTCACCCCCATGAGCCACTCATCTCCCACCAGGCCCCTACTCTGACATGTGGGGATTACAATTCAAGATGAGATTTGGGTGGGGGCACAGAGCCAAATTGTATCGCCCAGGAATAAAGCCCAGTACCCAATAGTTATCTTTTCTGCTCCTCTGCCTCCTCCCATTCTCCACCCTCAAGTAGACCTCAGTGTCTTGTTCCCTTCTTTGTGTTTAATTTTATTAAAATAGTGTCACATTGTGAATATTCTTTTGAAATTGGTTTGTTTACCATTATTAATTCTAAGATTCATCTGTGTTGATGTATGAGTTTTCATCATTTAGCTTGCACTTATAAGTGAGAACATGTGGTATTTGGTTTTCTCTTGCTGCATTAGTTTGCTGAGGATATTAGCCTCCAGCTCCATCCGTGTTCCCACAAAAGACATGATTTTGTTCTTTTTTATGGCTGTTATTTTTCAACTAAACAGTTGCGATGGTTTCCACTCCCCACTTCCACTCTGGAACCCCTGCACCCCCAGTAATTCTCCATAGTGCAACTCAAGAGGACATGTTCCCCTTTTATCCCTTTTAAAATGGCAAAATATTTAATATGTACAAAAACATGTAAGTACATATATGTAAGCATATGTAGGTGGTAAGGCATGGACATTAAACAGCCCCTGTAAGCACCCCTTGCACCCTAGGAAATGGAACAGTAGCAAATCCTCTTATGCCTCATTTGCCCTTCTCAATACTCTTGGAAACTGGTTCTTTCTTTCTTTCTTCCCTCCCCCTCCTCCTCCTCCTCCTTCTTCTCCTTCTCCTCCTCCTCCTCCTTCTTCTTCTCCTTCTCCTCCTCCTCCTCCTTCTCCTCCTCCTTCTCCTCCTCCTTCTCCTCCTCCTCCTTCTTCTTCTTCTTCCTCTTCCTATTCCTCTTCCTCTTCCTCTTCTTTCTTTTTCTTTCTTTTCTTTCCTTTTTTTTCTTTTTTGAGATGGAGTCTTGCTCTGTCATCCAGCCTGGAGTGCAATGGCATGATCTCCGCTCACTGCAACCTTCACTTCCTTTGTAGCTGGGATTGTCCTGCCTCAGCCTCCTGAGTAGCTGGGATTACCGGTGTGCACCACCATGCCTGGCTAATTTTTGTATTTTTAGAAGAGACAGGGTTTTGCCATGTTGGTCAGGCTGGCCTTGAACTCCTTGCCTCCTGATCCGCCCCCTTTTGGCCTCCCAAAGTCTGGGATTACAGGCGTGAACCACTGCGCCTGGCCTTTTTCTTCTTTTCTTTTCTTTTTTTTTTTGAGATGGTGTCTCGCTCTGTCTCCCAGGCTGGAGGGGAGTGGCGCGATGTCGGCTCACTGCAACCTCCGCCTCCCGGGTTCAAGCGATTCTCCTACCTTAGCTGGGATTACAGGTGCACACCACCACACCTTGCTATTTTTTTGTATTTTTAGTAGAGATGGGGTTTCACCATGTTGGCCAGGATGGTCTCAATCTCCTGAACTTGTGATCCACCTGCCTTGGCCTTCCAAAGTGCTGAGATTACTGGTTCTTTCTAAAATTATTCCCTTGCTTTCCTTTAGAGCTTTACTATACATGTAGTATTCCTAAGCAATTTATTATTTGGTTTTGCTTGTTTGTAAATTTTATTAAAATAGTGTCATGTTGTGAATATTCCTTCGAAATTGGTTTGTTTACCATTATTAATTCTAAGATTCATCTGTGTTGATGTATGTAACCATCAGTCAGTCATTTTCACCACTATTGAATTATCCATTGTAAAATCCGTGATTATACATACATTCTACTGCTGATAGCCATTTGCTTGTTGCTTCTTCTTTTCGTTCTCCTTGTTTCTCTTATGCATAATGCTTGTACCTGTCTCCTGGTGTACTTGTACAGGAGTTTCTCTTGGGTAGTGGCTAAAAAATAGCACTTTTCTCTCCCTCTACTCTTGGTAAGCAGTGTCTTTAATGACCCAGTACACACAGACACATGTAATTATTGTGACTTTTAGCGATGCACTTTGGCTGCATTTTCTATGCTATTCTATTTTGTTTTTTTTTAGAAGATGTTAGCCAGGTACACTGGCTCACACTTGGAATCCCTGCATCCCTGGTAATTCTTTATAGTGCAACCCTATAATATATATAGAATTATATATAATATATATAGTATATATAGAACCCATGTTCCCCTTTTATCCTCTTTAAAATGAAAAAATATTTAATGGGTACAAAAATATATGAGTACATATATGTAAGCATTTGGAGGTGACAAATGATACATCAGAGGATTTGCTACTGTTCCATTTCCTAGGGTGCAAGGAGGGCTCACAGGGACTGTTTTATAGTCATGCCTCACCACCTCTGTATGCTTACATATATGTACTTACATGTTTTTGTACATATTTAATATTTTGTCATTTTAAAAGGAATAAAAGGGGAACATGCCCTCTTGGGTTGCACTATGGAGAATTACTGGGGGTGCAGGGGTTCCAGAGTGGAAGTAGGGAGTGGGAATCATTGCAATTGTCCATTGCATTGCTATTCGGGAGGCTGAGGTAGGAGGATTGTGTGAGCCCAGGATTTCGGGGCTGCAGTAAGCTATGATAACACCACTGCACTTCAGCCTGGGTGACAGAGCAAGACCCTATCTCTACAGAAAAAAAAAAAAAGAAGCTGATACAGGTTACAAAAGGATTTCATGACTAACAAATTCATAGTGTGAAAAATCTTGAGTGCATATACTTACACATACAGAGATGATGAGGCATAGGGCAGTTTGGGCATATACCCAGGAGTGGAATTGCTGAACCATGGGGTATATATGGACATGTTTAACTTTATCAGATAAGCCAAATGGTTCTGCAATGTAGTTATAATAATTGACCCCTCCCCAAACCAGAATAAGAATTGACATTTGCTCTGCATCCTCACTTCTTAATTTGTGCCTGTCCAGTCCATGTAAGATGATATCTCATTATGATGTAGTGATATGCCTTTCTATGTCTTTTGCCATTTTATTAGTGGATTTTTTTTGTCTTCGTGATTTGTTAAAGTTCTTCATAGTAAGTATCATCTCCCAGCTTATATCTCATTTTTTCATGTCCTTTATCAGCAAAGGATGATGAACAGAATTCTAAATTTTCATTTAGTCAAATTTGTCAATAGTTTCCTCTATAGTAATTTTTGGATCTTGTTTAAAAAATTCTTCTCATTTCTGAGGTCATAAAGATATTGCCCTAAGTTTTCTGCTAAAGAAAATTTTAAAACTTTGAATCTTTTAACACCAGGCATGTATGCAAGTTCTCTTTATTCCCATACGGGTTACCAATTGTCCCAGTACCATTTACTAAATAGCCCATCCTTTCCCCACTGACCTGCTGGGGCAAAGCTGTCATGATCAAGCTTCACCAAGCGTATGAGTTCCTTTCTGCCCTCCCCTAAGTTCCCTTTGTCAATATATCTATCCCTGTCAATACCACACCATCGTGGTTAAGGAGTGTCTTGAGTGTTCTTGGCCCTTTGTTCTTCCATATCCACTTTAGACCCAACTGCTTTTATGAAAAGCTCTGTTGAGACTTTGGAATTGCATTGACTCTAGAAGTCATTTTGGAACATCTTGATAATACTGACTATTCCATCAGAAACGAAAGACAGCTTTTCATTTATTTACACACTCTTTAATGTCCTTCAATAATGATTTGTCATTTTATCCATACTGTGGATTTAAGAGAGGGCTTTACAAATGTTAATTAGCCTAGGATGGTGGCTCACTCCTACAATCCCAGCACTTTGGGAGACTGAAGTGGTAAAATTGCTTGAGGCCAGGAGTTCAAGACTAGCCTGGGCAACAAAGTGAGATCCCATCTCTACCAAAAAAAAAAAAAAAAAAAAAGAAAGAAAGAAACAGTAAGCATGGCAGGAGAATCCTTTGAGCCCAGAAGTTTGAGGCTGCAGTGAGCTACGATCACGCCAGGCCACTCCAGCCTGGATGACAGAGTGAGACTATGGCTCTCAAAACAAACAAACAAAATATAAGTTAGATCTCCCTTTCATTGCTCTTGAAATAAAGCCCAAATTCCTTACCTGGATCTGCCACCTAGCCCCAGCTACTTCTTCAATTTTATCTTATAAAACTGGCACCTCATCCAAGATTGGCCAGTCTCATGACTGGTAAGTACTTCTGGTAGGAAGGGCTCCCACCCTCTGCCTGAATAACATCTATGTCAAATGCCTCTACTGCTTCACTTCTTCTTCCTTTTTTTTTTTTTTTTTTTTGAGATGGAGTCTTGCTCTGTTGCCCAGGCTGAAGTTCAGTGGCATGATCTCAGCTCACTGCAACCTCTGCTTCCTGGGTTCAAGCAATTCTTCTGCCTCAGCCTCCTGAGTAGCTGGGATTATAGGCGTGCGCCACCATGCCGGGCTATTTTTGTATTTTTAGTAGAGACAGGGTTTCACCATGTTGGCCAGGCTGGTCTTTAACTCCTGACCTCAGGTGATCCACCGACCTTGGCCTCCCAAAGTGCTGAGATTACAGGTGTGAGCCACCATGCCTGGCCAAATGCCTCTACTTCTAAGAGACCTTTCTTGAACATCCAATTCAATATCGTCCAATCCTGCCTTTTCACAGCCAGAAGGAACACCCTGTTCTCTCCCTTCCAACTGTTAATCACTTTTGGCAGTTTATGATTCACTAGTGTGTGTTTGTTTAATATCTGACTTCCTGAACAGCCTGAAAGCTCCCTAAGGGATCTTGGCTGTTTGTTTCACCAAGCCACCTGGATCATTGTTTAGCACATAATATATGCTCAATAAATGCTTGTTAAAGGAAGGATGGAAAAGAGGGAGGTAGAGAAGTGGGGAGGGATGTAGGGATTTCCATCCTATCCTATAGTAAGGAAAGAATAAACAAAGCCAAATTAGGGACATTAGGAGCAAAAATGAGTGAATTTAGCATGGGCTTTGATATAGTTTGGATGTTTGTCCCTCCAAATCTCATGTTGAAGTGTGACCCTCACCATTGAAGAATAGGCCTGGTGGGTGGGAGGTGTTCGGGTTGTGGGGATGAGTCCCCCATAAATGGCTGAGTGCCATCCTCACAATAATAATTGCATCCTGACTCTGTTAGTTCACCAGAGAGCTGATTGTTTAAGGAGTCTGGTGCCTCCCCTCTCTCTCTTGCTCCCTCTCTTGCCATGTGACATGACTGCTTTTATTTTACCTTATGCCTTGAGTAAAAGCTCCCTGAGGCTTCACCAGAAGCTGAGCAGATTCCAGTACCATGCTTCCTGTACAGTCTGCAGAACTGCAAGCCAAAGTAGCCTCTTTTCTTTATAAATTACCTAGCCTCAGGTATTTTTTTTTTTTTAATTGCAATGCAAGAATGGACTAACATAGGCTTTAAAAAATTACATCATAAGGCCAGGTGCCCTAGCTTCTGCCTGTAATCCTGGCACTTTGGGAAGCTGAGGCAGGTAGATTGCTTGAGCCCAGGAGTTCAAGACCAGCTCGGGCAATGTGGCAAAACCCTGTCTCTATAAAAAATATAAAAATCAGCCAGGTGCCGCGGCATGCACCTGTAGTACCAGCTACTTGGGAGGTTGAGGTGGGAGGATTGCTTGAGCCTGGGAGGTTGAGACTGCAGTGAGCCGTGCTCGTGCAACAGAGCAGGACCCTCTGTCAAATAATAATAATAATAATGTAGTGTAGAATACATTCTAGTTGTCAAAGATTCAAACGATATAGAAATATAAGGGATATAAATTTAAATTTCATTTCATCACTCCCTCTTCAAATGCATCCCCTTCTCAAGGATAACCACTATTTTTCATTAGTTTGGTGGAATATCTTTAAAAATCCTTTCTATAACCAAAACAGCATGGTACTGGTACCAAAACAGAGATATAGACCAATGGAACAGAACAGAGTCCTCAGAAATAATACCACACATCTACAGCCATCTGATCTTTGACAAACCTGAGAGAAACAAGAAATGGGGAAAGGATTCCCTATTTAATAAATGTGC
>NW_016808100.1:63554-83661 GCF_001698545.2 Rhinopithecus bieti
AGAAAACCAAACACCGCATGTTCTCACTCATAGGTGGGAACTGAACAATGAGATCACTTGGACTCGGGAAGGGGATCATCACACACTGGGGCCTATCATGGGGAGGGGGGAGGAGGGAGGGATTGCATTGGGGAGTTATACATGATATAAATGATGAATTGATGGGTGCTGACGAGTTGGTGGGTGCAGCACACCAACATGGCATAAGTATACATATGTAACAAACCTGCACGTTATGCACATGTACCCTAGAACTTAAAGTATAATAAAAAAAAAAAAAAAAAAAAACAGTAGGATGGACAAATACATCCCAGTATATTCACACTGCAGCACACTATACAGCAAGGAGAAGGAAGAAGCTACCACTACATGCAACAGCAAGGACACATCTCAACCATAATGTGGACATAAGAAAACATACTAAACTATTCCATTTGCAGAAACTTCAAAAATAGGCAAAGGTAAACAATGGTGTTAGAAGTCAGGACAAGCGACTCTGGGGAAGGGCAAAGTGACTGCAAAGGCATGCAAAGGAAACTTCCGGGATGCTGGTAAATTCTGTCTCTTGATCAGGTTCTAGTTACATCAGTGGGTTCAGTATGTGACAATACATCAAGTTAGACATACACTTCTGTGTTTTTCTGGATATAAATCTTACTTCAATAAAAAGTTTAAGAAAGAGAAAAAAAAATCCTTTCTATCTACTTATATATTTTGTATACATACAAATATATATCTGTATACATATAGATCTATTTTCTTTTTAAAAACCATTAATAGACTCATGCTTGGCTAGTTGTTGTGTGCAAAGCTTTCTTCTCTTAATATGACATGGATATCTTTCCATTTCAGTTCTGTTAGATACTTAAATGGTCCCCCAGTTGATAGACATTAGTTTGCTGAAATAGTTTATGATGATAAATAAGGTTGAAATGGATGTTCATTGTATTAGTCAGGGTTCTGTAGAGTAACAGAATCAATATGATCTGTTTGTGGTATGTATGTGTGTACATGTACAGTTGACCCTTGAACAATGTGGGGGTTGGGGTACCTACCCCTCAAGCCGCCAAAACTCTGTGTATAACTTTTGACTCCCCAAAAACTTAATTGCTAATAGCATACTGTTGACCAGAAGCTTTACTAATAACATATCAATTAAGACATATTTTGTATGTTATATGTTTTATATACTGAAATCTTTTTTTTTTTTTTTGATACAGGATCTTACTCTGTCACTCAGGCTGTAGTGCAGTAGCATGATCATGGCTCACTGCAGCCTCGACCTCCCAGGTTCAAGCGATTCTGCCACCTCAACCCCCTGAGTAACTGATATTACAGGCACACACCACCAATGCCTGGCTAATTTTTTATTCTCCAGAGATGGGGTCTCATCGTGTTGCCCAGGCTGGTCTCGAACTCCTGGGCTCAAGTGATTCTCCTGCCTTGATCTCCCAAAGTGCTGGGATTATATACGATATTCTTACAATAAAGTGAGCTAGAGAAAGGAGAATGTTATTAAGAAAATCATAAGGAAGAGAAACTGTTTACTATTCATAAGTGGAAGTGGAGCATCATAAAGGTCTTCATCCTTGTCTTTATGTTAAGTAGGCTGAGGAGGAGAAGGAAGAGGAGGGGTTGGTCTTGCCGTCTCAGGTCTCAGAGGTAGCAGGGACAGAAGAAAATTCGTGTACAAATGGACCAGCACAGTTCAAACCTGTGTTGTTCAAGGATCAACTGTATACATATTGTGATGGTTAGTTTTAGGTGTTAACTCGATTGGATTAAGGATGACATAGATAGCTGGTAAAGCATCACTCCTGAGTGTGTCTGTGAAGGTGTTTTCAGAAGAGATTCCAGTGTGCGAGTCAGTGGAATGAGTGACCAATGAGGGTGGGCACCATCTAATTGACTAAGGATTGGAATAGAACAAAAAGAGGAGAGAAAAGCATTTCCTCTCTCTCTCCTGGAGCTGAAACACTCTCCTCCTTTTGTCCTTAGACATGAGAACTCCAGAATCTCAGGTCTTGGGACTCTAGGACTTATATGGGCATCCCCAGCAACTCCTTTACCCCTCTGCCCCCAACTTCCTTTCAGGCCTTTACCCTTGGACTGAGAATTACACCATTGGTTTCCTTGGTTGTGAGGCTTTCAGACTTGGGCTGGGCCATGGTACCCAGCATCCCATGCTACCCAGTGTCCCATGGTCTTCAGTTTATAGACAGCCTGCTATGGGACTTCTCAGCCTTCATAATTGTTGTGTGAGCCAATCCATCTCTCTCTCTCTCTCTCTCTCTCTCTCTCTCTCTCTCTCTCCCCTCTTGGTTTTGTCTCTCTGGATGGAGAATCCTGACTAATATATATATGTATAAAAATCTGTGTGTGTGTGTGTGTGTGTGTGTGTGTGTGTGTGTGTACTGAGAGACAGACACACACAGATATTTATTTTAAGTAAATGGTACACATGATTATTGAGGCTGGCAAGTCCAAAACCTACAGGGTAGCTGTGAGGCTGGAGACCCAGGGAAGAGTCAATGGATGTTGCAGTTCAAGTCCAAAGGCCTTCTGCAGGAAAATTTCCTCTAGATGGGGGGAGGTCAGTCTTTCATTGGATTCAAGCCTTCACTTGATTGCATGAAGTCCACCCACATGGTGGAGGGCAGATCTCTCTTGGTTGCCTAGGCTACAGTGCAGTGGCATGATCACAGCTCACAGCAGCCTCGAACCCCTGGGCTTAAGCAATGCTCCTGCGTCAATCTTTGGAATAGTTGAGACTATGGACACATGTCATCTAGCTGGGCTAATTTTTAATTTTTTTGTAGAGACAGGGTCTTGCTGTTGCCCATGCTGTTCTCAAACTCCCGGGCTCAAGTGATCCTTCTGCTTCGGGCTCCCAAAGTACGGGGATTATAGGTATGAGCCACCACGCCCGGCCCCTTTCTATTCTCTTCTGAGGATACTTGCCATTAGATTGACATCCCAACCAGGGAATCTAGGATGATCTTATCTTGAGATCTTTAACTTAATCATACCTGCAAAGCCCCTTTTCCAAATAAGGTCACATTCGCAGGTTCTGGGTGGACATATATTGCGGAGGCCCACCATTAACCTTATCTATACACTCTATCACATTATCTTCTTTCATTTTTTGATGTTCAGAGTAATTACACATTTGAAATGATCTAGTTTAGTGATGTTTTCTAGTTGCTGGTTATCACTTATTACTGGGTGTTGAAATCCAGTGGGCCTGGACAAGTATTTAAAAATTTTAGATAGAAATTTATTAAAAAATGAAATAGAAAACATGAGAGCCTACCACATTTAATAAGAGTGATGGCTGAGACTACTTCCATTCATACTGCTTCAATATCAGGACTGAGAGCTGAGACCACTTGGCTTAATTATTTGTTCCAGGGAAATCTTGTCCAGGAAGACAAGGTGAGAGAAGAAGGTGGAGAAACTGGAACCTTTGGGTACACTGGGTTGGAAGGTAAAATGAGGCAGCTGCTGTGGAAAACAGTGTGGTGCTTCCTCACAAAACTAAGATTTGATTACCATGTGATCTAGCAATTCCACGTCTAGGTGTATACCCAAAAGAATTGAAAGCAGGGTCTCAAGGAGATACTTGTTTTATTTTATTTTATTTTTTATTGTTTTGAGACAGTCTTGCTCTGTTACCCAGGCTGGAGTGCAGTGGCACAATCACGGCAGGTCTCAAACTCCTGGCTCAAGTGATCTACTTGCCTTGGCCTCACAAAGTGCTGGGATTACAGGTGTGAACCACTGAGCCTGATCTCAAAGAGATAACTCACGTTCACAGCAGCATTATTCACAGTAACTAAAAAGTGGAAGCAACTCAGGTGTCCATCAACAGATAATAGATAAAGAGAATGTGGTATATACACACGTGTTAGTCTGCTCAGCTTGCCATAAAATATCTCACATGCCTTAAATACCTTAAACAACAGAAATTTACTTTGTCCAGTTCTGGAGGTTAGGAAGTCCCAAGTAAAGATTCCAGGCAATTTGGTTTCTGATGAGGGCTCTCTTCATGGCTTGCAAAAGGCAGCCTTCTTGCTGTGTCCTCACATAGCCTTTCTTTGGTGTATATCTATGGGAGAGAGAGCACAAGCTCTCTGATGTCTCTTCTTATAAGCACACTAGTCTTGTCCAATCAGGGCCCACACCTGTGACTTCATTTAACCTTAATTACTTCCTTAGATGCCCCATCTTCAAATACAGTCACACTAGGAATTAGGACTTCAACATATTAACTTTGGGGGAACATGAATATTCAGTCTATAACAATACACAATGGAACCTTATCTTCAAAAAGGAAGGAAATTCTGACACACGCTACAACATAGATGAAGCTTGAGGATCATATGAGATATCTAGAGTAAGTCAAATTCATAGAGATAGAAAGTAGAACAGTGGTTGCCAGGGACTGAAGGGGAGTACTGTTTAATGTGTAAATATTTTGGGTTTTGCGGGATGCAAAGAGTTTGGGAGATGGATGATGGTGATGGTTGCACAACATGTGAACGCATTTAATGCCGTAGGACTGTACACCACTTTCAGTTTTACATTTATTTATTTATTTATTTATTTATTTATTTATTTATTATTATTCTTCAACAGATCTCAAGTGGGATGCTTTCACTTCTTTTGTGTATATACCCAGAAGTAAATCCATTTGCTTCTTTTTTATAGCTTCTGGTTCTTTGCTGAAATTTTTCATTTTTCATGTTTTAGGAGGACTTGTAATTGATAGTTGGAGAATTTTTGTGTTGGCTGTTTTGAAATCTTTGTCAGATAATTCCAACATCGGATTCATCTTCTCAGTTGATTGCATCTTCTCATTCAAATGGTCATTTTTTCCTGGTTCTTGGTACGACAGGTGATTTATTTATTTATTTTTTTGAGACAGGGTCCCACTGTACTGCCCAGGCTTGAGTGCAGTGGTGCAATCTCGGCTCACGGCAGCCTCTATCTCCAAGGCTCAAGAAATCCTCCCGCCTCAGCCTTCCAACTAGCTGGGACCACAGGTGCGCACCACCACACCTGGCTAAGTTTTGTATTTTCTGTAGAGACGAGGTTTTGCCATACTGCCCAGGTTGGTCTCGAACTCCTTGGCTCAAGCGATCCACCCACCTTGGCCTGGGAAAGTGCTGAGATTACAGGCATGAGCCACCGTGCCCAGTGACAGGTGGTTTTGGATTGTAAATTAGATATCACGTTAGGATACTCTGGGCTCTTTAAATCTCTTATTTTAGCAGGCAAGCATCCTTTTTAGGTTTGGTATGGAGGTCCTAGCCACTTTTGTGGGCTGTGGTTCCAATGACAGTTTGATTTTCAGTGTCTTAGAGGCCTGCTTGGTTTTCTGTGCCTCTGGGGCTCCTGCTGGTCTCTGCCCATGCTGCCTGAGCGGGTGGAGGAGGGGAGTCTCAGGCCCATGGGACAAAGAGGCTCTCCTGGCTGGCGCCTTGTATTGGGGATGGAGAGTATTTCCTGAACTGGGTATTTGTCATGCTGGGATCTTCCCACCAGTGACCTCCAGCTGCCTCAGTGCTTATTCCAGTCAGGGGAGGGGAGGGGAGTATCAGGCCCACAGGATCAAAGAGGCTCCCAGAGCCACGTTGCTCATCCTGGCCATGTCCCTCTTACAGTTCTTGCTCAGATGTGGGGAAATGGAGTCTTAGTTCCACGGGGACAAAGAGGCTCCTGTAGCAGGCTACTTTCTCTGTGTGGATGGGTGCCTCCTGCCAGTTCCTCCTGTCTGCTTTGGCACGTCTTGGCAGGGGAGAGGACTCTTGGGCCCAGCGAATGCTCACCCTGGCTGCTTAGTTTTGGTGGGACTTCCAATCTGTCCCCCAGCTGGTGGTGTTGGACTCCCCTGATGTTGTCAGAGGTCCTGTTCAGTCTGAGGGAGAAACGACCATATCTGGGCTGATTTCTGTAACAATAGTGTGGGTTGGGAAATGCCAGGTCTGGGTTGGGTTTGGGGGGAATATAATATGCCCTCCTGCTTAGTTGTTCTTCCAGTCTTGGGGCCCCAGACCAGTTTGCCTTCTTCTTACTGTCTGTCAGAGTTCTCTCTTGGTTGCCTCTTGTATTTTTCCAGGGTTTATAGTTTTGCTTTGAGGGGAGAAGTAGGGAGAAACTGTTCTGTGCCACCTTGACCCACCAGGTACTTTGAGCACGGGCACAGTGGTGAAGCTCCAGGGTACCCATTCCTGGATTCATGTCTCTCAGCTGGAAGAACACAGACTTTCATCCTCTGCCAATTAGACAGCCATCAGAAGATGCTCAGAGTCCTCTAGAAACAGACAGTAACAGGAAGAAAAACAGCTACATGAGACTATGAGATCAAGTAGATGACATGTGAAATAGACAGCTTCTACTCCAAATTCCAAATCAAAACCGCACCTTGCTTTTCTTTTTTTGCCTTTTAAATCTTCTTTGATATAGTCTAGTCACTCTGTTCTCCATTCTTTGCTCATTTACTTGAATGTAAAGATGGAGATAACTTTTTTTTTAAGAGATAGGGTTTTACCGTCACCCAGGCTGGAGTGCAGTGGTGCAATCATAGTTCACTGCAGCCTTGAGCTCCTGGGCTTAAGCGATCCTCCTGTCTCAGCCTCTCAAATAAATGGGACTACAGGTGCACATCACCACATTTGGCTAGCTTTTAAATTTTTTTGTAGAGACAGGGTTTTGATATGTTGCCCAGGTTGGTCTCAAATTCTTGGCCTCAAGTGATCCTCCTGGCTTGGCCTCCTAAAGTGCTGGGATTACAGGTGTGAGTCACTGTGCCTGGCCAATAATTGCTTTTGTTAACTTTTTTCTAGATTTATGAATTTTGTTGCTTATTTCTGAGTATGATATTAATAGGTGGTTATAAATGGCGCAATCAATAGCCAATGTTCAAAGGAAAAAAATGATTGCTATGTATGTTTCCAGCTTTGTAGGCTGGTCACCTCATTATTCCCCATTCCATACCCTGAACAAGTGGAACACCCTTTCAGAGACAAGAACTTGGGAAAAAGACTTCCTTAAAAACTTTTCTGAAAATTGCTATAATCATAGACCCAAGGAACAGCCTAATTCACCTTATGATGTGGTTCCCAAGAAAGGAGAGAGAAAGTGTCTAGGAAGACTACAGCCAATCCTGAGACCCAAAGGCGAGACTGGCAAGGGCAGGAGAAGTCACATGTAGTTCTCCATGCTGGAAGGAAAGTTCCACTGGCCATGCCCAGCCAATCCATGCTGCCTGCCTCTCCTTGGTTCCTCTTCTTTCTTTAGCTCAGAAGAAGGAACTCCTTATTTTCCAAATAATCCCAGCATGGAGAATTTAAGATGGCTGTGAATTATTTAACATTCCTTACATCACAGAGTCTAAGTCCCCTTCTCTTGAATCGGGGTTCTCTTTGCTATTGCTTGGATCTATAGAATACAGCAAAAATAATGCTGTGTGTAGTAAGATAAGGCTGTAAACCAGGAAGAACCGATTCTTTTGCTTTAGGGAATTCATCTAAGACACTTTATCTGGACAGTTTGCTGAATGAGCTCTCCCATCTGGGTAATAGATTGCTCATCTGGGAAAACAGCTTGCCTATCAAATAGCAGTTTCACTGATTGAGACTGGTTTTAAGACCCTTGCCTTGATGCGTTCACCAATCCTCAAGTATTATGTCATGAAATGTGCCCAATCCCAATCAATTTCTGTCTTGAAAGACCTGCCTTGAACCACTTGAGCCCAGATCCCAATAATATACATTTCCTTTCCTCGCCTTCCCCTTTCTGAGATACTACTAAGGTTGTCAAGGTGGTGGTCTCCATGACTGCAGAACATCTAACAAAGTTAGCTTTGCTTGATGGCTGGTTTTTTGGTGGTCTTTTGAGGAGCTAACAGGCTATGAGGTAAGCATTGTTTTGTAAAACTTGAGTTTCCGTTTTATATAGATGTGTCTGTGTCTGTGTGTGTACTGAGAAGTGATGTAAAATGAATCTCAGCTGTGGGTGATAAGCTGGGTTGGTTCATTGTTGTCTTCTCATACTAGAATGTAAGCTGAAGACCACAGAAATGTTGTCTTCTCTGCCATACTCCCAATGTTTTGAACAATTTCTGGCACACAAATGTCTCTCTCTCTCTCTCTCTCTCTCTCTCTCTCTCTCTCTCTCTCTCTTTTTCTTTGAGACAGAGTTTCGTTCTTATTGCCCAGGCTGGAGTGCAATGGCATGATCTCGGCTCACTGCAACCTCCGCCTCCCAGGTTCAAGCCATTCTCCTGCTTCAGCCTCCTGAGTAGCTGGGAATACAGGCGTCTGCCACCATGCCCGGCTGAATTTTGTATTTTTGGTAGAAAGAGGATTTTGCCACGTTGGCCAGGCTGGTCTCGAACTCCTGACCTCAGGTGATCCACCCACCTCGGCCTCCCAAAGTGCTGGGATTACAGGCATGAGCCACCACACCCGGCTTCCTTTTTTTTTTCTTTTTCTTTTTTTTTTTGAGACAGGATCTTAACTCTGTCACCCAGACTAGAGTAGTGAGGCAATCATAGCTCACTGCGGCCTTGACTTCTGCAGCCCCTGCACCCCTACCACCTCACAGAGGGGGAGCTTGGGGAGGCCCAGGGGTACCTTAGATCCTCAGTTTTCCTACTTCTTGTGGGCCTCAGTTTCCCTAGCTAAGAAATTGGCATGTTGACCCCAGAACTCGGGGAGATCCAGCAGCTGCTCAGGGTCCCTCCAGCCTCCCCTGTGGCCTATGGGCTTGTCTGCTTGATTTCCCAGCTTGACGCATGCTCCCCACATGCAGGCTGGTGCCATCTGGATCAGCCCTTGGTAGAATATTTATGGAGGCAGTGAATTTGGGGATTTTACCTGGCTTCTGGAGTCAGACATAGATGTGAATCTGGTTGGACCACTGCTGAGCTGTGTGACCCAGGGCAAGGCACTTTACTTCCTTGTGCATCTGTTTTCTCATCCCTAAAATGGGGATAAGAACAGAACGTACCTGTAGGACCATTTGGTGGTTAAATGAGTTAATATGAATGAAGGTTTGGACCAGAGAGAACCTTCTGATGCACTGTTATCCACCTGCCTTCACTTCCCTGCCTGTCACCACCGTTAAAATCTTGCTTCTGTGTTTACTTAATTACTATTCTGACTGCTTAACATTTGATGAATACTTTTTCCCCAAGACGCAGGACAGAGTAAAGACAACTTTGCTCACCCTGTATCCCAGCACCTAGCAGGTGTCTGAGTGGAGGAGTCTGAGGCAAGTTTGGTCAGGCTAGGGGGTAAGAGGTGAGTTTGACGGTTCTACGTCAGTCTGAAAGAAGGATTTCAACAAGTACTGTAGTCCCTCTTATCCACGGTTTTGTCTTCCTCCGTTTAAGTCAGTCAACCTCGGTCTGAAAATATTAAGATAATTTGGCTGGGTGCAGTGGCGCAAGCCTGTAATCCCAGCACTTTGGGAGGCTGAGGCAGGTGGATCACCTGAGGTCAGGAGTTTGAGACCAGCCTGGCCAACATGGTGAAACCCCCTCTCTACTAAATACAAAAAATTAGCAGGGTGTGGTGGCGTATGCCTGTAATCCCAGCTACTTGGGAGGCTGAGGCAGGAGAATCACCTGAACCCAGGAGGTTTCAGTGAGCCGAGATTGCACCATTGCACTCCAGCCTGGGCAACAATAGCAAAACTCCATCTCAAAAAATATATATAGATAGATAGATATAGATATAGATATAGATATAGATATAGATATAGATAGATAATTTGAGAGAACACATATTCACATAGCTTTTATTATAGTATATTGTTATAATTCTTCTCTTTTATTATTGTTGTTAATCTCTTACTGCACCTAATTTATAAATTAAGTTTTATCGTCCGGGCGCTGTGGCGCAAGCCTGTAATCCCAGCACTTTGGGAGGCCGAGACGGGCGGATCACAAGGTCAGGAGATCGAGACCATCCTGGCAAACACAGTGAAACCCCGTCTCTACTAAAAAATACAAAAAACTAGCCGGGCGAGGTGGCGGGCGCTTGTAGTCCCAGCTACTTGGGAGGCTGAGGCAGGAGAATGGTGGGAACCCGGGAGGGGAAGCTTGCAGTGAGCTGAGATCCGGCCACTGCACTCCAGCCTGGGTGACAGAGCAAGACTCCGCCTCAANTTATTTTTTTACAGAATCATAGGCTTCAGTACTATCCATGGTTTGAAGTATCCACTGTGGGTCTTGGAACATATCAGTTTGGGGGGCTGCTGTATAGGAGGGTTGGGTCTGATATGGAAGCTCAGTCTCTAGGGAAAATCAGCTAAGGTCAGTATTATCATTGAAGGACGTGGGTTCTTGAAAGCCTCACACTTTTTTAAAATTTTAATTTATATATATTTATTTATTTTTGGTTATCTTTGTATTTCAGCTTTGTCCCAGTCTCAGGGGCAGCGGAGGCCAAGAGTTGTTTTGCAAGGTAAATGCTTCCTGTCGGGCTTTCCCATAATGGAAGGATGAGAGAAAAGATGCAGCCTGACATTCGGTGTTGGCTGGCTGGCTTGCTTTCTTCTCTTCTCTCTTTCTCTTTCTCCTTCTCTTCCCGTAAACTAAATGAGCTGCATCTGCTACCCAGGCTGCAATGCAGTGGCACGATCATAGCTCACTGCAGCCTCTACCTCCTGGGCTCAAGCGAGCCTCCCATCTCAGACTCCTAGGTAGCTGGGACCACAGGCATGAGCCACCATGCACAGCTAATTTATATGTGTGTGTGCATGTGTGTGTGTGTGTGTGTGTGTGTGTGTAGCTGGGGTTTCCCTGTGTTGCTCAGGCTGGTCTTGAACTCCTAGCTTCAAGTGACTCTTCCTCCTTGGCTTCCCAAAGTGCTGGGATTACAGGCGTGAACCACTGTGCCCACCCTAGTGTTGGCCATCTAATGGTTCTCTCAGTTAATATTGAGAATGTGCTGAAATCCCCAGCACTTGCTCTGGGGCAGGTGACTTCTAGCTCCTAGACTGAGATGTCATCCTCCCAGTACATGGCAGTGAACTGACACGGGTGGGGACCCTATTCCCAAGCTCTTGGTGGAAAAACGAATTTTCCTCTTGCACCTTTGTAAGTTGACAGTAAAGTATTTTTCATTATACTTCCAAAGAGTTATAAAGGATATCATTACCATCCTATCTTGTATTAATTGTATGTATGTTTTAACTATATTTTAAGCAAAATCTAGGAGTTATAAATTGTTCATTTAGTTTATGGAAGTTGTCTGGCAAAGCACCTCACTGGCCAACGTGGGCCTCAGTGTGTAATCCAGAAGTCTGACTTCATTTTATTAAAAAAGTTTTATGCTTTAGTGAGGTATAATTTACATATCACAAAATTCACTCATTTTAAATTTAACAATTTTTAGTAAACTTACATTTACCATTGCCACGATCAATTTTAGATTATTTTCTTTATTATTATTAATTTTTTTAGCACCAGTTTGTTATTGAAAGAATATTTTGTCACACCAAAAGATGCCCTGAGCCTATTTTCAGTCAGTCACTCCCCATTTCACCCCAGGCAACCAATGATCTGCTTTCTTTTTCTCTGAATTCGCCTTTTGTGGCTATTTCATATAAATGGAATCATAAACATATAATACGTAGCATTTTATGACTGGCTTTCATTTCAGCACAACGTTTTGAAGTTCAGCCATCTGGCAGCATGTATCAATACTTAATTCCTTTTTATTGGTGAATAGTATAATATTTCATTGTATGGATATACTACACGTTTTTTCTTTTCTCTCGGCCTCTTCAGTAGCTGGGGCTAAGGTGCATACCACCATGCCTGGCTAAATTTTTAATTTTTCATAGAGATGGGCTCTCACTATGTTGCCCAGGCTGGTCTTGAATTCCTGGCCTCAAGCAATCCTCCCAACTCAGCCTCCTGAGTAGCCGGGACTATAGGTGTGAGCCACCATGCCTGGCTATGTTTAACATTTTAAGAATCTGCCAAACTACTTTCCAAAATGGCTATGGCATTTGACATTCCCACTGGCAATGCATGAGTTCCAGTTTCTCCACATCTCACCAACACTTGTTTTTATTGTAGCCATTTTAGTAGGTGTGAAGAGGTATCTTATTGTAGGTTTTTTTTTTTTTTTTTTGGTCTCTTTGTGAATTTTATTTTGGTGAAATGCACAGAACGTAAAATTTGCCATCTTAACTATTTTTTTTTTTTTTTTTGAGACAGACTCTTGCTCTGTTGCCCAGGCTGGAGTACAGTGGTGCAATCTCAGCTTACAGTAACCTCTGCCTCCCGGGTTCAAGTGATTCTCCTGTCTCAGCCTCCCGAGTAGCTGAGATCACACCCAGGTAATTTTTTTTTTCTTGTATTTTTAGTGAAGATGGGGTTTCACCATGTTAGCCGGGCTGATCTTGAACTCCTGACCTCAAGTGATCCACCCGCCTCGGATTGCAGGTGTGTAATCCACCGTGCCTGATAGTCTAAAATGCGGGGATTACAGGTGTGAGCCACTGTGCCTGGCAATCTTAACAACTTTTAAGTGTACAGCTCAGTAGTGCTAAGTATACTCACATTGTTGTGAGAGATCACCAGAACTTTTTCATCTTGCAAAACTGAGGCTTGTCATTCATTAAACAACTCCCTTACCTCCCTTCCCTTCGGTTGCTGGCAGCCACCATTCTACTTTCTGTTCCTGTGATTTTGACTACTCTAGATATCTCATATAAGTGGATTTTTAGTTCCTAGTTACTTCTTTTCCTTCTCTCCAGTCTAAGGAAATATTCTGCCAGTACTCTCTTGATCTTCTGTAGATGATTTTATTGACTTAAACTTTTTTTTTTTCTTTTTTTTGCAGAGAAATAGAATTGGGGTGGTGTCTCTGGGTTGTCATTAGTTGGTCTTCATTGTTGTGGTTGTTTGAAAATTGGCTAAAATGGGTGTGGGGGGTTTGGAAGCAAGCATTGTGACTTGTAAAGCTTTCTGTGTTATTAATATTGTGAAAATGGTCTTCTAATTTAATCCTAAAAAATAACCAATTTGTTTCTTTAGGACTTAAGATGTCTTCATCGGTCAGGCTTCACAGAGAACAACATGGAAGGCTTCAGTAGCTAAAGTGAATTTTTTTTTTTTTGAGATGGCATCTCTCTCTGTTACCCAGGCTGGAGTTGAGTGACATGATCTCGGCTCACTACACCCTCCACCTCCTGGGTTCAAGTGATTCCCCTGCCTCAGCCTCCCTAGTAGCTGGGACTACAGGCTTGTGTCACCACACCTGGCTAATTTTTATATTTTTTAGTAGAGATTAGGTTTCGTCATGTTGGCCAGGCTGGTCTTGAACTCCTGACCTCAGGTGATCCACCCATCTCAGCCTCCCAAAGTGCTGGGATTACAGGTGTGAGCCACTGTGCCCGACCTATTACAGCATTTCTGTTAGTGACGGACTGCATCTATGCCGGTGGTCCCGTAAGATTATCATGGAGCTGAAAAATTCCTATAACCCAGTGACTTGACTGCCTAAAGTTGTATTGCAACTCATTACTCGTGTGTTCATGATGATGCTAGTATAAACAAACCTACTGTGCTGGCAGTCGTATGTAAGTCTAGTATATACATATAATCTAGTCTAGTACAGTGTATAATACTTGATAATAAACAGCTAAGTTACTGGTTTATGTATTTACCATCTTATACTTGTGATCATCACTATACACTTTATCATTTAGAGTGTACTCTTTCTACTTATTAAAAAACATTAGCCATGGTCAGGTGCAGTGGCTCACATCTGTAATCCTAGCACTTTGGGAGGCCAAGGTGGGCAGATCACTTTAGGTCAGGAGTTCAAGACCAGCCTGGCCAACATAGTGAAACGTTGTTTCTACTAAAAATACAAAAATTAGCTGGGCATGGTTGCGGGTGTCTGTAGTCCCCAGCTACTTGGGAGGCTGAGGCAAGAGGATCACATGAACCTGGGAGGTGGAGGTTGCAGTGAACCGGGACTGTGCCACTGCACTCCAGCCTGGGCAACAGAGTGAGACTCCATCTCAACTAAAAAAAAAAAAAGTTAACTGTAAAACAGCCTCAGGTAGGTCCTGCAGGAGGTATCCGGAAAAAGGCAATGTTACTCTAGGAGACAGCTGCATGTGTGTTATTTCCACTGAAAACCTACCAGTGGGATAAGATGTAGAGATGGAAGACCATGATATTGATGATCCTGATCCTGTGTAGGCCTAGGATAATGTCTGTGTTTGTGTCTTAGTTTTTAACAAAAAAGTTTAAGAAGTTATAAAAAAATAAAAACCTCATAGAATAAGGATATAAAAAATATTTTGTACAGTGTGTTTGTGTTTTAAGCAGTTATTACAAAAGAGTCAAAAGTTAAAAAAACGAAAAGTTTTAAGTTAAAAAAGTTACAGGAAGCTAGGCCAGGCCTGGTGGTTTACGTCTGTAATCCCAACACTTTGGCAGGCTGAGGCAGAGAATCACTTGAGGCTGGGAGTTCAAGATCAGTCTGGGTAACATAGCGAGACCCCCATCTCTACAAAAAAAGTTTTTAAAAATTAGCTGGGAGTGGTGGTGTGTGCCTGTAGTCCATGCTACTTGGGAGCCTGAGGCAGAAGAATTGCTTGAGCCCAGGAGGTCGAGGCTCCAGTGAGCTACGATTGTGCCACTGCACTCCAGCTTGGATGACAGAGTGAGACCCTGTCTTTAAAAAAAGTTACAATTAGTTAAGGTTAATTCATTATTGAAGGAAGAAAATTTTTAAAAATGTAGTATAGCCTAAGTGTCCGTGTTTATAAAGTCTACAGTAGTGTATAGTAATTTCCTACGAAGCTTGTCCAACCTGCCTTATTTTGTTGCTGTCGTTGGTCAGTTTTGTTTTAGCTTTTAGCAGCCTGAAGCCATAGTTTTTAGTTTCTGTTTCTAGTGATAAGCAGAAAAGAGGGGCGAGGAAGGGGCTTTACTGGCCCAGCCAGAAATGGAAGCCAAGAAGTCATGACTGTGTTCTCTCCCTTGTACAGCCCTGGAGGCCTTCACATTTACTCACCACTGACTCACTGACTCATCCAGAACAACTTTCAGTTATGGCAAGTTCCATTCTTGATAAATGCCCTATACGGGTTGTATTGGTCTGGTTGAGTTGCTATAAAGGAATACCTGAGACTGGTGATTTATTCATATAAAGAAAAGAGATTTATTCGGCTCATGGTTCTGGAGGCTGTACAGGAAGCATAGTGCTGGCCTCTGCTTCTGGTGAGGGCCTCAGGAAGCTTCCATTCATGGTGGAGGTGAAGGGAGGCCAGCATGTCACACGGCAAGAGAGGGAGCCAGAGAGAGAGGATGAAGTGCCAGTATTCTTTTAAACAACCAGTTCTCACAATGAACTAATAGAGAACACACTTATCACCAAGGGGATGGTGCTAAGCCATTCATGAGGGATTTGCTCCCATGATCCAACACCTCCCACCAGGCCCCACCTCCAACCTTGGAGATCACATTTCAACATGAGATGTGGAGGGGACAAGCATCCAAACCATATTGCATGTGTACACTTTTTATCTTTTTGAGACCGAGTCTCGCCCTGTCACCCAGGCAGGAGTGCAGTTGTACAATCTTGTCTCACTGCAAACTCTACCTCCTGGGTTGAAGCGATTCTCCTGCCTCAGCCTCCTGAGTAACTGGGACTACAGGTGTGTGTCACTACAGCCGGCCAATTTTTGTATTTTTAGTAGAGATGGGGTTTCACCATGTTGGCCAGGCTGACCTCAAGTGATTCACTCTCCTCAGCCTCCCAACGTGCTGGGATTACAGGCATGAGCCACCATGCCCAGCCTGCTTTTTATCTTTATACTGGCATTTTTACTGTCCCTTTTCTATATTTTGGTACACAAATACCATTGTGCTACAATTGTCTATGGTATTCAGTACAGTAACATGCTGTACAGATTTTTAGTCTGGGAGCAATAGGCTACACCATATAGCCTAGGTGCGTAGTAGGCGATACCACCTAGATTTGTGTAAGTGCACTCTCTGATGTTCACGATTTCACTACAACGGTGAAATCGTCTAGGGACACATTTCTCAAAAGTGCTGTATCCCTGCTCTTAAGTGATGTATGACTGTCTTTGCTTTTAAATATTCAAACCACATCGAAGTGCATAGTACAAAAAAGTGCAAATCCACTAAAACCCCAACGCTGAGCATTTGCCAGTGTTTATGGTTTGATGTGTGTTCTTTAAACTTTTTGTTACATTGCTGGAGAAATCTATAAACAAAGTATACTCTCGGTTTTTTGGTAGTTTGCAGACTTAATTGCTTATGAGCTGTCATTAATATTTCACCTCTGCAAGCACCAAAATAGATACCCTCAAATTTTTGCACTTTTTCCCTTTCATTGTTGTTTTCATGCGTTATTTACAAGTTCAGTGGTTCTCACTCAGAGCTGGTTATACCCAAAGAGCCTGAGTTGGGCCCCCCACTCATTGTGGCCTTGCTTCTCAAACTTCCGATGCCTAAGAATCACTTGAAAAGCTTGTTAAAATGCAGTTTCCCAGGCCCCATCTCTGCTGTTTTTTAAATGCTAGGGCCCAGGGTACTCAGCTCAGGCAACTCATGCTAGTAGTCTTGGAAACATTTTAAAATTCTGCACCAACGAATTGCTGGTACCAATGAGGCAAGAGAATAGGGTCCGGAGGCAGGGAATCTAAGGCCGTTTCACGCCGACTTCCTAGAACTAAATCGAAAGGAAAACCCTAACTTTCCATGCCTAAGTAACCAAAGGACCAGAGGGTACTCCCTTTGCAAACCCTCACCTTCTCTGTGCCGCAGATGGGAAATTGAAAGTATCTCTGATTGGTTGTTTTCTTCAGCCAATCAGATTGATTGGAGGCCGCTACTGTATTTACATGGGGTGAACACCAAGTGGCCAATGGGAACACTCTAGCGGGTATTTGGACTCTAGAAGATTCTGCATTCAGGTCCTTGAGCGGAAGCTTGGGCCGCTCCCACCCTGTGGAGTGTATTTTCGTTTTCAATAAATCTCCGCTTTTGTGGCTTTATTCTTTCCTTGCTTTCTTTGTGTGTCTTGTCCAATTCTTTGTTGAAAATGCCAAGAACCTGGACACCCTCTACTGGTAACACCAATTCTCTGGGCAGCCTTGCAGCATGCTAACCCCAGCTGCAGCCAGCATGCCACACCTAGCTGGATGCTCTTGGTCATAGTCAGGCTGCCTGTAATAAAAGCCTGTGGGGGACCAGGCGCAGTAGTTCACGCCTGTAATCCCAGCACTTTGGGAGGCCGAGGCGGGCAGATCACCTGAGGTTGATAGTTCGAGACCAGCCTGACTAACATGGAGAAACCCCGTCTCTGCTAAAAATACAAAATTAGCTGGGCATGGTGGTGCATGCCTGTAATCCCAGCTACTCGGGAGGCTGAGGCAGGAGAATTGCTTGAATCCGGGAAACAGATGGTGAACTGAGATCGCGCCACTGCACTCCAGCCTGGGCGACGAGCGAGACCCCGTCTCAAAAAAAAAAAAAAAGCCTGTGGGGTGTTGCTCTAGATCGGGGTGTGCACACCCGACTCTGGCTGACCCCGTGACAGCCCTGGTCATTAGCCTGCTGCCTGCCTGGTATGGAACAGTAACTCCTGCTCGCTGTCGCTGAGGGAGCGAGCCAATGCTATTTGCTTTTCCCTCCCTTCACACATTTGAAATAGTAAATAAGCAGCATTCATATACACTGAAATAGTCCCTCCTTATCCACGGTTTCATTTCACAGTTTCAGCTACCCATGCCATGGTCAACTGCAGGCCTAAAATAGGTAAATACAGTACAATAAGACATAAATATATAAAAGCATATATATATAAATATATAAATATTTTAATTACTATATTAATACTTATATATTAGAAGTATAAATTATCTAAATATTTATTATTTTATGAATATATTTATATTAAATATATAATAATTTGGTTCCTTTGTAAGAAAGTACAATATGGTATGGGGGAACTTGTTATAATAATGGAAAATTAATAAAATGGCCCAAATTGGCGCTTATGGGTTGTAAATATTTCTGTCTGCAGGGGCCTTGGCCTTCCAGGCTCAAGCCATCCTCCCACCCTCAGTCCCCTGAGTAGCTGTGGGGCTACAGGGCACCAACCACCCCACATTTCTGGGCTTTAATTTTGTGTAGGATGGGGTTGAGACCAGGCCCAGGGTTGGGTCTCAAACAATCGCTCCCTGACTCCAAATATTTAATTTTATTATATATGATATTTATATACTATATATAAAATACATATATATACACACACAGACATATATTTATATATAAAAAATATATATATATTTTGAGACAGGTCTCGCTTTGTCACCTAGGCTACAGTGCAGTGGTATGAACATGGCTCACTGCAGCTTCAACCTCCCAGGTTCAAGCCATCCTCTCACCTTAGCCAGCCAAGCAGCTGTGACTATAGGTGCATGCCACCATATCTGGCTAACTTTTTTTTGTATTTTTTGTAGAAATGGGGTTTTGCCATGTTGCCCAGGCTGGTCTTGAACAATCCGCCCTCCTCAGCCTCCAAAGTGCTGAGATTACAGGTGTGAGCCACTGCACCTGGTCCAGTAAGATCTTTTAAGAGAAGGAGAGAGAGAAAGATAGACCACATTCATATAATTTTTATTACAGTATATTGTTATAATTATTCAACTGTATTATTATTGTTGTGAATCTCTTACTGTGCCTAATTTATAAATTAAACTTTATTATAGGTATGTATGTATAGAAAAAAGCATAGTATATATAGGGTTTGGTGCTGTTTGAGGTTTTCAGGCATCCTTTGGGGTCTTGGAACATGTCTCCTGCAGCTAAGGGGGAACTATTGTATAGGCTCCTACCAAAAGAGAATAGAAAAAAACCCTGTAAAATGCAGATAGAAACATTCAAAACCATAAGGCATTTGGGCCATTTGTTTGTTAGTTTTCTATTGTTATAACAAATTCCCACGCATTCATATTCTTTTTTTTTTTTGGAGATGGAGTCTTACTCTTCACCCAGGCTGGAGTGCGGTGGCGCAATCTCGGCAACCTCCACCTCCCAGGTTCAAGTGATTCTCCTGCCTCAGCCTGCCAAGTAGCTGTGACTACAGGTGCGTGCCATCACGCCTGTCTAATTTTTGTATTTTTTAGTAGAGACGGGGTTTCACCATATTGGACAGGCTGGTCTCGAACTCCTGACCTCTTGATCTGCCCTCTTCAGCCTCCCAAAGTGCTGGGATTACAGGCGTGAGCCACCATGCCCTGCCTCATAGTCTTAAAAGGACACAAATTGATTATCTTACGGTAGTGTGGGTCAGAAGTGTAACATGGGTCTCACTCGATTAGAATCAAGGTGCATTCCTTTCTGGGGAGATTGTGGGAGAGGATCCATTTCCCTGCTCATTCAGGTTGTTGGCAAAGGGCAGTTCCTCTATGAGGACCGAGGGCACCATTTCCTTGCTGGACATCAGCCGAGGGCCATTCTAGAGCCTACTTGCATTCCTTGGTTTGAGGCCCCCTTCTCCCGTTTTCAAAGCCGGCAACAGCATGTCCATCTCACACTTCCATATATAGTTATAATTGCTCTATTTTATTATTAATTATCGTTGTGAATCTCTTACTGTGTCTAATTTATAAATTCAACTTTTTCATGGGTATGTATGACACCTATGATCTCTCCTCCTCCTCCAACTCATGTCTCATTGCATCCTGGAAAGATTCTCTGCTTTAAGGACCCCTGTGATTAGATTTGGCCCATCCAGATATCCGGGACAATTTCCATCTCAGGGTCTGTAACTTTAACCGCACCTTCATAATCCCTTTGCTATATAAGTTAGCATAGTCACAGACCAGGGATTTGGGGTGGGAGACATCTTTGGGAACCATTACTTTTTGCGTATTGTGGGTCATTTAGGACAGATGATCTCATTAGCCCCTGAGAGCAGCACTCCATTACGGCACAACAGTTATCTTCTTTCTTTCTTTCTTTCTTTCTTTCTTTCTTTCTTTCTTTCTTTCTTTCTTTCTTTCTTTCTTTCTTTCTTTCTTTCTTTCT
>NW_016808100.1:84921-89466 GCF_001698545.2 Rhinopithecus bieti
TGNNTNGATTTCTTTCTTTCTTTCTTTCTTTCTTTCTTTCTTTCTTTCTTTCTTTCTTTCTTTCTTTCTTTCTTTCTTTCTTTCTTTCTTTCTTTCTTTCTTTTTTTTCTGAGACAGGGTCTCCCTCTGTCATGCAGGATGGAGTGCAGTGGTGCAATGTTGACTCACTGCAGCCTCTATTTCCCAGGCTCACCTCAGCTTTCCAAGTAGCTGGGACCATAGATGCGTGGACCTGGCTAATTATTTGTAGTTTTTATAGAAACGAGTTTTGCCAAATTGCCCAGTCTGGTCTGGAGCTCTTAGGCTCAAGCGATCTGCCCACCTCACCTCCCAAAGTGCTGGAATTACAGGCCTGAAGTTACCCTATTTCTTTGATTCTAAGATGTCATTCATTAAAGAACAAAAAACTTTTTGTTATGGAAAATTTCAAACATAAACAGAAGTAGAGGAACAGTACAATTTACCCCATGTGCCCATCACTTTGCTCCTGTAATTACCAGCTCCTGGCCAATCTTGTGTCCTCTCTACTTTCCCTGTTTCTCTAGTTTGAAATTATTTTGAAGCGAATCTTGGCAAATATATTTTTGTCTATATATGTTTCAATATGTATTGCTAGAAGTCTATGTATGATGTAGTCACAGTTTACTAATGCACCTCCTCCAAATTACTAATTTCATATCATCAAATATCCAGACACTGTATTTTCTTGTTAAGCTGTACAGTCATATGTAGTTTATTTGAATTTATAGTTTATTTCAATAAAGCCTACATATTGCATTTGTTAGATGTCTCTTAAAAATTGTAGTAAAATATACATAACATAAAATTATTATCATAACTATTTTCAGTGTAGAGTGTAGCAGCATTAATACTTTCACATTTTTGTGCAACCATCATCTCCATCCATATACAGGACGTTTTTCATCTTCTCAAACTGAAACTGTGTGCCCGTTAAATAACAATGCCTCCTGTCCTCCTTCCAGGCCCTGGTAGATATCATTCTACTGTCTGTCTCTGTAAATTTAGCTATTCTTGGCATTTCATGTAAATAGAATCATATAGTATTTGTCCTTTTGGGACTAGCTTATTTTGCTTAGCCTAATATCTTTGAGGTTTCTCCATGTTGTAGCATATAACAAAATGTCCTTTAAAAAAAAATTACCATTTTAACCGTTTTTAAGTATGCAGTTCAGTAATAATAAATACGATCATATCGTTGTGAAACAGATCTCTAGAACTTTTTCATCTGCAAATTTGAAACTCTATATCCATTAAGCAACAACTCTCTTATGCCTCATCCTGACCACCCCCGGTAACCATCATTCTACTTTGTGTTTCTGTGAATTTGATTACTTTCAGTTACATCATATAACTGGAATCATACAATATCTGTCTTTTTGCAGCCGCCTATTTCCCTCAGCATGTCCTGAAGGTTCACCCACATTGTAGCGTGTGACAGGATTTCCTTCCTTAAAGGCATCAGAGTATTCCATTGTATGTGTGATGGTTAATTTCATGTGTCATCTCGACAGGACAACACGGTGCCCAGATATTTTGGTGAAACATTATTCTGGATATTTCTGTGAGGGGGTCTTTGGATGAGATTAACATTTGAAAAAAATCTTTAAAATTGATATATAATAGTTGTGTGCCTTTCCTTCTTTCTTTCTTTCTTTCTTTCTTTCTTTCTTTCTTTCTTTCTTTCTTTCTTTCTTCCTTCCTTCCTTCCTTCCTTCCTTCCTTCCTTCCTTCCTTTCTTTCTTTTCTTTCTTTCTTTCTTTCAGATGCGGTCTCACTGTGTCCCAGGCTGGAGTGCTGTGGCTACTCACAAGTGCCATCCTAGGATACTCCATCCTTAGACTCCTGACCTCAAGTGATTTACCTGCTTCAGCCTCCCAAATAGCTGGGACTGTAGGTGCACACTACTGTGACTGGCTTTGTATGCTTTTCTGAAGGCTAGAATTTTACAGGACATGTAAACTTGTCTCTAGGCAAATATGAGATCAGTTTTGATTTACTCTCTTATTCGAGGAATTGAAGACTTTCCATGCATTCTGTAAATATTTATTTATTTATTTCTGTTTTAGAGACAGGGTCTCACTCTGTTGCCCAGGCTAGAGTACAGTGACGTGATCATGGCTCAATGAAGCCTTGAACTCCTAGGCTCAAGTGATCCTCCTGTCTCAGCCTCCCAAGTAACTGGGACTCTAGATGTGCACCGCCACGCCTGGCTAAATTTTTAATTTATTGAATTTATTGATAGAGACAGAGTCTTGCTATGTTGCCCAGGTTTTTTTTTTTTTTTTTTGAGATGGAATCTTGCTCTGTTGACCAGGCTGGAATGCAGTGGTATGATCTCATCTCACTGCACTCTCTGCCTCTCAGGTTCAAGCAATTCTCCTCCCGAGTAGCTGGGATTACAGGCACCTGCCACCATGCTCGACTAATGTTTTTTGTATTTTTAGTAGAGTCAGTGTTTCCCCATGTTAGCTAGGTTGGTCTCAAACTCCCAACCTCAAGTAATCTGTCTGCCTTGGCCTCCCAAAATGCCGGGATTACAGGCGTGAGCCACCGTGCCCAGCCTATGTTGCTCAGGCTTCTATAAATATTTAGAGCATGCTGTATATTGGGCATTGGGTGAGCAAGAAAGCACTCATTTTGAAGCACATGCTTAGCCAATTTTTAGTGCTCCATAATTACTTATGAATAAATGAAATTGGATTCCCAGCTCACACAGGTGTCCCTAAAGCACGTACTGTAAAGTTGCCAAGCAGGTATAATGAGCAGGGAATTCTTGGTGTGTCTGTTTCTGAAAAGATACTAGGCAACTAAAGAGGACAGAGCAGAAAGTAGAACTGTCATTCTGCCTAACCTGGTGAGGTATTCTGAGAGGGAGAGGAAACGCTATCCAGTTCCTTACCACGTCTCTCCATTTACACACAGCTCTGATAGGGTTTCTAGCACTTTGGGCAGGTTTCAGATCATTGGCCGGGGCCTAGGAAGCCTCTGATGCAGCCTGAAATATTTCACTCCTGTTCGCCATCCGCATTCCTTAGATAACTTCTCCCAATGACTAGGGTCAGCATTTTCTGTCTTCAATTTTTTTCCACTTACATTTATAAAATAATAAGGGCAACATGCAATCAAATATTAAAGTTGTTGACCCATTTAAACACTTTACACAGAAGAAGCTGTCAAGGTGCTGAGAACGCAGATCAGCTCTGAAGTTTCCCCGTGGGACCGCCGGAAGTGTTGGCCCGAAGGTGGTTGAGGGGCCCTGAGGTACAGCGAAGTGTGGGTGTTCCAGATGTGGCAGTCACAAAGCATCAAGGAGGTTCCGGTGCTGGTTCCTCAAACTAGAGAATTACTTAATTACTGGAGACCTAATTGTCTTTTTTTTTTTTTTTCTTTGAGATGGAGTCTCGCTCTGTCACCCAGGCTGGAGTGCAGTGGCGTGATCTTGGCTCACTGAAACCTTTGCCTCCCAGGTTCAAGCGATTCTCCTGCCTCAGTCTCCTGAGTAGCTGGGACTACAGGCACCCATGATCAGTCCTGGCTAATTTTTGTATTTTTAGTAGAGATGAGGTTGCACCATGTTGTCCAAGCTGGTCTCAAACTCTTGACCTCAGGCAATCCACCTGCCTCAGCCACCCACAGTGCTGGGATCACAGACATCAGCCACCGCACCCAGCCCATAACTGTCTTTATGTACAGCATGTGAAGGACTGGGCTCTCTGAAACCCAGAGATATAAACTATTTGCTTGGCAAACTCATCTGGGTGGCAGTTACTCATGGAACACCTACGCTGTGGCAAGCACCATTCCAGTTGCTGGGAAATGGCAGTGAACAGGCAGGCAGAAATCCCTGTCTTCTAGGGGCTTACCTCCTGCTAGGGATTAGAGAAAACACAAATAAGGGAAGCACACACCTGTAATCCGAGCACTTTGGGAGGCCGAGGTGGGATGATACCTTAAGGCTAAGAGTTTGAGACCAGTGTGGCCAACACAGTGAGACCCTGTCTCTACAAAAAATGTAAAAACTTAGCTGGGGTGGTGGTACACACCTGTAGTCCCAGCTACTCAGTAGGCTGAGGTGGGAGGATTGCTTGAGACCAGGAGTTCAAGCCTGCAGTGATCTAAGAAGGTGCCACTGTACTCCATCCTAGGCAGTAGAGTAAGACCCCATCTCTAAAAGTAATAATAATAATAATAAAATAAAATAAACCAAATAAACGAAAATGCATGGTATGTGACCAACATTCCTCCAAGCTGTCCAGGTCATCAGAAACAAGGAAAACCTGAGAAGTTGCCACAGCTAAGAGGAGCCTAAGGAGATGTGAGGATATTATAGGTAAAAATCAGGGAAACCTGAATGAAGTTGGACTTCTGTTGATAATAGTAATGATGACAACATGTATGTGTGATAATAGTAGTGATGATGTGTATGTGTGTGATGATACTAACGATGACATGGGCGTGATAATAGCAGTGATGATGGTGTGTGTGTGTGATAACAGTAATGATGATGTGTATTGTGATAATAGT
>NW_016808100.1:90911-111983 GCF_001698545.2 Rhinopithecus bieti
TGATGATGTGTGTGTGTGATAATAGTAATGATGATGTGTGTGTGTGATAATAGTAATGATGATGATGTATATGTGTGTGATGACAATGTGTGTGATAATAGTAATGATGATGTGCGTGTGATAATAGTAATGATGATGACATGTATGTGTGATAATAGTGATGGTGACGCATGTGATAATAGTAATGATGACGTGTGTGTGATAATAGTAATGATGATGGTATGTATGTGTGATAATGGTAATGATGTGTGTGTGACAATAGTAATGATGTGTATGTGATAATAGTAATTATGGTGATGTGTGTGTGTGATAATAGTAATGATGATGGCATGTATGTGTGGTAATAGTGATGATGGTGACGTGTGTGATAATAGTAATGATGATGTGTGTGTGATAATATAATGATGGTGACATGTGTGTAATGGTAATGATAATGACATGTATGTGTGATAATAGTAATGATTATGACATGTGTGATCATAGTAATGAGGGTGATGTGTATGTGTGTGATGATAGTAATGATGACGTGTGTGTGTGATAGTAATGATGATGACGTATATATGTGTGGTCATGTATCAGATGTTGATGAATGTCCTGGAGAAAAGTGAAGCTGAGGCAGAGGGACAGGGAGTGCAGGTGGGAGTTGGGGGAAGGCAAGGAGGGCCCAAATGGGAAGATGGCCTTTGGACAGAGACCTGGGTGGAAGGGAAGGAGCATGCTATGTGGTTATCTAGGTGACAGCAAGGGGCAAGGCCTTGTGGGAGAGAGCAACTATAAGCCCATTAGAGAACAAGGTCAAGGTGGGGGGCTGGGGGTGGGGTGTGGAGCACGGGAGCCCCAGATCATGGGGAACCTTCTAGGTCCCAGTGAGGACTTTGGCATTGACTCTGGACCAGGTGTCAGTAAAGGCATGGGTCTGGCCTTATTTGCAGCATGGAGTCCACATTACCATAGCCCTCCTTCCATGGGCTTTTGAGTTACCCCAGAGGTCGTTGCCAGGCTTTAGAGCAGAAGTCCACCACCTGCAGCCTTGTATCCCTTGGGCCAAATCCTATCCACTTGTTTTGCTGCAAAGCTGTGCACAGGTGAGCCAGCAACTTGCCTCTTAGCTGGTCAGTGAGGTTTCTTTATACTTTTGTGATGCCATTTGTAATTGTTTTGTCACATTGTATATTCCATCCTTGGATCTTCCTAAGTTCCTAAATGATTTTTTTTTTAAGGTGCATACTTTGAGATTCACTCTTGATGCCGTAAAGGTCAATGGGTTTTGGCAAATGCACAGTGTCATGTACCCACCATTACTGTGTCACACAGAAAGGTTTCACCACCCTGGAAAAACTCTGTGCATCACCGTTCATCTCCTCCCTTTCCCTTTAAACCCCTGGCAACCATAGACATTTTTACCACCTCTGTGGTTTTGCTTTTTCCAGAATGTCATCTAATTGGAATCATATAGTATGTAGCCATTTTAGACTGGTTTCTTTCACTTTGCAATATGTATTTAAGGTTCATTTGCGTCTCTCTTGTCTTGATATCTCATTTCTTTTTGTTGTTTAATAATATTCCATTGAATGGATGTACCACAGTTTATCCTTTTGCCTATTGAAGGGCATCTTGATTACTTCCAGTTTTGGGTGATTATGAATAAAGCTGCTATAAACATCTGTGTGCAGGTTTTTGTGCACATACAAGTTTTCAGATCAGTTGAGTAAACACCTAGAGGTGGGATTGGCATGATAAGACTATGTCTAGCTGTGTATGAGCCTCTGCTTTTTAGAGTATTATGGTAAAGCTGTGTCTGGCTGTGTATGGACCTGTGTGTTTTGTTTTTGTTTTTTTTTTGAAGCAGAGTCTCACTCTGTTGACCAGGCTGGAGTGATGCGATCTCGGCTCGCTCCACCTCCTGGGTTCAAGTGATTCTCATACCCCAGCCTCCTGGGTAGCTGAGACTACAGGTGCATGCCGCCACACCCGGCTAATTTTTGTATTTTTTAGTAAAGATGGGGTTTCACCATATTGGCCAGGCTGGTCTCAAAATCCTGACTTCAGGTGATCCGCCTGCCTTGGCATCCCAAAGTGTTGGGGATACAGGTGTGAGCCACCACACCCAACCGGACCTCTGCTTTTAAGAGAATTATGGTAAGGCTGTGTCTAGCTGTCCATGTACCTCTGCTTTTTAGAATATGATGGAAGGAAACTGTGACTTTTTTTGGTCTGTGTCCCTTTTACAACGCCATGTTACTCTTTTTCTATTTCTGGAGCCTTGATTGGAATTTCTCCAGAGGAGTGTTAAAATTCAAATTGTTTTCAGTGAAATTTAAAATTATGATGGAACTTTTAAGAGTAGATTCTTAAAAATCTTTTTAATTTTAAAATTTATCCCCGGTGGGTTCTACCCTGAGAATTTAATAGATCGGCTGACTTAGAAGTTGAGGTAATTGAGATACAACAGTAAAAAGTTAAAAATAATCATACTAGCATTCCTGGAGGCTTTGGGAGTGACAGGTACATTTAATTTGAAATTGCAAGGAAGGTGTTTCAGTGGACTTTATTTCCGGAGATATTTAAGGTTCTCTCTATGTAAGGACATTAGAATCTAAATTATTTCTGACCGGTGCAAAAACTTGAAACATGTCAGAAACCTATTGCTGTCAAAGAAGGAACAAAATGGAACAGGAAAGAGGCTTGGATTTTTTTTTCAGCTTTATTTCTTGTCATTTCAATTATGAAATTATAGTTTTATAACTATTGATTTATAATACTGACATGTAATAACATGTTGTGCATAAAGTGTGCAAATTAGAGATTTGGCTTGTGGACGTCAGACTATCCATACAATCAAGATAATGTACACATTTGTCATCTCCTAAAGTGTTCTCCAGCCTCTCTGTAATCCATCCCCTCGTCCCTGTCTCCAGGCAGCAACTTATCTGCCACTTTTAATCGCTACAGATTAGTTAGCATTTTCTAGAATTGTATGTAAATTTATATATTACATATAATTTTATATAAATTATATAAATGGAATCATACAGAAAATACTCTTGGTCGGGGGTAATTTTTTTGCTTTTTGGAATAATTACTGTGGGACTCACACATACTGTTGGGTGGATCAGCCCTTTATTTATTGCTGAGTAGTGTTCATTCTATTCTATGATGTTGTGGACTGAATTGTGCCCCCCCACCCCCAAATTCATATGCTGAAACCCTAGCACTCAATGTGACTGCATGTGGCAGTAGGGCTTTTAGGAAGTAATTAAGGTTGACTGAGGTCATAAGGGTGGGTCATAATTCGTTAGGATTGGTAGCCTTACCAGAAGAGGAAGAGAGAGAGATCTCTCCTTCTGCCATGTGAGGACACAGCAAGAAGGCAGCTGACTGCAAGCTAGGAAGAAGGCCCACATCAGACCCTGGCCATGACAGCACCCTGAACTTGGACTTTCAGCCTCCTGAACTGGGACAGAAGAAATATCTGTTGTTTAAGCTATGATAACCCAGTCTATGATGTTTGCCATGACAGCCCAAGCTGACTGAGACGTGGATACACCACAATTTGTTTTTCATTTACCTGTTGATGGACATTTTATTTATTTACTTATTTATTTTATATTGAGACGGAGTCTCACTCTGTCGCCCAGGCTGGAGTCCAGTGGCGCAATCTCGGTTCACTGCAATTTTGCTTCCTTAGTTCAAGCGATTCTCCTGCCTCAGCCTCCCGAGTAGCTGGGATTACAGGCGTGCACCACCACACCCAGCTAATTTTTGTATTTTTTGTGGATAGAGATGGGGTTTCACCATGCTGGCCAGGCAGGTCTCAAACTCCTGATCTCAGGTGATCCGCCTGCTTCAGCCTCCCAAAGTGCTGAGATTACAGGCGTAAATCACCGTGCCCGACCTGATGGACATTTTAGTCGTTTCCGGTTTGACTATTACAGAGAATGCTGCTCTGAGCAGCTGTGTTCAGGTCTTTGTGTGGACATGTGCTTTCATTTTTACTGGGTGAATATCTAGGAGTGGACTGGCTGGGTTATATGGTAGGTGTATGTTTTACTCTTTAATAAACGGCCCAACTGTTTCCTAAGGCACCTGTACCATTTTATATTCACACAAGCAGTGTGTGAGCGTTCTGCTTCCTCCACATCAGACTTGAGGTCTGAATTTTGAATTGCTCTTCCTTAGATGGTCCACTCAGAGGGCTCAGCGCTGGTTTATGACATGGCCAGGAGAGGCAGGGCAGGCAGCTGCTTCCCTCTGGAGCCCTCCCTCATACTCTTTAAATGTTGTCATACGAGAATTTTTAGGTTTCTTTTTCTTTTTTTTTTCCTTACCTGCAGTCCAAAGTCACATGAGAATTGTTTTATGCCTGTGTTAAATGTGCTTTCCATAAAAATTTCGAATGACAATATATGTATGCTCTGACTTGTCTTTCTTACGTTGCTTTTCCTAATTATTTACTTGCAGACATCCTGGAGAGGGTTTCTGGGCTGTAATGTATTAAAATAAATCTAGGTTTTAAAGTCAGACCAACCCGGATTTGAATTTAGGCTTCACGGCTTAGCTGTGTGGCAAGTCACATGAGCTGAGCCTCAGTTTTGTCATCTGTTTAAAAACTTTTCTTTGTTTGTTTTAGAGGATGGGGCCCGCTGTGTTGCCCAGGCTGCAGTGCAGTACAGGAGCAATCACAGCACACTGCAGCCTCCAACTCCTGGCCTCAGGTGATCCTCCTGCCTCCGCCTCCTGAGTAGCTGGGACTACAAGCATACCACCACCACTCCCGGCCCCTCCTCTGTTTTTAAAAAGTATGTGTGGACAGGTTGATATTACCCAGCTTGCATGGTTGTTATAAAGCTTAAATATAATGCATTGAAAACATCTTCATTCATTGAATATCTGGGATAATGTATTAATCTTCCAGGGTTATACTTGTAATTATAAGTTGCATTTTGTATTTAACAGTGGTTGACCTACTACCCACTAAGTGACTAGGAGAAGAAGTGACATTTTCATGGGTGCCACCGTTAGAGGGAGGCCACAGAGAATATGGTGAAATGCAGTGGCTTTGCCAGGACTTAGGGTAACCTTGCAATGTTTAACAATGTCTCAGGCCAGGTGCAGTGACTCATGTCTGTAATCCCAGCACTTTGGGAGGCTGAGGTGGGTCGATCACAAGGTCAGGAGTTCAAGACCAGCCTGGCCAACATGGTGAAAGTCCCGTCTCTACTAAAAATGCAAACATTAGCTGGGCATGGTGGCAGCTGCCTCTAATCCCAGCTGCTCTGGAGGCTGAGGCAGGAGAATGGTTTGAACCCAGGAGGCAGTAAGCCAAGATCATGCCGTTGCACTCCAGCCTGGGCGACAGCAAGACTTGATCTCAAAAACAAAAACAATGTCTCAGTCCTGCTTTAGCCATTTGCACTGTGGTGGGGATGTATTTCATATGCATATTTATGTACTTCCACTAAGGCAATTGCTGCCTGAATGTAGTTCCTCGACGTGACCTGTTTGGGAATCCCCAGCCTCCTCAGGGACTGCTTAGTCTGTTTTTAGGGAGAACAGGAACACACTTTGGCCCCAAGAGGCAGGTTTCCCAGGCTTCTGGGATTCTAGCCGGTGAGTGTTGTCTGCCTTTTGCAGCACTTGGGCCCACGGGTGGTAAGGATGCTGCCTCTTGGCCTGCAGAATCCTTTGTCCAGCTGTGTGTTGAAAGTGCATGGAGCCTTCCCTCACATGGAGAAGTGGGGGCGTATTCTTTGATGGCTGGGCCAGATTGCTCACTGATGTTGCTGGAGTTTGAAAGGTTGTCGCAAAATGGACAGTCAGGAGATTGACGTTAGCATGGGCAGGTAGGCTGGCGCTGGAACTGTGAGGGGAGTATGAAGGGTGGGTGTTGGTAGGCAGGGGATTTGCTGTGCCAGGTGGGGGTGTCTTGAGGCCTTCTCTGTTCTGCCCGACCGCTGGGTTTCAAAACCCCTGCAGTGTTCCTCCTTAGAGCCGGCTGGTTTTCTTGGCATCATTTGGTTTAGTTGCTAGGAAGCGGAATAAGGCAAATGCAACTTCCTTTTGACTTACTCACTTTGAACCATCTGCTTATTCCTTCTCGTGGCCTTCAAACTTGGCGAGGAGCATTGAGAAGAGGGTCGAGCAGAGCATCTGTGCTTATCCTTTCTGGAAACGGAATGCTTTATAATAACTCTTTAACCCTCTCAGTCCAAATTCGTTGCAGTTCATCTTGGACAGCTCCTAGTCTCTTTCAGCTAATGGTTTGGAGCAAGCATTTTATTCTTCGGTTTTGCCCCTTATTTTTGTCTTAGATTTAGAGCTATGTTAACCGTATAGCTCTTAAATGAGGAGGATGGTGGCTCCGTATGTCAAAATATATTTGGCAAGTAAATATTGATAAAAACGGTCTTACTTGAGGTTGTTTAACACTTGGAATGGATGCACATGGATTGTGTAGGAATTTTCTATCATAAGCTCCATTGTGAAGTCAGTGTCAGATACATTAAAGGTGGCAGATGATCCACAAAAATTTATAGTGCTGTTGAGGGAGCATCTATCAAAGAGACATTTTAAACAAAACCAGTGATGCTTGTTGTTTATAATTGCCAACTACTACCGGCATTTACCTATTTACTTTCAGGTTGAGTTTCGTTCAGTTGGGCAAATCAGGTGTATTGTGTGGAAGCTCTTTTCTGCTGGTGAGTTTCCTGCCTCTCCCTGTGCCAGTGTCGAGCGTTCAGTTGTTAACTCTGCGAAAGTAGTTGAACAAACAAGCTAGGCAGAAATAGAAATAGGCATTACAAAATAGAGTTAGAGCTTCTAAAAAAAAACCTTGAGAAAGGCCATTGTTTGAAATTTTAAAAACCAGTTTAACTGAGGATTTAATCACCCCTGAGTGTACCAGAACTGTGGAAACTAATGTAGGAACTATGGGAAGTAATCTCTTCTGAAGTGTAATTTTGTCTTTTTTTTTTTTTTTTTTTTTCCAGTAAGCCATATAAACCTTTTCTGCCAACTTCTTATTCACCCCAAGAGGGCTACTTAAAGGAAGATGAAGACATGCTAAGGTAAAATTTTATTGTTGTGGCGCAATTTGCTAAAAGCATTAGTAGTAATTCAAATGCTTTCTTTCTGTGCAGACTTAGATGTTTGTTAAAATTGATGTCATTAATATTTGCTTTTGGGACGTCCCTCAGTTCAAGTTGATCAGATTAAGCCATGCTGCTTTAACTTTTACCTTTCTGTAGTCACTTAGACTTTAGTGGCTAAAATATACCTACAGACTGAAGGACTTAGTGCCCCAGGCCCTTTTGTTCTTCCATTGTCTTGGACTGGGTCATGTACCTTGTGGGTTATTCATAGCAGACCCTTGAAGGCCTTCCTCCACACCCTCACACCTCACCCTCTTGATTTTGCTACCCTCAAACCATCGGTATATGCTCAAAAATGCAAATGTATTCTGTTGTGATACAAATCAGAACTCCAGAGGCAAATATAAGTGACTTAAAACTGTATATATATATTTTTACCCCAGGAATGGATAGATACATAAGAGCAGGTAATAATAAAAAGTGGGTTATCCATAGCAGACCCTTGAACAAAAGGGTCTGAACAAAATGAAAAGGGAAGATCAAAAGCTAGGTGTCTGAGACCAGTCTGGGCAACATAGTGAGACCCTGTCTCTACAAAAAATAAAAGATAAAATAAAATCCCTTTTCAGAACTCTCCCACTCTCCCATTTTTTTCCCTTGTTTTTTTAAACTGAAATGGCTGGCCCTGGCATATTGTCCTGAACTTGTTTCTTTCACTTAACCGTGTATCATGAAGGAGTCTTCATCCTCATTCTTTGTAACCACTGCGTAGCATTCTCGAGTATGTAAATCACTTTTTTTTTCTTTTTTAAATTGAGACGGAGTCTCAGTCTATTGCCCAGGCTGGAATGTGTGGTACAATCTCGGCTCACTGCAACCTCCTCCTCCCAGGTTCAAGCTATTCTCCTGCCTCAGACTTTTGAGTAGCTGGGATTACAGGCATGCATCACCACCCCTGGCTAATTTTTGTATTTTAGGAGAGACAGGGTTTCCCCATGTTGGCCAAGCTGGTCTCAAACTCCTGACCTCAAGTGGTCTGCCCGCCTCAGCCTCCCAAAGTTCTGGGGTTATAGGCATGAGTCACCACATCCAGCCCGAAGTATGTAAATCACTTTTGAAGGCAACTTTATTTCATTTACTCTGGCTTTTATATTCAGCAGTGAAGTTCCTTTAAGTAACTAAACGGGTAAATCAACATGGCAGTTCAAGATTCTTGCCTTGAATCTTTCTCTGTAGTTTTGGTAAAAGCAGTTTTCCTTGAACTGTATTTGAATTGATTTTTATATATATGAACCTTGACAGGGCCTCTCTCTTGCTTGCATTAAAGATGAGATTTGTGTCAGATTACATTAATAATTCAGAATTGAAAAATGCTTTCCTCAACTGCGGAAGCGCTTGGAAGTGTAGAATTTAGGAATGACTGTTCATGGAGGTTAGTTTTCTCAGTAACATTTCCTAAAGATGAGACCTGGAATACTGCACTGTTGGGTGGTCTTCTGAAGGAGATTTTCTTAGCCTTGACCTGAAAGAAACCTAAAGGCAGAGATGGATCACAGCGACCAACATTGACTCAGCGTCCACACTGCATCAGGCACCATTCTGAGGATATCGCCTGTATTAGTTCATTCAATCTCATAACAGCACTAAGAGGTAGGATCTATTAATAATCTACATGTTACAGGTGAGGAAAGAGTCATGATGATGTCAAATAACTTAATCAAGGCTACCCAGCTTGTAAGTGACAGAGCTGAGATTCAAACCCCGACAGTTGCATTGTCAACATTAGGCTGCCTTCTCTGGATGACCAGGTACTGGCTTCCCAGGCTCCTCCCAGTCACCTCTAATTATTTGGTGGTGGTGGTGTTTACCTACCACTTCATTAAAAGAAAGTGTCTATGGCCGGGTATGGTAGCTCATGCCTGTAATCCTACCACTTTGGAAGACTGAAGTGTGTGGATCACTTGAAGCCAGGAGTTTGAGACCAGCCTGAGCAACGTAGTGAGACCCTATCTCTACAAAAAATAAAAAGATTAGCTGGGTATGGTGGTGGGCACCCATACTCCCAGCTACTCGGGAGGCTAAGGTGGGAGGATTGCTTGAGCCAGGAGTTCTGGGCTACAGTGAGCCAGGATTGCGCTACTGATGGTGCCCAGGCTGTGGGCAACAGAGCAAGAGCCTGTCTCTAAAAGCAATGACAACAACAAAAGAAAGTGTAGAAAGTGTGAGGGAAAGCCAGCAAGAACAAAAGGCAGCACGGGTTAGGAAGAGCAGGTGGCTTACAGAATGGCCTCTAGAATCAATGGCTGGTGTTGGTCAAAGACAAATAGACAGACGAAGCCTGCTCTGGAGAGGGAAGCATTGTGTGCAGCTCAGGATTCTCAGGGCGGTAGGGGGAGGCATGGACTCAGGCGAGAGCTTTGCTTGGAAACGTCTGTTGGGAGGCTGGCTGTGGACAGCAACCCGAATAAACATTGGAAAGGGGAGAAGCACAGGGACGAAGGCTCGCAGGCAGCTTGCTGTGTAGTCGTGGTTTGCGGAGTGCACTCGCCTGCAGCCTGATGCCTTTTGTGAGAAAACAGCTAATTGCTGCCTGCTAGTGTGGTTCAGTCCTTGTCAGGACATTCCTTGTGGACAGAAACATTGGTGACTGGATCCTGGGGAGCCACAGTAAAAATGCCTGATTTAGGGTACAGCGTGCATCTACTTCTCCCTTTCTTCTGTTAAATCACAGCAAAAGGGACTATTTAGACGGCTGATAGATGATCCAGCATCTGTGCACTATTTTGCATGCCTTTAGCAAGGGAAGAGGGCTTGCTCACAGGCGCTGTGGAGCGTTTATAAGTAAAGGGAGCAGATCTTGTTCATTCATTCTTTACCCATATCCATATCCAGTGAAGACCTTCCAAGACGAGGACCCCCAATTTTAAAGATGAACGCTTCTGATAAAATTATCTCAAATCCTTTGGACTAAACACCTTAAAGTGTGAATATATAGCTCTAGCTATCTTTCTATCTGATCTATAACAAGGATCAATGGCTCCGTATAGCACTTTTCATCCCCGTGGGCAAGAGGAAACAAATGGAAAGGGCAGAAAATCCTAGAAATTTATAAAACACTAAAATGAGAGCAGAGCAGACTATGGAGCGACCTGCAAATAGACACAGGCTTTAGTGACTATAGATTGCACTGGTGATCTAGTACTTGCTTTTTGGCTTTTGGGGGTACATTTAGAGGGGAAAATACATCTGCACAATATTTGAAAAAATATTTTCATGCATCTAACAGCATTGAAGGATTACGGGGGAAATGCGGCAGATTCTTCAAAAGAGAATGAAGACAACCAGGGGTGGTGACCCTGGTGCTCTCCCTTCAGTAAGAATCCTGTTGGCCAGGCGCCATGGCTCATGCCTGTAATTCTAGCACTTTGGGAGGCTGAGGCAGGTGGATGAGGACTGAGGCAGGTCAGGAGTTCGAAACCAGCCTGACCAATATGGTGAAACCCCGTCTCTACTAAAAATACAAAAATTAGTTGGGTGTGGTGGTGGGTGCCTGTAATCCCAGCTACTTGGGAGGCTGAGACAGGAGAATTGCTTGAACCTGGGAGGCAGAGGTTGCAGTGAGCCGAGATAGCGCCATTGCACTCCAGCCTGGAAGACAGAGCGAGACTCCGTCTCAAAACAAAAACAAAAACAAGCAAACAAACAAACAAACAAACAAAATGAATCCTGTCGCACTTCTAGTGAGTTCCTTGTCTGTTCTTGGTAGCAGTGTTGTCTTTCATTTACCCTTTTGGAAGGAGACCCTGAGAACCTTCAGCAACTGCTTTTGGCTGTGCAAAACACAAACGCATCGATGTTTTCAGATGATGCCCTCCAGCCCTTTTATCACGTGATTCAGAAAAAGTGGGAGTGAGAGAGGCCTTTGGATCGTGTTATCGTTTGTATCGACAAACAACCGAGGTAGTGTTATTTCTTTGTAGTGTGTCAAGTGAGATTGTGTACAAACCGAATAATTTAGTGTCCAGCTTTGAGCACACGAGTCACTGAGAGCTGGGCCTCCCACAGTGCTCTGTCGCTGCTTTAGGAACTGCGAGAATGATGCTCTTGGCGTCACTGGTGGTAATGTCACTGGTGGTGCTGGAGTGACCTGAGGGTGGGGATGTTTCTGAAGATTACTGTCTTGTGCATCTTTTCTGTATTGCTTGAAGGTTGTTTTCTTTTCCAATGAACATCTATCAATTTTTAAATCAGAAAAAAAAACCCAAAGCTATTTTGGGGGATGGGGAGTAGGTACCATGTGCCAGGCACTATTCTGGGCTCTGGGGATACTTCGGTGAACACAACAGACAAAACCACTGCCCCTGGGCACTGGCAGCTGCTGAGCTTTCAAAGAAGGGTTCCTCTCTTTTCTGAACTGTTTCTCCAACTCCTCTCTGCCTTTATCTGTGCGGGTTTATCTTTAGTCTGGGGTGCCTGTTCCCTCCTCTCCACCTGCTGAACTCATGTGGACAACTTGAGCGCAGTGGAAGGCTGGTCCTATGGGAGTCCTGCCCCACTGCCCCTGCTCTCTAAGATGTGTTCAGCTTGTCCCCTGGGCCTCTGTAGTGTCCTGGTGTCAGGCAGCATTGGCTGGCACTCGCTCTGCTGCGTTAGACATGTTGGTTTGCTTCTGTCCCCTATCTCGAGGACAGACAGACTTACTATGTGATAATAACTGTGTCTCTGGGTGATGTCAGGTTTCATTGTGCTTGGCAAACAGCCTGGTCTGTAGACAAATGGCTGGGTTGGGGGATGCACACTTACTCCGAGCTAGCAGCTCAACAAGGGATGCTGACCCAGGCGTGATGAGCATGGACAGTCCCAGCACAGGAGACCAGGCACACACGGGACACAGCTCTGCACTGGGTTTTCTCACCTTTTTAATATGAAAGTCTGCAATCTTAAATTAAGATGACTCGAATGTTTATCGTGATATCCCCTTTGCAGAAATTGACTTTATTTGTAGCTAGCATCTTTTCTTTAACAGTTTTTGAAAGCAAAAATACAGCTCCATCTCATTTGGAGGATATTTGGGTTGGACCTTGGGAGACAGTGTACTAGAAGAAATGAGGTCAGTCACAGCATGCGGGTGGAGAGGACAATTCCTTTTACATTCAAAAATGATGGAATTTCTTTTTAATAATTGAAAGACAACCAGACATGCCCAGGATTAATTTGATCATATAGTAATTTAAACCAATTTTGAACCCAGAGGCAGTAAAGACCCAGCGTGCACAGTAGCTTTATTTCCTGCAAAGCTGCAATACTTGGCTACAATACTGTTCATCACCCAGGGTCACTGCATTAATGTTTGACCAGATTCACTTTCTTAAGACTTGTGGCAACCATCACATCGGACTTGTAGCATCTTACGCTTTAAAAAAATTTTGAGACAGAATCTCACTCTGTTACTCAGGCTGGAGTGTGGCGGTGCAATCTCGGCTCATTGCAACCTCTTCCTATGGGGTTCAAGTGATTCTCCTGCCTCAGCTTTCTAAGAAGCTGGGATTACAGGCGTGTCACCACACCCAGCTACTTTTGTGTGTGTGTGTTTTAGTAGAGATGGGGTTTCACCGTGTTGGCCAGGCTGGTCTTGAACTCCTGGCCTCAAGTGATCCACCTGCCTCAGCCTCCCAAAGTGCTGGGATTACAGGCATGAGCTACCGTTCCTGGTCCTTCTTTTACTTATTTTTATTTTTTAAATTTAGAGATTGGGGGGGTCTCACTATGTTGCCCAGGCCAGTCTCGAACTGATGGCCTCCTGCAATCCTCCTGCCTTGGCCTCCCAAAGTGCCGGGATTACAGGTGTGAGCCACTGAGTCTGCCATGTGATTCTTTTAGAATTGTGACTGACACCAGCTGCCATTGGACTTACACAGCCCTGATATTCTTGCCACCTTCCCATCTACAGAGCAGGGCCAACTGGTGTTGATTTGAAGGCCACCTTTTGTAGTGGAGGAGTGGAGATTGTGTTTCTTCTCCCCCTCCATCTGGAGTGGTGTTTAGAAAGGACTCCTCAGATGTCACCCAGCCTAGTGATCTGGGTTCTAGCAGTTAGCCATAGATCAGGGGACTGGATGGAAGCAGCTTTAGAACTCTTTGGCCGCCATGTAGACTGCAGCCACCTGGGAAGCATTGAGCTGGGGTATGTTGCTGGCTCTGCTGTCACTCTGATGTCAGGAAGGTGTGTGGTGATAAATTAGTTGGCTAATCCATCCCTTTATACTCCAAAACAGTAATTAATTTTCGAATCATGCCATCCAAATGTGACTTGCTTTTGTCATCATTTTGAATCATGGGCTGTCATGTCATTCCGTAGATATGAACCATGTCATGTTTTTCTTGCTTTCCTTTTGGATTTATTTTCTGGAATCATCCATCCTTTTCTAAATTACCAGAAAAGCATTTTTCCTATTATCATATTAATTTGTAATTCACAAAACATACATTTAATATGCACCTGTTATATGTAGAGCTCTGTGCTTGCACAGGAAGGAACATAATTAAGTAATAATTCTTATTCGTAGGACATGTGGTCTATTAAGATAAATCATGTACATAAATAACAATAGAAGTCCTGATATGCTAAGAGAGTTTTTCCACTCTAAGAAGATGGTACAATTGAGGAAGAGTGAATTTCCATTGTATGGGGTTCAAGGAGATAAATCAAGGAGGTTTCAGGGAGTAACATCATTTGAACTGAGCCTTTGAGGGAAGGGCTGGTACGTCTCCAACAAACAGACAGGCAGAGAGGACACAGCTGGAAGAAAAGGATGGAGAGAGTCCAAGGATCACAAGAAATTACATTTGGGAAGACAATAGGATGTTTGGAGCCCAGTAGGTTACAAAGTGTGTGAAGATAGGTTGAAGCCACGTCTTGCCAGGGCTGTGAGTGCTAGGATAAGACATTTAGGATGCCGAGCAGTTACTGTGGTGTTTTTGAAAGTAATACTTTCAACAAGATTACTCAGAGGCTGAAGTGTAGGATGGATTGGAGTGGGAAAAGAAATTGTGGTAGAGGCCTTTACAAGTTTCTTTTTTTTTTTTGAGACGGAGTCTCGCTCTGTCGCCCAGGCTGGAGTGCAGTGGCCGGATCTCAGCTCACTGCAAGCTCCGCCTCCCGGGTTTACGCCATTCTCCTGCCTCAGCCTCCCGAGTAGCTGGGACTACAGGCACCCGCCACATCGCCCGGCTAGTTTTTTGTATTTTTTAGTAGAGACGGGGTTTCACAGTGTTAGCCAGGATGGTCTCGATCTCCTGACCTCGTGATCCGCCCGTCTCGGCCTCCCAAAGTGCTGGGATTACAGGCTTGAGCCACTGCGCCCGGCCGCCTTTACAAGTTTCTAAGCAAGCGTTGGGCAAGAATGGAGGCATGAACCTGGTAGAGAGGCCTAGGACAGATTCCCTGGGACTAGGGGACTGGGGCTGAGGAAATGAGAGATGAGGTGACTTCAGATATTGATCCAGTATTAGTTACAGGATGGGTGATGTTGGCTGAAGTGGCTTCCGTGTCATTCCTTCACTTTTACATGTGTATATGTGTATGGATGAATAAATGAGGTAGGGTCTCACTGTAGCTCACTGCAGCCTTGAACTCCAGGCCTAAAGTGATCCTCCTGCCTCAGCCTCCTGACTTTTAGGACTATAGGCATGTGCCACCATACCTGGCTAAAGTTTTAAATTTTTTTTTGTAGAGACAGGGTTTCAGTATGTTACCCAGGCTGGTCTCAAACTGCTGGCCTCAAGCGATCTTCCCATCTCAGCCTCCCAAAGCGTTGAGAGGACAGCATAAGCTCATTCTTTTACTCTTTAGCAAGAAATCATCTTGGTGGAAATGGCCAGAAGTTTGGGTCTGTGCTGGGAACTAATTGTGGATGAGCCTTCTCTCATTTTTCTGAATATAATTTTCTCATCTGTTCTTTAAAACAATCTTTAATTTTCTTTTGTGGTCTTTCAATTGAAATGACTTCATCAAATAGCACTTGAATGTTTCCATTTTGAAGAAGGACATTTTAAAAATGTTTTCATTTTGAGAAAGAACATTCATGGTGCTTATCCAGTGTATCATGCCATACAAAAACACATCTCCTGCTTTCTTTATACAATCATGGACATAGTCAACCCTATGGAGACACTACATCTTCAAAAAAGTAGGTTTCCTGTTAGCCAGAGTTGCTTCCAGTTCTCTTAACTGATTCCATCAGACAGACTGCATAGCCTTAAGTGTTTCAGTATGTCTAAGAGTGAAAAGAAGTTGTGGGACTTGCGTGAAATTTTTTTTTTTTTTTGAGGCAAGGTCTTGCTGTGTCACCCAAGCTGGAGCACAGTGGTGTGATCATAGCTCACCATAGCTTCAACCACTTGGGCTCAATGATCCTCCTGCCTCAGTCTCCAGAGTAGTTGGGACCACAGGCACATGCAATTATGCTCGGCTAATTTTTTTAAAAAATTATTTGTAGAGATGGGGGGCTTTTTACTATGTTGCCTAGGCTGGTCTCGAACTCCTGGGCTCAAGTGATTCTCCTGCATTGGCCTCCCAAAGTGCTAGGATTACAGGCGTGAGCCACAGTGCTGAGCCAATGCATGATTTAAAAAAATGTATAGCATCTTATACCTCACTTACCTAAATACAGTAAAAATACAGGATCTTATCCCTTACTTAAATTTGTGGGTCAAACTATCTATATAACAGCTGCTTGGTGACATTGATTCTTTTCTTTTGTCGACTGACAGTAACCTGCCTTTTTCTTGTGTGTGTGTGTTTTAAGGGAATATGCAGCAGTTGTAGGTCATCGTTTGTGCGATTATTGCCTCGTGGTGGAAACAATCCACCTTACCTCTGACTGGGTCTTACTTGTGCACTCCAAGGAGTGAAAGATGATGGTTCCCCATTATGTATTCTTGTCGAACAGTCGAATATAAAACTTTTTTTCTTGCACCATAATTGTGCTTCATGAGTCTATCACATCACTTAAAATATATCCTACTTAAAAAATGTAATGTTTTGGCCGGGCGCGGTGGCTCATGCCTGTAATCCCAGCACTTTGGGAGGCCGAGGTGGGCGGATCATGAGGTCAGGAGATCGAGACCATCCTGGCTAACACGGTGAAACCCCGTCTCTACTAGAAATACAAAAAATTAGCTGGGTGTGGTGGGGGCGCCTGTAGTCTCAGCTACTCGGGAGGCTGAGGCAGGAGAATGGCGTGAACCCGGGAGGTGGAGCTTGCAGTGAGCCAAGATTGCGCCACTGTACTCCAGCCTGGGGACACAGCGAGACTCAAAAAAAAAAAAAAAAGGGGTAATGTTTTTTCTTTGTACACCAGTACACTTTGAAGGGTCATGCTGGTCAATAACTAATCTGAATTTAATTGAGGAAAAAAAAATCACAAAGTACTCTCCTTTGTGTTACTAATAATTGAAACTTACATCATCTTCATTGCTTCTTACTTAAGAATCCAAAACATCTCAGCCAATATATTATGTAATTAATTCAGTTCTCTTATCTGGATTTTTTTTTTTTTTTTTTTTTGAGATGGAGTCTCACTCTGTTGCCTAGGCTGAAGTGCAGTGGTGGGATCTAGGCTCACTGCAACCTCCACCTCTTGGGTTCAAGCTATTCTCCTGCTTCAGCCTCCCAAGTACCTGGGATTACAGGCATACACCACCACACCTCGCTAATTTTTGTATTTTTAGTAGAGACGAGGTTTCACCATGTTGGCCAGGCTGGTCTCAAACTCCTGAGCTCATGTGATCTGCCTACCTTGGCCTTCCACAGTACTGGGATTATAGACTTACACAGAAATTTTGACCAAATTCCACCCCCAGCTTTTCTACCCTTAGCAATACCCTGCGTTCTCTTAGACTTCCTTTATCAGCTTTGCCTTGTCTACAAGATCTCATCCATTCCATTATTGTTAGGCTCACAAGAATGCACAAAAATGACCACTCTTCTCCTCCCTAGAATATACAGACTTAGGCAGATGTCTGTATATTCAAGATCACCCTTCGTCTCCTTCTTCCTGGTCACACCTGCTGCTTCCATCTATCTCAGCCCCATCTCCTGCCCTGGACAGTAGATGGACACTGGGAATGGTATTCCTCCCAGCTGCAGGCACTTAAACTGCTGTTCCTCTCCCTTTCAAGAGGGGAGGGGGCTGCCTTGCAGAGAGCCTCCTTTACAGCTCACCTGCTGTCCCATCCCGACAAGCATGGGTTTTCCATTCCTTTCTTCTTTGCAGAAGCTCCCAGTACTGTTCTAGTCAGTTCAGACATATTGAGTGCCTCCTATATGCTAAGCACTGTGAATGCTGTCAGGCCAGTGCTGCTTCTTTTCTCTGCAGGTAAGCAGCTGTCAGGTAGACTTCTCCAACAGGCCCTGGATCATCCGTCCCGGCTCATGTCTCCTTAGCAGTGTTGGATTTTCATTGCTAGGTTGGGTGAACCTTCCCTTGAGTGTAGAGAGCACCAGTAGCTAGATTTATATCATGCCTGTAACTTCCAGAGCCTGCAGAGAAGGGAATGCAGGGTTAGTGTTCTAAATCCAGCCATAATATTGGGTCTGAAGAGTGAAAAGTGAAGGACATTTGTCCCCCATCATCTCAGGGATACCAGGACAACTCTATTCCCACCTTTCTATGTACTGTGCTTCTGTATCTCCACCTGGCCAGCTCTTGCTCCACACTACTCTCAAGAGTGTGAAATCATAGTTTTTCTAAGCTAATAATGGCTAATTTATAAATCTAACCCACATTTATGTCATACATAAGTTCTGGAAATGTGAAAGAACACAGACTTCCACAAAGTACAGATCCCAGTCTCCTGGGGTAAGGAACAGTTTAATTTGAGCTGGTTGTGAACAGGACTAATTATGTCTAGTTACTTAAGTGTTTACATTCATGCAAGATCATTTAGGAAATTATCACTAAAGTAAGTAGGTTGAATAATTTGTTGACTACTAAAATACTTTAACAAAAACTACGCTACTTCAAAAAAGCATATAATTTACTTTTAACGTATTACAAATTCAGAAAACAGTTTCTTTTTCGTGTCCAGAATAGTATTGTTAGGGACACATTTCATTTGTCATCCATTAATTTAATTATTGAACTCAAATCATAAATAAAAAGAGTACTGTTTTCTCCAGAAAGCTGCATCTATTTTAGTAAATTACTCTTAGCTGGGTTCTCTTTCACAATGCTTTGTGGCCAACAGTTCGGTTCATACTTTGCATGCAGCCATTATTCAGAAGCACGTGCCAAGACAAATACTTAAAACAGTCAAACAATGAAACCTCAGAGCCTAAAGGCAAATACGTATTCCTGTTTCTTCCTGAATGTAACCTTAATAGACACAGTTTAAGATTTAGCCAATGCTGTAATCTCCACTGCAGCTCTGTATGCCTTTTGGGTCCTAAATTTGTTCAGAACTTGATGATCTATGGCAAGCCAGGGTAGGGGGCTACCATCTAAGATTAAACTTTTATGAAGTCTTATTCTCAGCAGATAAACCTGGGAGAGATTACAAGACATCTCTGTGTTGACTACAATCATTAAGTTATGGGAAAGCCACACTTGGTGTCTCAAGTTTATTTTATACGTAGTATTCAGAGCCTGGAGCATTCCCAGCCTGACCTGGAAAGGCCTTTCCATGGCTTAAGATCCCACAGGGCTGAGCTGAAGACAGCAGAACCACGCAGAGGAAGTGGGTTACCCTGCACTCTGCAGTGAGGGTGCTTGAAGCCCAGCATTAGCACGTCCATCTGTCTGTCTGTCTGTTTTATTAATGCATTGCCTGTACAAAGTTAGAAGAAAAATGAGCGGTACAAGGTTCACAATGAAAAACATTGGTCAAGCCGGGCACAGTTGCTCAAGCATGTAATCCCAGCACCTTGGGAGGCCGAGGTGGGTGGATCACCTGAGGTCAGGAGTTTGAGACTGGCCTAACCAACATGGTGAAATGCCGTCTCTACTAAGAACACAAAATTAGCCATGTGTGGTGGCGCATGCCTGTAATCCCAGCTACTCAGGAGGCTGAGGCAGGAGATTCACTTGAACCCAGGAGGCGGAGGTTGCAGTGAGCCGAGAGCTCACCATTGCACTGCAGTCTGGGCAACAAGAGTGAAACTTCATTAAAAAAAAAAAAAGAAAAGAAAAGAAAAGAAAAGAAAATAGTGGTCCCTTGCCACACTCTCTCTCGTCCCCACTCCACTCTGGAAAGGCTGTCATTCCCAGCCCCTGGCTCTTTCTTCTGTGAATCACACGCATCTCAATTGTGCACCCTGATGCTGGAACCAAATAAAACACCTTCCCTTTTCGAGTTTTATTTTTTTAGTCTTTGAGTAGCCAGCAGCATTCACCCTTTTTTCAGGCTAGGTTTGTTTAGACATAAGAATTCCCACTGACATACAGCACCTCCATCCCCCCGACCCCACCCCGTCAGCCTAGCCTGGAGGTGTCCACTTGTAAAATGAGGGTTTGTGTGGAAGTGGGGAGCCACGCTGCCAGTTGTTATGGTTTTGAAACAGAATGGAATGTTTGATTTTGAAACCCAACAGGGTCCCTGCTGCTGCGGGTCCCAGTCACTCTCATCCATAGACAGTCACAGTTCCACCAAAAAGCAGAGACAGTTGAAACAACTTGTGGCTAGATTAACTGTATTTTCTGATTTTTTTTCTCCTTTTTTTGTAAATATGTTTTTAAAAAATCAGGGCGCCCGTGTGGTAAAACAGGCTTTTCTTGTCCCTGGTACATCGTCCCGAGCCCCTCGAGGATGCACTGGGGCTGGTGGCTGAAGCACTTAGGAGGTTTCTAACTGGGGGCAGCAGGAATGTGCTGCAGTTTCTCAGAGGGCTGGAGAGCAGGCAGATGACATTCCAGGACAGGAGTGCCGCTGCAGCCACCCTGGCTTCCATGCACTCGGCACCTTCTCTTCCTGTTAAATTTGGGGATACATTTGTACAGGGATGAGTTGAGCCTGATCACTGACTGCCTGAAGACCAGAAAAGGACAGCTGGGAGGTATTTTGTGCTGTCCCTTTTCCCTCCCATTTCAGATCCCAGAAAGTCCTTTTTCTGCACACCCATGTGTGAAGGAAAACCAAAAAAATTTTCCTTTATGAGAGAGTGTGCCTCTGTAATGTGTATATCATACAGAGGCATTGGATTTGAGTGTGTTTCAGATAGGAATAGACTGTTTCAGTATTTCACTTTTATGGACTAAAATGCTTCTTCTGAAGCTAAATTTTCTTTTGAACCAGATTTTAAATATATAAATAGAATGACCTCTATAGATAGATGGGTATGTAAGAAATAGTTCCAGTTCCCTATCAGTTTATTTTCCTGATTCTATATTTCAGTTTTGTTTTATTTTATTTTTTTAATAGTTTATTGTTGTTTTTTTTTTGAGATGAAGTCTTGCTCTGTCACCCAGGCTGGAGGGTAGTGGCATGATCTCGGCTCACTAAAATCTCCGCCTCCCAGGTTCAAGCGATTCTTCTGCCTCAGCCTTCCGAGTAGCTGGGATGATTACAGGCACGTGCCACTGTAGTCAACTAATTGTTGTATTTTCAGTAGAGACAGGGTTTTGCCATGTTGGCCAGGCTGGTCTCAAACTCCTGACCTCAAATGATTCACCCCACCAGCCTTGGCCTCCCAAAGTGCTGGGATTACAGGCGTGAGACCCTGTACCTGGCCTAGATTTCAGTTTTTAATTGAGACATTTGTAAGGTTACTTTTAAGTGCATGGTAAATGTGAAGAAGCAACTCCTAATCTTGAGGGTTTTATTTTATTTTTTGAGACAGGGTCTTGCTATGTTATCCAGGCTGGTCTTGAACTCCTGGGCTAAAGCGATCCTCCTGCTTCAGCTTCCAGAATAGCTGGGACTACAGGCATCAGCCACCACTCCTGCGTAATCTTAAAGACTTTTTTTTTTTTTTTTTTTTTTT
>NW_016808100.1:112410-117886 GCF_001698545.2 Rhinopithecus bieti
TTTTTTGAGACGGAGTCTCGCTCTGTCGCCCAGGCTGGAGTGCAGTGGCCGGATCTCAGTTCACTGCAAGCTCCGCCTCCCGGGTTTATGCCATTCTCCTGCCTCAGCCTCCCAAGTAGCTGGGACTACAGGCGCCCGCTACCTCGCCCAGCTAGTTTTTTGTATTTTTTTAAGTAGAGACGGGGTTTCACCGTGTTAGCCAGGCTGGTCTCGATCTCCTGACCTCGTGATCTGCCCGTCTCGGCCTCCCAAAGTGCTGGGATTACAGGCTTGAGCCACCGTGCCCGGCCAATCTTAAAGACTTTAAAGAGCGTTCCAATTACAAGCTAAACTCTTGAAGTAGTGGCTTTTTCATTTGCTTGTTTTGAGTTAAGTGGGTGAGAAGAAAATAATAATCACTTGTCCCTTTTAGGAAAAAAGCAGCAGGCTGTGTTATAGGACCACGTTAAAGCTGTAAAGAAATTGTTCGTCTTACAAAACACAGAATGTGATTGATTTTGGCGCAATTTTATTGTACCTGCTTTCTCGGGGCAGGTGGAACCCATGAATTTAAAACACAGCAGTCATGTTTCTTTTTGATTATAGAAATCTCAAAGTCAGTAAACGTGAAGATCTTTCTTGAGTAGCCTGAGTTGTTCTTTGTGTGGCTTGCTAACTAGGACTGCAGGCTTCTGCTAACCATTTGTTTTCTTCCTTTTTCCAGGCTTGGAGATGCTGGATCCTTTAGCCAGCAGTGAGCATTCCTCATTTCAAGGCAGGAACCGCCCCCACTGTGGGCAAGCCGCCTCCACTTCTTCCAACTCCTGGCAGGAAGTCCTTCCTGGGTGCCCCTCCCCCAGTTCCTGTCAAGTCCCCTTTGTGATAGGTGATAGGCCTGGGGGACACCTCCTTCCACTGCCAGCTCAGTGCTTCCCCCTAGGGACACAGCAGATGAGTAGCTCTTCTGCTTCTCAGAGAGCTCCCCGGAGAGAGCGGGCAGTTTAGAGCGATGGCAGCGTGTGCTGTTTTATATATATGTGTATATATATATATATATATTTTTTTTTTTTTTTAATCGGGTCTCACTCTGTCACCCAGGCTGGCTGGAGTGTGGTGGCACAGTCTCGGCTTTCTGCAGCCTCCACCTCCTGGGTTCAAGCGATTTTCCTGCCTCAGCCTCTGGAGTAGTTGTGGTTACAGGGATGCACCACCACGCCTGGCTAATTTTTGTATTTTTAGGAGAGACAGGATTTTGGCATGTTGGCCAGGCTGGTCTCAAACTCCTGAGCTCAAGTGATCTGCCCGCCGTGGCCTCTCAAAGTGCTGGGATTACAGGTGTGAGCCACCGTGGCTGCCTGAGAATGTGTTTTCAATCTGCCATGTTAAAAAGCAAGTTGCAAGTGAAGTCTTTATGGAAAGGTGGCTTTCATCTGGACCCTAAATAAAATTTAGATCTGGGGATGTCTTTGTAAAAATGAGTCAAATACTGCTTTGACCTTTTATGGTAGCAGGGAATTTTTGAGACACAAATCTTTCTTATGAGCACAACATTTCAACCTTGACTGCTGTTGGGGATTCAAATAGAGGGAATATGCCAGCTTGCTTTGGAAGCTGTACATGTGCACGCCTTTGATTGTCAAGGTCAGCCCGTATTGAAGATCCTCAACCCTGTGAGTGAACATTTCTGTGCCCCACCCCCTTTTGACCTGTTGCCTTTGGAGATGAATGAGAATCCAGTTCTGCCTCCCACCCCGCCCACCCCATACCCTCCTATTTGGGTTTCCTTGCTCTTGTGCCTTTGATTTTTCTCTTCCTTCCACTGGGTCCCGCCTCACTCCCTGGCCCTCTGGACTCAACCTCCCAGCTCCCAATGGGCTCAAGCCTCCCTGAGACTGGGTGTGTCTCCTGCTTCAGGCCCCTTCTTGGCTCACCCACAGGCCCATTGTGAATATCTGGACTTTTCCTGTGAGGAGTGAGTGGAGAATGGGGAGAAGGGCTCAGGAAGAAATCTTTCTGTTCTCATTTGCCTCCTATCCTTGCCATTAGTTCAGGAACAAAACTCTTTCTGACCTTCACAAAGGGCCTGGTTCAGGGCCTTTATGGTAAGCACTTTGAGGAAATGTCTTGTGTAGCAGGGTGAGGGCTGTGCCGGACAGCCTGCCTGTCCAAGAGGGACAAGACTTGGTGCTGGGTGGTGTGCCAGGCCGGTGTTCTGGATGGGTGGAGGGAGGCCAGCTTCTGAGGAGCAGAGGATTTCAGCCGTTATGGCGCATCTGGGAACTTTACTGCTTTGAATGTTTAAGAATATGTGTTATAGGCCGGGCATGGTGGCTCATGCCTGTAATCCCAACACTTTAGTAGGCCGAGGTAGGTGGATCATCTGAGGTCAGGAGTTTAAGACCAGCCTGGCCAACATAGTGAAACCCCATCTCTATTAAAAATACAAAAAATTAGCCGGGCATGGTGGTGGGTGCCTGTAATCCCAGCTACTCGGGAGGCTGAGGCAGCAGAATTGCTTGAACCCAGGAGGCAGAGGTTGCAGTGAGCTGAGATTGCGCCACTGTACTCCAGCCTGGACAACAAGAGTGAAACTCTGTCACACACACACACACAAATATGTATTCCAGGTATCGAAAACAAAAAACGAAAAACAAAAAACCGAAAACCTTCAAAACAGAACATTTAGAACAAAATCCCCTTGTACAAAGGAGAATGGAAGACCAGGACATCATGACAGGCTCGGACTAGACCAAAAGTTTTCAAACTTTTTTGTTGTTTGTTGTTAAAGAGACAGAATCTTGCTCTGTTGCCTAGGCTAGAGTTCAGCCATGCAGTCATAGCTTACTGCAGTGTCAATGGCCATCATGCATGGTTAATTTTTAAATTTTTGTTTTGCAGAGATAGGGGTATCACCCTGTTGCTCAGACTGGTGTCAAACTCCTGGACTTAAGTGATCCTCCCACCTCGGCCTTCCAAAGTACCGAGATTACAGGCATGAGCCTCTATGCCTGGCCACAGACTTCTTTTTATAAAGGGCCAGAGAGGAAATATTTTAGGCTCTGTGGGCCAAGAACCAAAATCAAGGATGTTATGTATATACTTATGTAACTGTTTAGAATGTAACCATTTAAAAATAGGAAAACTGGTGGGGGACAGTGGCTTACACCTGTGATCCCAGCACTTTGGGAGGCCAAGGCGGGGGAATCATTTGAGGTCAGGAGTTTGAGACCAGCCTGGCCAAATGGTGAAACCCCGTCTCTACTAAAAATACAAAAATTAGGTGTGCTGGCGGGCGCCTGTAATCCCAGCTACTAGGGAGGCTGAGGCAGGAGAATCGCTTGAACCTGGAGGGGCAGAATTTGCAGTGAGCCAAGATTGTGCCACTGCACTCCAACCTGGGTGACAGAGCAAGATTCTTTGTCTCAAAAAAAAAAAAAAAAAAAAAGGTGGCGGTAGGGTGGAACCATTCTTAGCTTGAAGGCCTCACCAGGCAGCAGGGCTGATCTGGTCCCAGATTCTGGTTTGCTGACCCCAGTGGCTTTCTCTGGGTCTAAAGAAGACTTGGTGGAGCTTGTAGGGCTAAGACAGAGCCTGGCAGGAGGGGCAGGTTACTCCCTGCTTAGCTCCTCTCTAAAGATGAGGAAAAATCCTTTTGGGGAGGGCAGCCAGAACTGGATTTATCATGTGTACCCCTGTCTATATTTTTGTTTTTGTTCTCTGCAGGACTAGTCAACCCCAAAGGTCTGTTTTCCTCTCCCCTGCTTGTGGCAGGCTTCTTCAAGAGGCATAACCCTTTGGGGTGCCCTGAAGGATACCCTAGCCTTTCCCAAGTCTGCCAAGCACCCAGTACTTGAGGACGACCATAGTCTCATGCGGCCACTGGCTACCATGCCGGACAGCACAGTTCTAGGCTATTGGAGGTCTCAAGAAACTCTAACAATGGGTAGGAATGGTGTGATGTTTTTACCAAGAAATTCGTTACTTAGTTTCTTCCCCTCCTCTTTCTTTCTTTCTTTTTTAGAGTTGCAAATGCACTTAAAAAAGGAAATGTATCTCTTTCACAAATGGGTGCAATTGTTTTGTTTTTGTTTTTGAGACGGAGTCTCACTCTGCCGCCCAGGCTGGAGTGCAGTGGCCGGATCTCAGCTCACTGCAAGCTCCGCCTCCTGGGTTTACGCCATTCTCCTGCCTCAGCCTCCCGAGTAGCTGGGACTACAGGCGCCCGCCACCTCGCCCGGCTAGTTTTTTGTATTTTTTTTAGTAGAGACGGGGTTTCACCGTGTTAGCCAGGATGGTCTTGATCTCCTGACCTCGTGATCCGCCCGTCTCGGCCTCCCAAAGTGCTGGGATTACAGGCTTGAGCCACCGCGCCCGGCCGGGTGCAATTGTTAATTGCTATAAAGTAAGAAGGTAACTTAAAGCACAAAACAGTGTTACTAAATTCCTGCCCAGTAAGCTTGAGGGTTGCTCTTTGATGGTTAAAAATGGGGGTTACTAAGGGTCAAGGAGGTGTTGGGGCATACCGACACTGCTAGAAACTCTCTCTTTGACTTGTTCAGAAGGGTTGCAAGAGGTTGGCAAAGGGAATATCTTCTTTTTTGTTTGTTTTTGTTTGTTTGTTTTTAGAGATGGAGTTTCGCTCTTGTTGCCCGGGCTGGAGTGCATTGGCGCGATCTCAGCTCACTGTAACCTATGCCTCCCGGGTTCAAGTGATTCCCCTGACTCAGCCTCCTGAGTAGCAGGGATTACAGGCACCCACCACCATGCCCATCTAATTTTTGTAATTTTGGTAGAGATGGGGTTTCACCATGTTGGCCAGGCTGGTCTCAAACTCCTGACCTCAGGTGATCCGCCCACCTCCGCCTCCCAAAATGCTGGGATTACAGGCATGAGCCACCATGCTCGGCTGGCAAAGGGAACATCTTCTAATGATGTTCTGATGTCTGGATCATGGGCCTGTGAATCCTTAAGTCCTTTGGAGGTGTGGATGCCCTGTATCTACTGGCTCAGGGAAGCACACAGTTCCTCCCTTGCCTGGGAGGACGACAGGGGTCTGATCTGCCATGTTTAAGGTACCGACTGGAGCCTGCAGGGGAATCAAGGCTTTTTCTCTATCTTCCTTTTCAATGCAGACCTGGTGAGCTCTCACCTCCTCAGGTGCTGCCTTTTCTCCTGTGCAGCAGAGAAAATGAGGCTAGAGGAATCACCCAAGGCACAGAGGGTATTAACTTGCCCAAGTTCATGCAGTAGTGTCTGGTGGAGCTAAGACTGCACACCGGCCCTGTGACCCCACCGCCTGGGCTCTTTACCACCACACAGTCCCAGTGGCACATCCATGTTATCAAGTTGATGTTACTTTCAAAGAAAATCTTAGATTTTTGCTTGGATTTCAACCACATCCACAACCCACCTTCCTTCCTTCCTTCCTTCCTTCCTTCCTTCCTTCCTTCCTTCCTTCCTTCCTTCCTTCCTTCCTTCCTTCCTTTTTTCTTTCTCT
>NW_016808100.1:121474-180327 GCF_001698545.2 Rhinopithecus bieti
CCTTNNGATCCGCCCGTCTCGGCCTCCCAAAGTGCTGGGATTACAGGCTTGAGCCACCGCGCCCGGCCTTGTTTTTTTTTTTAAACAAGGTCTCACTCTGTCACCCAGGCTGGAGTGCAGTGGCATGATTTCAGCTCACTGCAATCTCTGCCTCCTGGGCTCCGGTGATCCTCCTGCCTCAGCCTCCTGAGTGGCTGGGACTACAGGTACATGCCATCATGCCTGGCTAATTTTTGTATTTTTTTTTTTAGAGATGGGGTTTTGCCATGTTGCCCAGGCTGGGCTTGAACCCCATGTTGGCCTCCCAAAGTGCTGGGATTATAGGAGTGAGCCACTACTCCTAACCCCCCACCAGCTTTTACCTAATTGTGTCCATTGATTTTCACCTGACTCAATTGTTATCTTGGACCTGCCCTACTCCTGCTTTTATTTTTTTTTAAAGGCGGTGTTTTACTCTGTCACCCAGGCTGGAGTGCAGTGGTGTGATCTCAGCTCACTGCAACCTCTGCTTCCCAGGTTCAGGCGATTATTGTGCCTCAGCCTCCCAAGTAGCTGGGACTACAGGTGTTTGCCACCAACCTGACTTATTTCTGCCCTCCCTTTTAATTGAGGTGTTTTGTTTTGTTTTTTTGTTTTTGACAGGGTAGAGTGTAATGGTGTGATCTCAGCTCACTGCAACCTCTGCCTCCCAGGTTCAAGTGATTCTCCTGCCTCAGCCTCCCGAGTAGCTGGGATTACAGGTGCCCACCACCATACCCGGCTAATTTTTGTCTTTTTAGCAGAGACGGGGTTTCACCACATTGGCCAGGGTAGTCTCAAACTCCTGACCTCAGATGATCCACCTGCCTTGGCCTCCCAAAATGCTGAGATTACAGGTGTGAACCACCTCACTCAGCCAGAGGTGTGCTATCTTAAACGTTCAGTTTAGTGAGGTTTGAAAATTATACCCATATAACTTGCACCCAAAACGAGGTATAGATGTTTGACTCACTTCATAATGTCTTATTGTGTCCCTTTCCAAGCATGCACCATCTCCTGCCAACCTTTTTTGACTCCCATCACCTTGGTTTTGTCTGTTCTTATATTTTATGTAAGTGGAATCACGCAATGTACATTTCATTGAGACTAGTTTCTTTTAATAGAATGCTTTTGAGGTTCACCCATTTTGTCACATGAGCCTGTAGAGTGTTACTTTTTGTTGTTAAGCAGGAGGTTATTGTATGGTTGTGCCAACCTGTTTGTCTTTTCACGTGATGGCGGACTTTGGAGTTGTTTATACTTTTTGACTATTATAATTATGAACACTCTTGTACATGTCCTTTTGTGGACATACATTGTCATTTTGCTTGGTAAATACCTAGGAGTAGAATTGCTGAGTCATAGGAGAGATGGACGCTTAGCGTAATGAGATTCACCCAACTGGTTCTACCATTTTCGCTGCCACCGGTAGTATCTGTGGCTCCATATCCTCACCCACTTCTGTGCTGTCAGTGTTTGATTTTAGCCTTTGAGTGGGGATGAGACATTTGTCATGGTTGTCATTTGCATCTCTCTGATGATTAATGATGCTGAGCACCTTTTCATTTTCATTGTTTTCTGTTTAGGAAATGGCCTGGGGAAGACTTACAAAGACACCTTTGTCAGTGTGTTAGTTTCCTAGGGCTGCTGTAATTGAGTACTACAAATTAGGCGGCTTTGTAGAAATGCATTGCCTCACAGTTCTGGAGGCTGGGCAGTCCAAGGTCAAGACGTGGGCCAGGCCATGCTCCATCTGAAACCCATGGCAGAGAATCCATCCATGGCTTTTCCAGCTCCAGGTGTTGCCAGCAGTCCTTGGTGTTCCTGGGCTTGTAGATGCACCGCTCCCATCTCTGCCTCCGTATCACATGGCCATCCTCCTTGTGTGACCTCATGGCATCATTCTTCTGTGCATGTGTTGTTGTCCACATTTCCCTCTGCCTTTAAGGACATTCATGGTTGTATAAGAGGCCCCATCCTACTCCAGTATATCCTCATCTTAACTAGTTACATCTGCAGTGACCCTATTTCCAAATGAGGTCATATTTTGACTTAATAGGGATTAGGACTTCAACATGTTTTTTGGGGGGCACAATTCAACCCATAGCAGTCAGTAATAAGGACACAGATTCATTTGCTTCTAATTTGGGGATTATGGAGGATTGGTAAGAATATATTGTAGAGGCCAGGCATGGTGGCTCACACCTGTATTCCCCAAATGTTTGGAGGCTGAGACAGGAGGATCACTTGAGGCCAGGCTGGGCAACATGGTGAGACTCCATTTCTACAAGAAATGAAAAAAAAAAAAAAAAAAAGGTCAAGCATAGTGGCACATGCCTATAGTTCTAGCTACTTGGGAAGCTGAGGCATGAGGATTGCTTGAGCCCAGGAATTTGAGGCTGTAGGAAGCTATGATTATGCCACTGAACTCCAGCCTAGGTGACAAAGCAAGATCCTGTCTCTACAAATATATACATTTAGGCCGGGCGCAGTGGCTTACCCCTATAATCCCAGCACTTTGGGAGGCCGAGGTAGGCAGATCATTTGAGGTCAGGAGTTCAAGATCAGCCTGACTAACATGGTGAAACCCTGTCTCCACTAAAAATACAAAAAAAATTAGTTGGGCATGGTGGCACATGCCTGTAATCCCAGCTACTTGAGAGGCTGAGGCAGGAGAATTGCTTGAACCCGGGAGGCAGAGGTTGCAGTCAGCTGAGATCACACCTCTGTACTCCAGCCTGGGTGACAGAGCGAGACTCTGTCTCAAAAAAATGTATAAAGTAATAAAAATACTATATATATATATATATAATTTTAAGGATAAGGATGAGGAGCTTGGGATGGATGCCTTTTTACAACTTTCAAAAGAAATGTTCTTTCCTTTGGCTCAAGGCATCTCCTGAGATTACGTGAACCAAGGTTTTTCCTTCACATGGTGAAGTCTTTCCATTGGTCTGAGAGTGCTTCAGCTTGTTCTGTTGATGTTTCATTACGTGTCCTATCATCCTACAAAATGGGTGACGTGGTAGGATGGAGTCCCTAGTCAGGGGTCACAAACCAGGTGATAGAGGGACAGGATGGTGAGAAACTCATCCTGATGAAGTCCTTGCGTCCTGTCCTGAGGTCCTGTCACAAACCAGCGTGATAGAGGGGACAACACCCCCCCCCCCCCTGGATGGGAGAGAAACTCATCCTGCGTGAAGTCCTGCATCCTGTCCGAGGTCCCTGCTTCTTCAGGTGCTGGTGTTTGCTAGGTGTTAGTCACCCAGCCCTTCTCGTGTCTTACAGAGATTTCCTCAGGGACTCTTGAGCCCTCCCTTGCACATAAATATTCAGAAACTTTCTAGGGGTTTTCAGAGTTGGATGAATCAGTAACATCTATAGGGGGAAATACTTTTTTTTTCTTTTTCTTTTCTTTTTTTTTCTTTTTGAGACGAGTCTCACTCTGTTGCCCAGGCAGGCTGGAGTGCGGCAGCACGATCTTGGCTCACTGCAACCTCTGCCTCCCAGGTTCAAGCAATTCTCCTGCCTCAGGCTCCCAAGTAACTGGGATTACAGGTGGACTCCACCTCGCCCAACTAATTTTTGTCTTTTTAGTAGAGACAGGGTTTCACCATGTTGGCCAGGCTGGTTTCAAACTTCTGACCTCGGGTCATCTTCCTCCCAAAGGAGGCCTCCCAAAGGGCTGGGATTACAGATGTGAGGTGTGAGCCACTGCGCAGGGCCTGGTTTGTATATTTTTAAAAGCACAGATTTCTGGGATGATGGATTGTTTCCTTGTTTTTTGAAAAGTTGTCTTTTAAAAAATAAGTGATACATACACATGATACAACATTCAAAAGAAACAAAAGGTAAACAGCAAAAAGTAGTTCTTCCACTTCCATTTCGTAGCTTAACAGTCTGTGTGTCCTTCTAGAGATATTTATCCACAGGCAGGTGTATGTAAACTCATACATAAATGGTAACATATTATAAACACTATTCTACCCCTTTATTGTTTCCATTATATCTTGGAAATGATTGTATGTCAGATACACTATTGCCTCTTTTTAATGACTGCAAATTACTCACTAGTATTAGATGTGCCATAATTTACCTCATTTGGTTTTTAAACATTTTGTTTTACACTTATTCATTTCTTTATATATTTTTTTGCTTTGTGTTACTTGATTTACCAAGGAAGCCAGTTAGGTCTTTATTGATAGACATTTTAGGTCATTTCTAATCTTGCTGTTTAAGCAAAAGGGAGTTTTATTTTGATGTAAGTTGGTTTTGTTTTTCAGTTATAGAGCAACAAGATTTAGAGCCAATTTCATCATTCCCGTTACCCAATAAGAAATAACACAATTGGGTTTCTGCTATTAGATGGGAATAAAATGAAAACTCATGGTGTGAATTTTACAAATAAAACTATTTTGTAACTTGGCTAAACACTCATGCTCGTCTTCAAGCTATACATTAGAAGATGAGGCTAACATTTGGAAAGTAAGTCCAATGAGATGCTTTCTTGCCTAGAAAATTTGGGGTGTCATTATAGACACTGATTTGGATAAGAAAGAATTTACTGGATTTCTCTAGCCTACTACTTACATTTTCATTTTCTGCTTTAGCAGATTTGTGTCAAATCTCTTTGAGCACAAAGCAGGCTTGAGCTGCTGTGTAAGCCTTGACAAGAACCTGGCCAGGACCTCTGTCCAGATCATTCAGAGTCCTTTGATATGCAGATGTTTTAGTTTCCTATTGCTGTGTAGCAGATGACCACAAGCTTAGCAGCCTAAAGCAACCCAAATTTATTATCTCAAGGTGTCCATGGATCAGGAGTCTGGATACAGATTAGCTGAGTCCTCAGTCTCACCAGACTGAAAATCAATATATGGCAGGGCCTGTGATACTCCCTGGTTGTCAACAGAATTAATTCCCTGTAGCCAGATGACTGAGGTCCCCATTTTCCTGCTAGCTGTCAGCAGGAAACCCCGCTCAACTCCTAGAGATCATCCTCAGGTCCCTTCCATGTGGACCTGTTCTCTCCCTGTGGCTGTTTGCTTTCTCCCAAGTCAGAAGGAGTCTCCGATGCTTCACCTTTTAAAGAGCTTGCCTATGTCACGCTCACCCATGCAGCATTTTTATATGTGTGTAAGTGTGTGTGTGTATCTAATTAACATGTGTTATCTCACATACTTATTTTTTGTGTAGATACACACACATATATATACACATATACACACACATATATATTTATACATTATATATATATATAATTTTACTACTATTTTTTGAGACAGTCTTGCTCTGTTGCCCAGGCTGGAGTGCAGTGGCGTGATCTTGGCTTACTGTAGCCTTGACCTCTCAGGCTCAAGCAATCCTCTCACCTCAGCCTCCTGAGTAGCTGGGACCACAGGTGTGTGCTATCACAGTCACCTAATTTTTGTATTTTTTTTTTTTTGTGGAGGCAGGGTTTCTCCATGTCACCCAGGCTGGTCTTGAACTCCTGGGCTCAAGCTATCTGCCTGCCTCAACCTCCCAAACTGCTGGGATTACTGATGTGAGCCACCGCACCTGGCCCTGTTTTTAAAATTATACATATTTATAACGTACAACATGATGTTTTAAAATATGCATATATTGTGGAATGGCTAAATTGAGCTAATTAATGTGTTATTTCACATACTTATTTTTTGTGGTAAGAACACTTAAAATCTACTCTCTTCATGATTTTCAAGAATACAATACATTATTAACTACAGTCACTGTGTTATATAATACATCTCTTAAATATATTGCTCCTAACTGAAATTTTGTGTTGTTGATCAATATCCACCCCTCATTCAAGCCCCTGGTAAGTGATATCCTTTTTTGTGTGTTTTTTTTTTTTTTTTTTTGGACGGAGTTTTGCTCTTGTTGCCCAGGCTGGAGTTCAGTGGCACAATCTTGGCTCATTGTAAACTCTGCCTCCCAGGTTCAAGCAATTCTGCCTCAGCGTCCCAAGTAGCTGGGATTACAGGCATGTACCACCATTCCTGGCTAATTTTTTTTTTTTTTTTTTTTTTTGGTAGTTTTAGAAGAGACGGGGTTTCACCATGTTGGTCAGGTTTGTCTTGAACTCCTGACCTAGGTGATCAACCTACCTCGGCCTCCCAAAGTGCTGGGATTACAGACATGAGCCACTGTGCCCGGTCCTGGTAAGTGATATTCTATTCTCTGCTTCTATGCTAAGATTCTCCTATTATTCTACTCTTTACTTCTATGAGATCAACTTTTTTAGATTCTACATATGAGTGAGAAGATGTGGCATTTATCTTTCTGCGTCTGGCTTATTTCATTTAACATAATGTCCTCCAGGCTCATCCATGTTGCTATGAATGACAGGATTTCATTCTTTTTGATGGTTGAATAGTATTCCATTGTGTATATATACCACACAGGTATCCCTTTGATATAAAGATTTTCTTTCTTTTGGATAAATGTCCAGCAGTAGGATTGCTGGATCTATGGTAGTTCCAGGTTTAGTTTTTTGAGAAACCTCCATACTGTTTTCCACAATGCCTGTACTAATTTACATTCCCACCAGGAGTGTATGATTTCCCTTTTCTCTACATCCCTTCAGTATTTGTTATTTTTTTGTCTTTTTGATACTAGCCATTCTAACTGGAGTGAGGTGATATCTCATTGTGGTTTTGATTTGCATTTCCCTGGTGATTATGATGTTGAACATTCTTTCATATGCCTGTTGGCCATTTGTATGTCTTCTTTTGATAAATGATATGTGTTCAGGTCCTTTGCCCATTTTTTAAGTAGAAATGGGATCTCACTATGTTGTCCAGGCTGGTCTTGAACTCCTGGCCTCAAGTGATCCTCCCACCTCAGCCTCTCAAAGTGCTGGGTTTACAGGCATGAGCCACTGTGCCCGGTCTCCTTTGCCCATTTTTAAATTGAGTTAGGTTATTTCCTTGCTATTGAGCTTATTGAGTTCCTCATGTCTTTGAATGCTAACCCCTTATCAGATGTGTGGTTTGCACGTATTTTCTCCCAATCTGCGGGTTGTGTCTTCACTCTGTTGATTGGTTCCTTTGCTGTATAGAAGCTTTTTCATTTGATGTAATCTCATTTGTTGCTTCACTTTTGTTGCCTGTGCTTTTGGGGTCATACATAAAAAAATCATTGCCCAAGTATCGTGGAATTTTTCCTTTATGTTTTCTTCTAGTAGTTTTATAGTGTTGGGTCTTACATTTAAGTCTTGGATCCATTTTGAATTGAATCATCTCTCTTTTGATGAACTGAAAGTGATATCTCATCGTACTAATTGATACGACTTACACTCAAAGAGAGAGGAAAGCCCATGAGATTTGGAGGGGCTGCACCTCCAAACCGTATCAGCATCTTACAGAGCTGGCAGTTTTGCTTGCTATTGCGATGTAAAATAATGGTGAGTCTCACATTGATCTCAGAAATAAGCCACACCTGGCCTATTTCTAGATTAATGAGTTCTCGTTGGTGACAGATCAAGAATTGACAGCAGGCACCTGGATTTCTGCTTGCCAAAGATTCCCCTTGAGAGTGGGAAGAGGCAGGAGCCAGCGATGACCTTGTCAGGTCTTCCTGCTTGGGTGCTCTCACCTCACTTCATTTTATAATGACAGCTTGATTATGCTCTTCCCCACCAAAGTAGCAATTACTCTTTTTTTTTTTTTCTTCTTAGAGACAAGGCCTTACCCTGTCACCCAGGCTGGAGTGCAGTGGCATGATCATAGCTCACTGCAGCCTTGAACTCCTAGGCTCAAGCAATCCTCCCACCTCAGCCTCCTGAGTAGTTGGGACTATAGGCATGCACCACCATGCCTGACTAATTTTTAATTTTTTGTACAGATAAGGTCTCACTATGTTGCCCAGGCTGGCCTCAAACTCCTGGCCTCAAGCGATCTGTCCACCTCAGCCTCTTGAGTTGCTGAGATTACAGGCATAAGCCCCTACACCCAGCCAGCAATTACTTTTCGTTGGAGTTGAACTTGCTGAGCTTCACACACTATCTTCAGCCACTACCTTGGATTGGAATGTTGGTGTGTGTAAGAAGAAAACAGAAACACCCCTTCACTGCACCCCTGCTATGCTCAACGTCGTGCCTTTGCCACACTCCATTTTCTTGTAGTGCTTTTCATCTCCAGGGGAGGGAGCTCCTGGGGTCTGCTTATCCTATCTTCTTCTTTGGTGGAAGAAGTGGGCACAGGAACGCCCTTTGTCCTGGAACAGCCCCAAATGCTGCTTTTCACCCTTCCCTGTGGCTTGTCTCTGCAAGTGGTTTCTCCAAGCCCCTGTCTCTCGACACAGTGGGTTCCCCAGGTGTGGAGTGTGAACCACTGGTGATTATGTGAGATAATTTTAGGGGGTACACAGACACACATTTTTATTATTAGGTTGGTGTAGAACTAATTGCGGTTTTTGCCATTGAAAGTAATGATAAAAACCACAATTACTTTTGCATCAGCCTCACTCAACAGTGAACATTTGCTAAGCACCTCTCCTGTGCTTGCTGTGGTTGTGGCTCCATTCATAGGTGTGGACACATGTCTTTTGTAATAGCTCTTTTTTTTTGAAACATACTTTCACTCTGGCACCCAGGCTGGAGTGTAATGGCACGATCTTAGCTCATTGCAATCTCCATCTCCCAGGTTCAAGCAGTTCTCCTGCCTCAGCCTCCTGATGAGCTGGGATTACAGGTGCCCACCATCACACCTGGCTAATTTTGTATTTTTAGTAGAGATAGGGTTTCACTGTGTTGGTCAGGCTGGTCTCAAACTCCTGATCTCAGGTGATCCACTGGCCTTGGCCTCCCAAAGTGCTGGCATGAGCCACCACACCCAGCTGTAGTAGCTCTTATTTTGGAAATTTTCAGCCTACAGAAAAATGCTAACACTGCAATAAATTCCCGTATAATTTTCACACACATTCACCTATTATTGACATTTTATCTCCTTTGTCTTAAGTCTCTGTCACTATTTTACATATACATAAAATAGACATATATATTAAATATATGTATGTAAAATATCTGAATTCTGTTTGCTTGTTCGGCCACTTGAGAGTAAGTTGTAGTAGTGTCCTTCATGCCTAGATACTTCAGAGGCACTTAAGAAAAAGGGTGTTATTCTATTAACCATAGTGCAGTGATCAAAATCAGGACATTTAATGTTGATATGGTGCTATTATCTATGTATGTGTATTTCACCAATTCTCCTAGTAGCATTCTTTAAAAGCAACCTTTTCCCTACTCCAGGATCCAATTCAGGGTTGCATAATATATTCATTATTATGTCTCTTTGGGTTCTTTTACTTTTATTTTTTAAATTATCTTTTTTAATTTTTATTTTATTTATTTATTTATTTATTTATTTATTTTTGAGATGGAGTCTCACTCTGTCACCCAGAATAGAGTGCAATGACGTGATCTCGGCTCATTGCAACCTCCATCTCCTGGGTTCAAGCGATTTTCCTGTCTCAGCCTCCCAAGTAGCTGGGATTACAGGCGCTCACCACCACACCCAGCTAATTTTTTGTATTTTTAGTAGAGATGGGGTTTCACTATGCTGGCCAGGCTGGTCTCGAACTCCTGACCTCAGGTGATCCAAGTGCCTCGGCCTCCCAAAGTGCTGGGATCACAGGCATGAGCCACCATGCCCGGCCCCCAATTACTTTTCTTTTGTGACAAGTGACACCGGTTTTCCAACCATGGTCATGCCAAGTTTCTTTTTAAAATAGACTTATTTACATTTCAAAAGTGAATCAACTTAAAGAAAAATAGGACATAAATAATAGTACAAGAGATGCAAGGATCTGGCAAAAATGGTGAAGGTTGTGTAGGAATGACCTAAATGTGGAAAATCTACTAAAATCTGCAGAACTGGCCTTTCGGAATTCAGGCTGCCTTCATCTCTTGGTCCCTGATGGTGAAGGAGGTCAGGTCAGGCCAGGCCGCAGTCCTGCTCAGGCCTTGGGTCTGTGAGCTGGAGGTGCCCATGCCAGCCCTAGTGGTGCCTCTGCTCCCACCACTGGCAGCTGGGTACCTCTCGGAGCAGGACTCATTCCTTTGTTTCCACACATCCTCTGTTGCTCCTCTTGCTTCCATCCTTCAATCTTTAAAGTCTTCAAGTCTTCTGATATGGTTTGACTGTGTCCCCACCCAAATCTCATCTTGAATTCCCACGTGTTGTGGGAGGGGCCCGGTGGGAGGTAATTGAATCGTGGAGGCAGGTCTTTCCTATGCTATTCTTGTGATAGTGAATAAGTCTCATGACATCTGGTAGGTTTATAAAAGGGAGTTTCCCTGCACTCTTTACCTGCCGCCATCCACGTAAGATGTGACTTGCTCCTGCTTGCCTTCTGCCATGATTGTGAGGCTTCCCCAGCCAGGTAGAAAGGTAAGTCCATTAAACCTCTTTCTTTTGTAAATTGCCCAGTCTCAGGTTTGTCTTTATCAGCAGTGTGAAAACGGACTAATACATCTTCCCTCTCCTTAAAGGCTTTCTTTCTCATGGGTAGCAGTCTAGACAACTCAGCTACCATCTGCCCTCAATAGAATACTTTCTAGTGGGCTTTTAAAATGATGTATTCAGCCTCTTATTTGGTGAGGTTCATGTCTTAGGTCTCCAAACAGGATCCGGGTTCCAGGAGGGCAGGGTCCCACTCTCTGTTCAGTCTCTGCAGCAGGGAGCTGCTGGCCTTGAACATGGAAAATGTCCAGGAACCACACTCCAGGCCCCTCCAGACTGCTGTCAGCATCGTTTTTTATACAACTGACTCAGTGTCCTGGAAACATTGGACAGCTAATCCAGTCCCCGTGCCTTCCCCGCCCCCTACACTTAAGCCTTCCATTGTCTATGGAAGTGTTTTTCAAATTTCCAGACCCCTGGGGTCTAGGAACATGTGTCAAGGTGAGTGTGAGTTCTATACGGATCTTTTAATTTCGTGCTTCGGTTTTAATGATCACCTTTGAGACATTTTTAATAAAAGCTTATCCTGAATTGGCCAGGCATGGTGGCTCACGCCTGTAATCCCAGCACTTTGAGAGGCTGAGGTGGGTGGATCACTTGAGGTCAGGAGTTTGAGACCAGCCTGGCCAACATAGTGAAACCCTGTCTCTACTAAAATTACAAAAGCTAACCAGTCGTGGTGTCACATGCCTGTAATCCCAGCTACTCGAGAGGCTGAGGCACAAAAATTGTTTGAACCTGGGAGGCAGAGGTTGCAGTGAGCCAAGATCGCACCACTGCAATTCCAGCCTCTGGGTGACAGAACAAGATTGCATCTCAAAAAAAAAAAAGAAAGGAAGCTTACCCTGGATTATCTGGATCACTACTTGATACTGACACGGTCGTGCAATTTCAGTGTGTGCATTTCTGTTTGGCTTGCTTTGGGGCCAAGAGCACATCCAACATGGTAGGGTTCTAACTGTTCATGCAAGGTTTTTATCATACTTGGTCTATGGACGCATTTGTGTGTGTGCTTTGGGAAGCAGTGGTCCTTGGGCTAAAGCCACGTTCCTAAGTCCAGCTTACAGGGACCTCTGCACTCAGCATCATGTCCATCTCTCCAGCCTGGTCTTGTCCCATTCATGTGGGTCCCATGCTGCAGTCTCCTCCCTGCTGCCACTTAAAAAAAAATTGTAATTTTTCCCCCTTAGTGCATTCCCCTTCCCATTCCAGACACAGTGCGTTCTCCCAGGGTTCCTTGGACTTCGCAGAGGTGGATGTTGCCTCCTAAGTTTGCTTAGTTCCTAGAATGCCCTCGGTGACAGCATCTCTGGGATGCCATCAAGAGTCCACCTGCCCATCTCCCCAGCAGACTGTGAGCTCCCAGGGGACATGACTGCTCTCTGCCTTTTTGTGTTCCCAACACCCAGCACAGTACCTGGACCCCAAAAGGTGCCTGATACACACTTGTCACATGATTTTTATTTTATTTTATTTTTTAATTTTTATTTTTTATTGCTTTTATTACTATTATTTTTTGAGACGGAGTTTCACTCTTGTTGCCCAGGCTAGAGTTCAATGGTGCAATCTCAGCTCACTGCAACCTCCGTGTCCTGGGTTCAAGTGATTCTCCCATCTCAGCCTCCCAAGTAGCTGGGATTACAGGTGCGTGCCACCACGCCCAGCTAATTTTGTATTTTCAGTAGAGACAGGGTTTTGCCATGTTGGTCTGACTGGTCTTGAACTCTTGACATCAGGTGATCCACCTGCCTGGGCCTCCCAAAGTGCTAGGATTACAGGCATGAGTCACTGCACCCCGCCTATTTTATTTTATGTTATTTTTTAGACAGATTCTCACTCTGTTGTTGCCCAGGCTGAAGTGCGGTGATGCAATCATGTATCACTGCAGTCTCCGCCTCTGGGGTTCAAGTGATCCTCCCACCTCAGCCTCCCGAGTAGCTGGGACAACGGGCATGCACCACTATGCCCAGCTAATTTTTGAATTTTTTGTAGAGGCAGGGTTTTGCCATGTTGCCTAAGCTGGTCTTGAATTCCTGGGCTCAAGTGATCCGCCCTCTTTGACCTTCCGAAGTGCTGGGATTACAGGTGTGACCCACCGTGCTCGACCTTCCCATGATTTTTCCAGGCCCAGAAGTCTGTGGTTGCACCAGATGCCCTTTGAGTTCCTTTCCCGTGATAGCCCTGACTCCCGTGTCCTCAGGAGCTGGGAGATTTGCTGCTGTGTGTGATTAGCTAACATTGTCTGACTTCTCTGCTCCAGACTGTCAGATCTGAGAGTAATTTTCTATGGGCAACCGTTTTACATTTTTTTGTTTTATTTTATTTTATTTTTTGTTTTGAGATGGAGTCTCACTCTGTCACCCAGGCTGGAGTGCAGTGGCTGGATCTCAGCTCACTGCAAGTTCCGCCTCCTGGGTTTACACCATTTTCGTGCCTCAGCCTCCCGAGGAGCTGGGACTACAGGCGCCCACCACGTCGCCCAGCTAGTTTTTTTTCTGTATTTTTTAGTAGAGACGGGGTTTCACCATGTTAGCCAGGATGGTCTCGATCTCCTGACCTTGTGATCCGCCCGTCTTGGCCTCCCAAAGTGCTGGGATTACAGGCTTGAGCCACCGTGCCCGGCCCAATTTTTTGTTTTAAATCAGAACTGTCCATTAAGATTCTAAAGCAGCATTGCTGGCATGTTATTTTGCAGTTCTTGTTAAGATTTGCCTCACTCGAATATAGCCTTGGAGTGTTCATGAAAATATACTGAATGCATCACTTGTGGACAATGCTGGACACATTGAGGTTTTTCTTGGATTATTTTCCCAGTGGAGGCCACTCCTGTGTTCAGTTGGCATTTCACTTAACCTTTTTCATGTGATTGTAGTTATACTTATTCCACAGTATTTTTAAAGTCTTTTGATTTTTATTACCCCAAATAGCTTCACTTTTTCAATTCAACTTTCTGTCTGTGCTTGTGCCTTCAATACCTTTTTTTTTTTGAGACAGTCTCGCTCTGTTGCCCAGGCTGGAGTGCAGCGGCATGATCTCAGCTCACTGCAAACTCTGCCTCCTGGGTTCAAGGCTGGGACTACAGACATCTGCCACCACACCTGGCTAATTTTTGTATTTTTAGTAGAGACAGGGTTTCTCCATGTTGGCCAGGTTGGTCTTGAACTCCTGATCTCAAGTGATCTACGCGTCTTGGCCTCCCAAAGTGTTGGGATTACAGGCATGAGCCACCACATCCGGGCCTGTGCCTTCAATACTTTTACAAAGATTTTCTGCTCCCTGATAGGGAAAACATGTCGGCTGCTGTCACGAATACCTCTAGCATCCATGGACCCACCATAGGCCTTGCTGACGGGTTTTTGCTTTGAAGGAACTCGTAGGAACTTTGGGTCTCCCAGCAGGAATCCCTTAACATCCGCCTGGGCGCACACCATGTGTAGATTCAGGTGCCTTCCCAGCCTTGTTGGTGTAGGGATGGATGGTTTTGTTACCAGGGACTCGGGACAGTCTTGTTTTGTTAGCAGCTGCATTGTGGGAAAGCCTACCACGGTATGTCAAACACAGGGCTGTTCCCGGTGCCTCTAGACAGCGTCCCCGGAAGAGCTCCACAGTATTTTTCACAGCCAATCCACAGAGTTGCGCCAGCCTGCTCCTCAGTTGCTGAAGGGAACCACCCCCAGGGCCTCTGTGGTCGACTCACTGTATGATGCTTGTGTTCCCTGGAGCCGCTGGGCAAATGAGTTGGCTTGAACTTGAACCCTCTTCTCTCTCCTGTGCTTGTTTGTGTATGATAAACTTTCCAAAGATGTTTGAAAAGTAAATGTTTGAATTGCGCATCCTTATTTGATCAATGTTTTGTACCTGTCAGCGCGTCGGACTGGTGCAGAGCTGCCTGGTCGTCTGGACTGTGGCAGGAGGGACAGGGAAGGAACGTGCCTCGGATGGCACCTAAGGGCTCTTTGCATCCTGACCATTTCCCTCTGGCAGAGGCTGTCCTTTTAGGTACAAATTAATTTAATTTTTTTTTCTAGTAGAATCTTGCATAGTCTTTCCTGAGAATCACAATGACAAGGACACCATAACCCTCAAGGATTCTAAGATCTTATACTTGAGTAGGGTGATAGTGACAGCCGTTTTATAAGAATAACATCTTTTTGCTATTGGAGGAGTAATATGCACTCAAGGCAGACAACTTGGAAGATTAAAAAATATCTCAAGTGAGAAGGTACAGCCTCAATACCCCAAGGTGGCCGCAGGCCCTCTTTCTTCTGTTTCCCTCCATGCTTTTCCTCCGGATATACGTAGTTTCATTTTTCAACTGTAGCTTACTGTCTCTTTCACTCATCAATAGAGCATAAACATCTCACCATGTCAATATTTATTCTTTTACCATATGTAGATACCACATTTAATCAATCCCTTGTTGAACATCTTGTTTGGCACCAGCGTTTTGTTGCTAGAGTTTTCCTGTGATAAGCATCTTTACTGATCCATCTTTGCTGACATCTGTTTAATAATTTCCTGAGGAAAAATTCTGAGAGATCAGAGTTTTTGAATCAAAGAGAATGTACACTTTTCCTAAAAACCAAAATAAGAACAGATTTACTTAATCAGTGTCATTCATGTAGAAAATTAAAACTGAATCTGCAGTCCTACAATCTGGAAGCAACGTTAACAGCCGGGTGAGTCGCCTTTCAGTTTCTCAGGGATGGGGTTGTGGGGTACATGCTGGGAAGCAGTGGTTGAGAACACAGAACTGAGCTACATGCCTGGACTCGGGGCTCTGCTTCACCACTCAGCAGTTACGTGACCTTGGCGAGTCACTTTGATGCCCTTGGCTTCGGTTTCCTCCTCTGCAAAATGGGGACAATAAAGGTACCTACCTCATAAAATTGTAATAAAAATGAAATGGATTACCATATATAAAGAGCTCAGAGGAGGCCCTGGCACTTAGCAAGTACCATGTAAGTACTTACTATTATTTTATATCCATTTTTTCACTTAACTCACTTTTTGCATATCAGTAAATATAGATCCAATTATTCTCTAGTATCCTATAATAACAGTGTGCCTTAATTTTTTAAACTGATCTTGAGCCTCTTGCTAGTATCTCCCTGCAATACACTCTTAGAGCTGCAATGGATGGGCCCCCTTTTAATGGCCTTTAGATAGACATTTCTAAATCACTTCTTCAGAAGGAGGACTTACTGTGCCTGTCTGAAAGTGAAGCCACTGTTTTCCTATGACTGTGTCCAAGAGTGTTGTGCTTTGATGGGTGGCTTCATCCTATCACCTGGGCAGAAGTGAAATTGTGAAAACAATTGGGAGCCTAGCCTTTATGGTTAAACTCAGTAACTGAGACTCCTACAGCTGTGAGGAGCTGCCACTTTGGCCCAGAGGCCAAAATGCACGTCAGCAACCAGGAATTCCAGAACTGTCTCTTACTGTTACCATCTCCGCCTCTCTTTTATAGGACAGAAAACACAGGGACTTTTAAGAAGGAAAATTATCTAACAACTGACAGCTAGTCAGGACCCACAGCAAAGAAGGAATTGTTTAATTTATTGTTTTTGTCTTAATTTGCCTCATCCTTTAGAATGTTTTAACTGGAAAATAATTCACGGAAAACTTACTAACAGTTAACAAAAATTTAGAATGAAAAGTAAATCCCTCTCCTCCCCAAGACCCTGGTCTCCCAGAGGCAACCACTGTTATGGGTTTTGTATGTTCTAGAAATTCTACTCCTATACAGCTGTGTCCTTATTGGTTTTCCAGGAATAAGAGTATACTACAACATTGTTCAATCTTTTGCTTCTTTCACATAACAGTGTAAAATGGCTTTCATTTTTCTTAACCTGTCTGCAGAATGTTTGGCGTTAACATCCGTCAGTGGTGAATGAGCCTGTGACGAAATGATTGAACAGAATGCCTCTCATCACGTGTAGGGGCAATTATTTTCTCTCCAGCTGCCAAACCTTTCTAAAAGGTCTTTCTAAAAGGACCTCTCTAAAAGTTCCTACAAAAGTTAAATAAAACCGCTTCTTCTGCCCATCACCTAATGCAAACCGATCCCCTGCAGAACTTGGTGGAATGCGACATCTCAAGGCCGAGTTTGGCAGCTTAACTGTGCAGCTGTGGGTCCCCGAAGGGACAGAGCCTCCCTTCTTGGGCCGCAGCTTCATTTTTCAAATGAGGAATTCAGGATCTAAGGGGAGACTCACAAGGTCAAGGCCTGTGTCTCAGCCTCCGTCATGTCACCCACTTCTGGAACAGCATTCAGGAACGCAGAAGGCCACCGTGACTTACGAGCTCCCTCCCTGTCCCGCATCCCATCCTTCTGTTTCCTCTTTTCTGCCCTACGCAGAGTCCTTCAGCAAGGAGACCTGGGCTCTGCCAGGATGGTGGTCCCTCACTGCATGGCGGTCACGGTCACCGACAGGACCAGGAAGAGGGATGGGACACTGGCCAGCAGGGCCCACGTACTGAGGAGGGGCTTCTAGAACCAGGCCCTATCCTTTCACAGCCGCAAACCAGCTGGTTTCTGTGTCCACCTCCATTGTAAAATGACCCATTTCATTGCAAGGAGAGGTGCCCATGCCAGTCATTTTCACCCTGCAACTGACAGACCTCAGTACAGAAGTATCTTGTGACAGCATGACAGCTGCTAGTTAAATGTATAAACGTGTAGGTGCTTACGAACATTATTTCATTTAATCCTCACAATGACACTCTGGAGTGGGTACATCTTATGATCTCAGGTTAGGACACTTGGACAAGGCCACCCAGCTAACAAGGAGCAGAACGGAGCCTTGAGCCCAGGTCTGTGTGATGGTAAACCCCAATGTTTAACCCCCGTGCCATGAGCAGGGGGACTTTGAAGGGGAGGGTTTACTTCTCACTTTGGCTTTGTCAATAAACCACACTGTGTGACCTGGGCAAACCCCTCTCCTCTGGGCCTCAGTTTTCCCATTTGAGCAATTAGAAAGGATTCGTGTCATTTCTAAGACTTTCAGAGCTTTGCATGTTCCAATTCTGGGATATTTGAGCTGCCTTGATGTCAGGAGACACATGGCATAGTCAAAGGCTGAGGCAGGAGGAGGATGGCTTGGGGCTGGAAGTTTGAGACCAGCCTGGGCTAACACAGTGAGACCCTATCTCTTAAAAAAAAAAATTAGCTGAGCATGGTGGCATGCAGTTGTAGTCAAGCTACTTGGGAGGCTCAGGTGAGAGGATTGCTTGAGCCCAGAAGTTGGAGGCTGCAGTAAGCAGTGAACCCACCACTGCACTCCAGGCAGGATGGAGACCCTGTCTCAAAAAAATAAAGACAACGGAGGGGGATAGCCACTACTGGTACCTGGGAGCTGCTCCATCTTTCCCATCTGGACCCTGTGTGTGCTCCTACATTGCACCACCTAGGAATGGCAGCTGGGCAGTGTGCTCATGCCCAGGGCACGGAGCAGACAGAGTAGCACAGATGTTGCTGGGCTTGTGGCTTGTCCTCTGAGGGAGAGAGGCAGTTACGCAGACCAACAGGCACCTGCTGATGGGCACAGAGCAGTGAGAACCCCCCCCTGCTGCCTGCCACAGGGCCGAGGAACCAGCAGGCACCCCCATCCAGGCTTTCCTTTACAGGATGGACAGAGAAGCCGGCACACCCAGCCCTGCCCTGATTCATGTGACCTGTTCTCATGCTTCTAAATCACATTTCCAGCTGGTGTCCCCTCGTTGGTGAGTACCATTGCTTTCAGAATTTCCCTAGAAATAAATGTCCTCACACATTGAGAATTTGTTTAAGGCTCTTGGTTCTTGGGAGAAAAAGATTCTGGATGCCTCCAAAAAGTCGACCAAAAAGAGTTAGTAGAGAAGGAGAAAGACCCATTTTGGGGAGCTGCAGTTTGTGATTGTCAGCAGAGTGATTTGGTAAGAGGCTTCTGGGAGCTATTGCTTCCCAGCCCTACCCAGCCCATGCACCTGCCTTTCAGGTCTCCCTTATTCTACCCATGATGCAGCCATGGCTTCAGGGTCCCCTTGGAAGCAACCTCAGGCTGCTGGAGCCCTTCTCGCCCAGCCCCATGTGCCTGCTCTAAGCTGCACCACCCACCACGCTGGGCAGCTGGAAGTCGCGTTTTTTGCCTGCCCCTCTGGGTCACTGCATTCCAGTGTGGCTGTTTCTGAACATGCAGAGGGCACGCTGGGAGCAGCACCCCATGATGCTTGGCAGGGGCTTCTCTCCCTGCTCTGTAAGGGAGGATCGATGGTCAGAGGCTTTCTGGAAAACAAACAGTCTATCAGTGCATCGTAGGAGCTTTACAAACATTGTGCTTCGATCCGTGATTTCTTCTTTGGGGTCCACCTCTTAAGGAAATGAAGGATTTGAACTGTGGACAGAAATGCTTCTGACAAATCTGTCAAAACTTGAGGGTCAGAAACCCAATGCAAACAGAGACAGGCATAGGAACATATTAGCTAATGTGACCGAGAAATGTCAAGGCGTATTTGGCCTTCGGCATAGCTGGACCCAGTGCTGCTGTTTGCTCTCCTGGTGGCAGAATGCCTGCCAGCGGCTCGGGGCCTTCCTCTTAACTGAAGGAGCCCCAGTAGATGGGAGGAGAGAAGGGTTCCACACTTGTCCTAGAACGAAAGCACTGGCTCTGATTGGGCCACTTGCTCATCCTGACCTATTGCTGTGTCCAGAGGGATGGAATAAGCCAATTGGTCAGGCTTCAGCCATTCCCTCTCCTGGACCTGAGGAGGCAAGGCATCCCCACGTGGGCCACACTGTGAGGCAGGGATCCTGGAGGGTACTTGGAGTGCTCCTGTCAAAAGAAGGGTGAGACCTTTCGTGGTGGCTTACTCCTGCAATCCCAGAACTTTGGGAGGTTGAAACAGGAGGATGGTTTGAAATCAGGAGTTTGAGACCAGCCTGGGCAACATAGTGAGACCCAGTCTCTACAAACAGTCTTAAAAATGAGCCATGCAGGGTGGCACATCTGTAGTCTCAGCTACTCAGGAGGCTGAGGCAGGAAGATCACACTTGAGACCATGCGCAAGGCTGCAGTGAGCTGTGGTTGCACCACTGAAGTCCACCCTGGGTGACAGAGTGAGACCATGGCTCTTTTAAGGAAAAAAGAAGAAAAAGGATGAATACCAGACAGGCAAATGTTGCTGAAACCCATGATTTCCACATAGCATCATGCAAAAAAGTGAGAAGTGCAACCCACAAGCAGCTCTGGAAGAATGCCTTAAATTGCAGCTTATTCCTAAGGTGGAATATTATGCAGCCATTAAAATATACATTAGAATTAAATTTATGGAGAAAACCTCATGGTTGGATTTATGCTAGAATGTGTTAAAAAAAAATAGGCTACAAAGTACATATGCTGTATAGGTTCAACAGTGTAAAGTATATTTGTGCTTTGAAAAATGCTGAAAGAAAATATGTAAAAACTTTCATAGTAATTATGGCAACAGGCATGAATTTTATTCTACAATCTTTTTTCTTTTCTTTAAAATGTTAAAGTACCCATTATATGAATGTCTAAGGAACAAACATTAATTTAAAGAATCCAGCCTGCAGAATGATTTCCACTTGAGCAGCATGAAGTTAGGCTGCAGCCACGTGGGAACCAGAGTTGGGGAGGGGTGAAGACAGGCGGGGGTGTGGAGAGGGAGGAAAGAAAGCAGCTCTGCCAAGTCTACACATTTCAACCTTAAAGAAAGCTGCAAGCAGGTCTTGGCCCAACTGGAAGCAAATTGTGGGAGGTGTGGCTGCGAATGGGTTCCCTTAGTTTCCCAAGGCTTAATTCATAAGCCCTCATCCACGGGTTTGTTTGTTCATTCAGTCAGGCACTCCTTCATGCAGTAGATGAGTATCCCTGTGTGCTAGAGAATGCGGAAGGAAACAAGGCATGTCCACATCCTCCAGAAGTTCGCAGTGTAGTCTGAGGACATGCATGCACATGATACTATCATTGGCTTTCCGTGTGTTGTGGGCTTGATTGGTGTCAGTCATTGGCAGAGGGGCCTTTGGGAGGATGCCTGGACACCGTGTGGACACAGCAGCTGATTTTGAGGGAGAGATGGTGGGGCAACCCCTCGTGAGCTTGGCATGAGAGGGACTGGTGGGCAATTGGCCTGACTCTGTCTCCCAGGCCCCGAGCAAGGCACTAGTTGTTATCAGGTTCTGGACAGAAACTGACATCTGACGGGTGGTCAGATAGTGTGGAGTGGGGATGTGGAGGGCCCATGGGAAGAACTGAAGTGGACACATAGGCAGAGGGAAGAGCAGGGGGTCCTTCAGGCAAGGCAGAGAGCAACACAGCAGGTAGAAGGGAGGTGGCCTCATGCTCAGGGACCCAGCTTTCCTAACGCAGCAAACAGTCAGGCCCGAGCTCTGAGACCTGCGGAAGCTACAGTGTCTCTCCTAGAAAAGGGGAATGTATCGTACTCTGCTTGGGGAGTCTGATGGGGACCAGAGCTAATAAACGGAGGCACCTGGGCTGGAGTCAGGTAGACAGTGGGAGCGCAGTTCCCAGGAGGAGGGTAGGAGAGAAACCTGTGACCCACTCAGCTGGCACCTTGACCTCAGCCATACCAGAAGGTAGATCAGTGTGGCAGATTTTATTTTTTAAAGAGAGCCACGACTGTCTTCTGTCCATCATGTTCTCTTGTAATGTGACCTTGCCACTCTGCACTTCTGAGCATAGGTCATACGCTTCCACCAGCTCCCCACACGCCTCCTCCCACCTCTCCCTCCCTCTCCAGGGGTGCTCACCTTTGGAAACTGGCCACCATGCTTCAAGGAAGCCCAGGCCACATGAGGAGGTCATGTGTAGGTTTGCCCATAGGGAGGTCGTGTGTAGACATGTGTATGCGGAGGTTGTAGACATGTATGGGGAGGTCATGTGTAGACATGTGTGTGCAGAGGTTGTGTGTAGACATGTATGGGGAGGTCGTGTGTAGTCATGTGCATGGGGAGGTCACGTGCAGATATATGGGCTGACAGCCCCTGCTGAGGTCCCAGTGGACCCTAAGGCATCAAAAGTGAGTGAAGGAAACTTGCAGATGACTCCAGCCTCAGCTGCCACCTGAGTGCAACCACCAATAAGACCCTGAGTGAGAACTGAGCTGAGCCCAGTTAAGCTCCAGAACCATGACAGATAGCAAAAACGACTGTTGTTGTTTTAAGCCACTAAATTTTGGGTGGTTTGCTGTGCTGCAGTAGATAATCAGAACAATTAGCTTTTCTTTTTGCGATAGACTTGTTTTTTTAACAGCAGTTTTAGGTGCACTGGAAAATTAAGCAGAAGGTACAGAGATTTCCCATATGTTCCCAGTTTGTACACATGCACAGCCTCCTTCATTATCAACATCCTCCACCAGACGGGTGCATTTGTTACCACTAATGAACCTACACTGACACATCATTATCACCCAAAACCCATGGTTTACATTAGGGTTCACTCTTGGTGCTGTGCATTCTATGGGTTTGGACAAATACATAATGACATCTATGCACTATTCTGGTATCATACAGAGTAGTTTCACTGCCCCCAAAATCCTCTGTGCTCTGTTTATCCTTTCCTCCCCCAACCCCTGGCAACCACTGATCCTTTTGCTGCCTCCATAATTTTGCCTTTTCCAGAATGTCATAGAGTGAGAATCATACAGTATGTATATATCCTTTCAGCTTGGTTTCTTTCTCTTAGTAACATGAATATAAGATTCCTTCACATCTTTTCATGGCTTGATAATTTTATTTTTTTTCTTTTTTTTTGAGACACAGTCTCACTCCAGGTGGGAGTGTAGTGGTGCCATCGCGGCTCACTGCATCCTTGACAGCCTGGGCTCAAGCGAGCCTCCTGCTTCAGTCTCCCAAGTAGCTGGGACCACAGGTGTGCACCAACATGCTCAATTAATTTATTTTTATGTTTTGTAGAAATGGAGTCTCCCTATGTTGCCCAGACTGGTATCAAACTCCTGGCCTCAAGTGATCCTCCTGCCTCAGTCTCCCAAAGTGCTGGGATCACAGATATGAGCCACTGTGCCCGGCTTTATTTCTTTTTAGTACTGAATAATATTCCATTTTCTGGATGTGTCACAGTTGATTTATCCATTTACCTACTGAAGAACATCTTGGTTGCTTCCAAGTTTTGGCAATTATGAATAAAGTTGCCATAAGCATCCATGAGCAGGCTTTTGTGTGGACCCAAATTTTCAATTCATTTGAGATAGATACCAAGGAGTGTTATTCCTGAATCATATGGTTAGAGTATGTTTCATTTTGTAAGAAACCGCCAGACTGCTTTCCAAAGCAGCTGCACCATTTTGCATTCCCACCAGCAACGAAGGAGAGTCTCTGTTGTTGCACATCCCCACCAGCATTTGGTGTTGTCAGTGTTCTGGATTTCAGCCATTCTAATATGTGTGTAGTGGTATCCATCGTTGTTTTAATTTGCATTTCCCTAATGACAGTGATATTGAGCATCTTTTCATATGCTTATTTGCCATTTGTGTATCTTCTTCAGTGAGGTGTCTGTTTTGGCAAAAGATGGTCATTTGCTCATTTTTTAATCAGGTTGTTTGTTTTCTTATTGTTGAGGTTTTAGAGTTCTTTGTCTATTTTGGATAACAGTCCTTTATCACATATGTGTTTTGCAAATACTTTCTGTATGGTATCATACAGAGTCTGTGGCTTGCCCTCCCATTATCTTGACAGTGTCTTTCAGAGAGCCAAAACTTTTCCATTTTAATGAAATCCAGCTTATCAATTATTTCTTCCATGGATTATGCCTTTGATGTTGCATTTTAAAAGTCATTGCCAAACCCAAAGTCAGCTAAATTTTCTCCTATGTTATCTTCTAGGATTTTATAGTTTTCATTTTACATTTAGATTTCTGATCCACTTTGAGTTAGTTCTTGTGAAGGGTGTAAGATCTGTATTGAGTTAATTCTCGTGAAGGGTGTAAGGTGTGTGTCTAGATTCACCTTTTTGCATGTGGATGTACAGTTGTTCCAGCACCATTTGTTGAAAAGACCATCTTTACTCCCTTGAATTGCCTTTGCTCCTTTGTCAAAGATCAATTGACTATATTTATGTGTATCCATTTCTGGGCTCTCTATTCTGTTCCATTAATCTAGTTGTCTGTTCTTTCATTAACACCTCAATCTTCATCACTGTAGCTTTACCGTAAGTCTTGAATTCAGGTAGGGGCAGTCCTCTGACTGTTCTTTGGTATAAGTTAGCTATTCTGGTCTTTTACCTTGTCATATAAACTTTAGAATCAGTTTATTGATATCCATAAAATAACTTGCTGGAGTTTTGTTTGGGATTGTGTTGAATCTATAGAATTTGGGAAGAACTGACATCTTGATACTATTAAGGCTTCTTATCCATTAACAAATAATATCTCTCTATTATTTAGTTCTTCTTTGATTTCTTTCATCAGAGTTTTTTAGTTCCCCTCATATAAATATTCTTGCATATTTTGTTAGATTTATGCCTAATTCATTCTTTTGGGTGCTAATGTAAATGGCATTTTGTTTTTAATTTCAAATTCTACTTGTTCATTGCTAGTATATAGGAAAGTGACTGACTGACTTTTGTATAATAACCTTATATCCTGCAACCTTGCTATAATTGCTTAATTCCAAGAGGAATTTTTTTCTATTCTTTTGGATTTTCTGCAGTCAGAACAGTTTTTTAAAACTTATACCCTACTTCTTTGCTACTAAGATCTCATCTACCTAGTGATAGATTTTGTTGGGGAATGGGTAGGAGCTGAGAGGAGAAAAAGAGTGATCCTGCCGTTAAAGGTGCACAATAATTGTAAAACAGATACTAATTTAAGGAACTTTAAAATATGTGAGAAAATATGCATCTTAGATCAGTCTCTTTCCTAGGAGCACAGCGCACCCTGAACTCCTTCTTAGAGTAGAAGATGCATTAGTGTTGGGGCTTCATGGCTCCAGGTTGCCAGGGGTGGGATGCCAGGAGCTAAGACCCAGGCTGTCCGGGGAGCTATGGGTGTCTGGGCAGCCCCAGATCTGCATGGGGCCAAAAGCCTGGTGTTCTGGGACTGGAGATTCAGTGGTCCAGCTCTTGTCCACCCTGGGGCCTTTTCCAAGCAGCCAGTGTCAGGGGTCTCAGTCCACAGGTTACCAAATTGGTGCTTGTACTTTTTTCTGGGTTTGGCATAACATATCAACTTCTAGGCAAGGAAGAGCCAAACAAATGAACAAAGAACAACCCAAGGATAACAAAACACCACTTTTTGCAGTAGACATGTGTGGTTTCCTTCTGCAGGGATTTTCCGCTCGCACCCCCTTGACAGCCCCTTGGAACATCTCAATCCCAGGGACTGACTTCTCAAGCCCAGGGCTACAGAGACCGTCATGTGACTTGGGCCTGGCCAATCAGCATATTCCGTTGGCTTGGCCTTGGTGATTGGTTCAGGGATGGTCCCCTGACTCCAGCTAGTCCAATGAGAGCCCTCCTCAGGACTTCTGCCAGGACTTCCCGGGAAACCGGCAGGTGTACCCTTTCTGGTGGGACTGCCAAACCCTTAGGATGTCATCCTCGAGCTGGGATGGGGTAGGGAACAGCCTAAGGGAGGGGATGGCAAACCTGCCTGAGAGTGAAGCCACCACAGGGGACAGCGCAGGCAAGGAGCAGGTTCCTGATACGATTGTCTGAGGCCCTGGGTCCTGGTGCTGGAAGGCAGCCACACCCTGGCATTTTCAGATACTAGAACCAGCACCCCCCTTTCATACTGAATCCTGTTTGACTGGGTGTTTATCACATGACTGACATCCTCTAAGAATTGTGCAGTGGGCCGTGTGCAGCCAGCCACCTCCTTCCGGAAAGACAAACTCTCAACTCTCTCAGAAAACAGGCTATGTCTGTGCCTCTCTCTCTACTTCCTAGAACCTGAGGATGTCCCTCCTGACTCCCCACACGTGGGGCTGACCTGCATGCCCTCCGAGCTACATTACCCATGCAGCCTTGCCTGGCGATCACGTTGAGCAGCACCTCCCTGGTACGCAGCTGCTTGGGCATCCATCTTTCTGTCTTCTCTTCCAGAGAATATGAGTCCTGGCAAGCTGTAGCCCAATTGGTCCTTCCTCCCCTACGAGCCTGGGCACCCTGCCTGGCACTTGCCCAGTGTTCCGTGAACTGAATGGGAAAAGGAAAGCAGACCAAGTCACCTGGAAAGCAGGCATGGGACGAGGAAAGATCACTGGTCTTGTAATCCAAAAGTAAAGGGCGGCATCGTGGCACTGCAGCTATCCGGCTATTTGCTTGGGCAAATCCTGACTTTCTTCATCGTCAGCTGCCTCGTCCATGGCAGAGAGATCATGGGGCTAACCCTCGTTGTGTCACAGTGAAAGCATGCTCAGAGCCAGTGTGTGGGGCTCTCACAGAGGTTCATCCTATTCCCTAGGCACTCGCCCAGAGCTGGGTGCTTTACACTTGCAGTCCCCTCCAAGCCTCCCTACTACTGGATCCGGAAGGCTCCATTTTACTGATGAGCAAACTAGACAAAGGAGGCTGAGTCAGTTGCTCAATGCCACACAGCTGGTTATCGAAGAAGGCTGCCCTTGAGCCCAGATCTGCTCACCCCAGAGCCCTGGGTCCTAGCTTTTAGGCTCTGGGCTCTCTGAGGCTGGAAGGGCTTCCCTGAGCAGAAGCCAAGCCAAGGAGTGCCTCAGGGGAACATTTTTGTTGTGGTTGTAGAGCAGAGTCAGGGTCTCCCTGTGTTGCCCAGGCTGATCTCAAGCTTCTGGGCAAGTGATCCTCCCACCTTGGCCTCTTAAAGTGCTGGGATTACAAGTGTGAGCCACCACACCTGGCTGGCCTAGGAAAACTTAAACCCATCTCACATCTCCCCCAGCCCCTCCAACTCCTGAGTTAAATTTACGGTTTAGGTAAAGACGGTGTGCCTGTTCTTCAGCTTCAAGACCAGCCCCAGCCCCTGCTTGGGGAGACTGCCAGTCTCCTAGCTTGTCCAGCCTGCCCCTACTCGGTGAGCTGATGAGACAAGGAGTGGGGCTGGGATCCTCTGAGCCAGACCACACCTGAAGCTTCTGGAGAGCCAACACAGGGAGATCCTGCCCTGGGCTCCAGGCCTTTCTGAGACAAAGCCCCTCCATCTGCACATCTCAGTTGGTGTCTGGTCCTGGGCGGGGTGCAAGGCCAGGCTGTTTCCCGTTGTGAGGCTTCCTATATGATAAAAGGGAAGAAGCATCAACACAAATTCCCACCGTTGTAGTGTACTTACATAAACAGCTTTCACAGATTGATACTCCTAACACACAGTGTGATTAACTATGCTAGGGGCCTTAGTATATTATTTTAAAGATTAATTTATAGGTCACTGAAGGGAGCCTGACCTGGCAATGGGCCCCAAGATTCAAGGTGGAGAATGTCCCTCGTTTCCATCCTGTTCCTGTGACTTGTTTATGACAGTGTTTAGGGAAGGTGAAAGGCATACCTTTGAGGCTCTTGTCCTGGTAAAGTAGGCACCAATTGCCACAGTCAGGGTTGGGGAGGGGCACGGGGAGGTGGTGGAGCCCTGCACCTTTACCCTATCACCTGTGCTGGAGTTCCTGCCATCAGAGGCTGCCTGAGAATTTCCAGCCACCAGAAGGGGGCAGACGGTGACTTCTGAAGCTAGGACACAATGGGTCTGTGAGGAGGCAGGCAAGAGGGGGCGGTGGGGCCAGGCTGCAACCACCACCTCCTCCACCTTGGGACAAGCTGGGCCCCCATCAGCTGGGCTTGGCTGTCCGGAAGCTTCAGGTGTTGGCTAGCACAGAGCATTCCAGCCCCACTGCTTGTCTAGTCAGGTCACCGGGTAGGGGAGGGCTTAACAGGCTAGGGCGCTGGTAGTCTGCCTTTAGGAGCAGGGGCTGGGGCTGGTCTTGAAGCTGGAGAACAGGCACACTGTCTTTACCTGGATCGTAAATTTAACTGGGGGATTGGAGGTTGCTGGTGGAGATTTGAGGTGGGTTTAAGTTTTCTGAAGTCAGCCAGGTGCAGTGGCTCACACCTGTAATCCCAGCACTTTAGGAGGCTGAGGTGGGAGGATCACTTGAGCCCAGGAGTTTGAGACCAGCCTGGGCAACACAGGGAGACTCTGTCTCTACAACAACAATAGAAATGTTCCCCTAAGCCACCCCTTGGCTTGGCCACTGCTCAGGGAAGCCCTTCCAGCCTCAGAAACCCCTTGAGCCACCAATCATCCTGCGTGGAAGACAGACACAGATGCAAATGTCTAAATGCCTTTGTGCATCCTGGTTCCAGGTGGGAGGTGCTGGGAGATGGGGGCCTGTCACTTAGAAACTGCCTCCCCTCCCAAACCTGGACACAGGGCCCACTGCTCCACAGGCGTTGCAGGACGCCAAGGGCCCGTGGTATGTCTGGAGCTTCCTCGTGGACCGGCCTTTCAGCAGTATGTCCTGCTGGGCCCGGTCCCTCCTGAAATTGAGTCCTTTGTGGATTCCCTAAGCCACAAAGCAACCCCAGCCCTGGGATAGCTCAAAGAGAATTTTTAAATGACACGAGCTGGACATGCAATCACAAGGTATCTGCCCAGATTAAGGCGAGCTCCAGCATGGGCCTTTGAAGGGCACTCGATTTCCCAGGGTGAAGATGGATTTCCACAACAGAATTCAGAAAAGCCTCCCCAGCCCACACTCATCCACTGGGACAGGCCTCACTGTCCCTGGGGGCTGCAGGGGAGGTTCTAGGACAGCAGGTATTTTTCACATCCCACTGTACACTGCTGCCCAGGCAGTGGTGCCGGCACCAGAGTCCCCAGACCTGTGTCTGACCTGAGTGTCCTGATTCCACGCTGTCCCTTCTCAGCACAAGACCCACTGTGTGTCTAGCCCCCAACCCCACTGGTTACATGTCCATGGCTCCTGCAGCCTCAGAGCAAAATCCAGACCTTTATTGTGTTTCTGTGTGGCCTCTGGCCTCTCCACTTCCTCCCTTCACATACTACCAGCCACCTGGATGTCCAGTCTCTGGATCCCTGGGCTTGCCCTGGGACCATCCCACGTTGCCGTGCTCTGTCCACACTCTCTCACCCCCACTTTATGCAGCTAACTCCTCTTCATCCTTTGAGGGTCAGCTAAAATATGGCCTTCCCTGCCCACCAGGACCCTCAGTCCTGTCCTGCTCGGTGCTGTCACAGATCTCATCATCACTTATTTGTGTTACCACAGTCACAAGCCCAGCTAAATGCCCGGCACATAGTAGGTGCTCAATAAACATGTGTTATGTGAACGCAGGAGCCCATATATGCCCTCATATGTGTCTGGTCTCTCTGGGAGAGGCATACCTTGAGGGGGCTTTGACACTAAATCGAAGGGTATCCAAGAGAGACATCTGAGCCAACCTTAGGCCTCCACCTGCCCATGACTCCGCCCTTCCCTCCCCTGAAATGCACTTTGTTCATTCACTACAGATCTGGAACCGTCTGCAGGAACTGAGTTGAGCTGGCTAGCTGCAAGCTTCTAGGCAGGGAGCAGGCATAGACATTCTGGAGGCTGCCTGAGAGACTGGGGCTTTACTTCTCAGGACTCACCCGCACCACCCTCCTTAGCTCACTTTCTGAAGCCCACCTTCCTGGAAAAGCAGGAGCCCCAGCCCCACCACTCCACTAAGCTCCCACCTCCAGCCTCTTGTTGGAAGCCCCTTGGCTTCCGGAAGGAAAAGTGTCTCTTCCTCTAGACAAGGCCCAGGTCCCTCTGTGAGGGCTTTGAACTTAGCAGATAGCGTTGGGTGCATCAGTTACCATTCAGACTGGTTTTTTGAGCCACGCACAGTGCTCAGACCTGGGGGACACGAGGAGTAAATGTGGCCCCTGCTTCCATAGCCCCAAGCCTATCCCAGGAGCTCTCATCCTTTCTGTTCAGGAAAGACTTTTGAATACATTTTAGTGGCTCATGAGAAGGGATTAAAGGACCCTAAGCCAGCAAGAATGACATGTCACTGGCAGAAGAGGATGATGGAGCCTACTAGAAGCCCACTCTTATGCTGTCTGCTCAGGGGATCCTTTGGAAGCAGGACATAGGACAGGCACCCCAGGAGCGGTTGCCAGAGTTAAGGGGGAGTGGGGCACAGCAGGCAAGCAGCACCCTGGCAGATGGGAGGCCCCGTCCCAGCTCCCACCAGCTCCTCTGTGTTCCTGGACAAACCGTTAAATCAAGGTGGTGAGTTATGTGGCCACAGGGGCCAGGCGGCAGCATAAATGAGTCCCACATGTCCAGTAGATAAAGCAAGACCCCCACCTGAAGGGGTGGCTACTCTAGCTTCTGGTGCTTCACAGAAATATGAGTTGTCAGATTTGATGATTGTTTTAAAAAAAAAACAACTTCCCACTTTATTATTTTGTTTAGAGGCAGGTCTCATTCTGCCACACAGGCTGAAGTGCAGTGGCGCAATCATAGCTCACTGTAGCCTCGAACTTCTGGGCTCAAGGGATCTACCTACCTCAGCCTCCCGAGTAGCTGGGACCATAGGCATGAGCCAGCATGCCTGGCTAATTGTTTTATTTTTATTTTTTTGGGGGGGGGGGATGGAGTTTCACTCTATGGCTCAGGCTGGAGTGCAATGGCATGATCTCAGCTCACTGCAGTCTCTGCCTCCTGGGTTCAAGTGATTCTCCAGCCTCAGCCTCCTGAGTCTCAGCTGGGATTACAGGTGCACACCACCATGCCTGGCTAATTTTTGTATTTTTAGTAGAAACGGGGTTTCACCACATTGGCCAAGCTGGCCTCAAACTCCTAACCTCAGGTGTTCCACTTGCCTCAGCCTCCCAAAGTGCTGGGATTACAGGCGCGAGCCACTGTGCCTGGCCTATATTTATTTTTTTTGTAGAGAGGAGGTCTCGCTATGTTGCCCCAGCCTAGTCTCAGACTCCTGGGCTCAAGTGATCCTTCTGCCTCGGCTTCCCAAAGTGCTGGGATTATAGACCTGAGCCACCACACCTGGCTTAAATTTCCCATTTGAAATGTTGGCTCAATTATAAAACAGAAAAATAACCAGAGCAAGGCAGACAGTGTTTCTGCAACCCATACTTGACAGGGCAGTCTCTCAATTAGGCTCTCAGAGGGGCCACCTGTAAAATGAGGGCACTACTGGGGGGTGAGAGCCATCAACAGCCCCTCCTAATGGATCAGCTCTGCCCATAGGCCACAAGACCTCATGGCTACAGCTGATTGGGCCAGGAGTGGGCACCTAGCCCAAGGGCAGCCAATCCCAGGCTAGCAATAGTTTATGCTGTGACTTGGGGCAAATAGTTTATTCTGTGACTTGGGCCACCGCCGTCCTCACTCTTCTTACTCCAGGTCCTTCCCTGCCTAGCCCCTTAAGTCATTCAGAGCTGAGCTCAGATGGTACCTCCATGCCAAGGCCATCTCTGATCACGTCTGTTTAAAGTGCCTCCTACTGCAGGGCAGATTTTTTTTTTCTTTTGCATTTTGTTCTGTGATGTATCTACAGGACCCCGAACGATGTCTAACACATCATAGACCCTCACCAAATATTTGTTGAAGCAACTAGTAAATTCCCACACAAGTCCTCCCTTGTTGCTCCACAGCCCCTCGCATGTCTTGTGCTAGCTTCAGCGAGACTTCTGGCAACCAAAAGAAGTAGATTGGGCCTGGCGTGGTGGTTCATGCTGGTAATCCCAGCACTTTGAGAGGCTGAGGTGGGAGGATTGCTTGAGCTCAGAAGTTGGAGACCAGCTTGGCCAACATCACTAGACCCTGCCTCTACAAAAACTTTTTAAAAAATTAGCTGGTTTTGGCCGGGTGCAGTGGCTCACACCTGTAATCCCAGCACTTTGGGAGGCCAAGGCAGATGGATCACTTGAAGTCAAGAGTTCGAGACCAGCCTGGCCAACATCATCTCTACTAAAAATACAAAAATTAGCTGAGTGTGGTGGTGTGTGCCTGTAATCCTACCTACTCGGGAGGCTGAGGCAGGAGAATCACTTGAACCCAGGAGGCAGAGGTTGCAGTGAGCCAATATCAGGTCACTGTACTCCAGCCTGGGTGACATAGCAAGACCCCATCTCAAAAAAATAAAAAATAAAATAAAATAAAATTAGCTGGTTGTGGTGGTATGTACCTATAGTCCCAGCTACTCAGGAGGCCACAGCAGGAGGATGGCTTGAATTTGGAGGCTGCAGTGAGCTATGATCATGCCACTGCACTCCAGCCTGGGTGACAGAGACCCTGTCTCGAAAAGAAATAATAAATACAGCTAAATTTAAAAAATAAAATAAAACAAGAAGTAGATTAACATACTTCCTCACTGGCTATTATGCAGAGTAAATGAGGAGGGTCAGCAACAGTGCCAAGCTCAGACCCGGCTCATAGTAGCTCCTCAGTACACATGTGGATGTTTTCTTTTGGGTCTTTGCTCTCTTTCAGTTGTGGTGAAGATGTCTCAGTGTGGACCTTTCCATGGCCTCCACAGGCAGATGGGAGCCCTGTCGGTCATTTGGGAAAGTCCCTGGTCAGTCCCAGCCCCTCATACTCCCTGGGCCCCTCACACTCCCTGGGACCCTCACACTCCCTGGGCCCCTCACACTCCCTGGGACCCTCACACTCACAGCCTTTCTGGAATCCTGCATCTGGGTCCATTCCAGGCCTGCTCAAAGAGCATCCAGACACGGGTGGTGAGCATCATGCTGGAGTCTATGGCTAATAAAGAGATCACTGAGCAGCCCATTCATATTGTGTGTCATCCAAAGGAAAATCAACTTTAAACATCAGATAAAATATGACAGGCATTTTAAGATTGTATTTTCCAAGCAATGCACTGTGATGGGAACAGGGCTGGTCAGCAGGTTGAGGCTGCGCTGCTGAGACGGGCAGTGAGGCCTATTGCAGACACTTTAGTGGGTCCACTGTCTCTGGCTCAGCATTGCAGCCTTGTGGATGCCTAGACTGGAGGGGTCCTTCAGGCCAAGCTGCTGGCAGCTGGGGAAACCAGCCAGTGGGGGTGTCACACTTGAGGGTAACTGTCACGCTGATGCTGGAACCCCTTCCTGATGGAGAACCAGGAGGCTGCTGGTCAGTCCTGGCTAGAATCTTCCTGGGGACCCTGGGTCTGTCACTCTGCTTCTCTGGGACTCAGTCTTCTTTTCTTTGAAATGGGGATAACTATACCCACTGTATTAGGCCATTCTTACATCACTTGAAAGCAATACCTGGGGCTGGGTCATTTATAAAGAAAAGTGGTTTACTTGGCTCATGCTTCTGCAGCTTATATAGGAAGCATGGCACTGGCATCTGCTCGGCTTCCGGGAAGACCTTGGGCAGCTTCTATTCATGGTGGAAGGTGAAGCAGGAGCAGGCTGTCACATGGCAGAGTGGGAACAATGAGGGTAGGGAGGTGCCATACACTTTTGAACAACCAGACCTTGTGAAAACTCAGGATGGCAAGGATAGCACCAAGCCACAAGGGATTCACCCCCATGACCCAAACACCTCCCACCAGGCCCCACCTCCAACATTGGGGGTTACATTTCAACATGAGGTTCAGGTGGGACAAATATCCAAACCCTGTCACTCACCCACAGGGAGGGATAAACAACATTTGGAGGGGTTAAAGCACTTGGGATTTTTTTAGAGGCAGGGTCTCACTCTCTTGCCCAGGTTGGAGTGCAGTGGCGCAATCATAGCTCACTGCAGCCTCAAACTCCTGGGCATCAGCAATCCTCCTGCTTCAGCCTCCTGAATAGCTGGGACTACAGGCAGGCACCACCATGTGTGGCGACTTCTTAAATTTTTTTTTTTTTTTTTTTTTTTTTTTTTTTTTTTAGTAGAGTTAGGGTCTGACTATATTGCCCAGGCTGGTCTTGAACTTCTGGTCTCAAGTGATCCTCTTCCCTTGACCTCCTAAAGTGCTGGGATTCCAGACCTGAGCCACCCTGCCCAGCCTTAAAACACTTTGAAAATGAGTTTATTATTTAAACAGGCAAAAGTCCCAAAAGAAAAAATTTTCAAGCCATGCAAAAGGCTCTAAGATACAGAGTAAGTTTCCCTGCTGCCCTTGGACATTGGCTTCTTCCTCCCGTCCCCCAGAGCGTGTCCCTCCAGAGATGTTGCTCCCATGCACACACACACGTGTACGCACTGTCCTGGACTTGGCTTTTTCACGAGAGCCTATATATACCTTGGAGCTTTCCACACTGGTTTAGAGAGCGTGGCCTCATCCTTTTCAGTGGCTGCCGTGGATTCTGCCATGTGGCTGTCCCATGCTCTGTTAGCAGTCACTTACCTACGGGCATTTGAGTGCTGAAATCTAAGCTGCGGTGAATAGCCTGGTTCGTGTGCGCAAAAGCTTTGGAGAGTGGGAAGCACCCTGTAACTTAAGAGGTTTTGTTGGGGACCTGAACAAAGGATGGGGAAAAGGCTGGGACTCGAAGTCAGTAGGTTCAGGATTTGGCTTTGCTGACTGACTATTCACAAATCTTCCTCAACCAAAACCTGATTTTGTATCTGTCCATAATGTGAGCTGAACCACGTATAAAGATGAGTTTTACAGGCATCCAGCCCTTCGTTACCCTGGAGGAACATCTGTAAGGACTCTGCCATCACGCTGAGTGAAGAGACTTCTGAACTCCCAGGGGTCTACCTGAGGGAGAGCAGGTGGGAGGTACTAGCCCCTAAAGAGCCTCCCATGCCTTGAGATTCTTGTGCATTTGGAAACTCTTGATGTCATAGATACCTTAGGAGGCTGTCCAGTTTGTAAAGCTCCTCCAGGGGCTCTGCCCTACCACTTCCTCCTCTGCTGGGACAGATGCTGTACCTCAGGCTACAGACCTGCCCCATCAGCCAAAGCCAGACAGTTCCTGTTTCCTCCCTGGCCCCGCCTCTTCTGCAGATTATTGACAGTGAGGTGTTCATCTCCTCAAAGGAGACCTGCTTCACTGGTGGGAGTGTGGCCTCACCCATGGCCCCTGTTGGATAAACTGCAGCAGGACTCCACCAGATCACCATGCAGGAGCCCTCCCCACTAGGGACTGGGAGAAAGTTGGAAAAATATTCTAGTACGGTTTCTAGTCCCCATGAAGAACTAGTAGAGTCCTATTTCAAGGGATAAGACTAATATTTGATGGACTTACAGGCCAGCTAAATGCTAGTCACATAATCACAGGATCTGCTATGCTGTTTTCACGTCTATTTTCTCATTTCACACAGGGAAGTAGATAGAGCAGGTGTTATTTCCATTTGACAGATGGGGGAACTGAGTCTCCAAGATACTATGTGGGGGACAGGCTGTTCGTTGCCTGTCCCACAGCCATTCTTCCGCCCCTCACACACAGACCCTTCTTCATCCCCATTTTGCTTGTCTTTCTTCTTCCCAGGAGCCTGTTCTTTCCAGGGAGAGTGGGCCACTCCACAGACCAGAGAGTGATTTTTGACTGATCAAGCCCTGTTGACCTCTTCTTCTTGCCAAGGATGGATAAACAGGGCATGAGATCCGGTACTGGCTGAGAAGCCGGTTGGGTGCTGGTGGGGAGGTTTCCCTCGCTCTGATAAAAGGACCCAAGTCAAGAATACTCCCTTTCATTTTTTGCCTTTGATCGTCGTCGGCTGCATGTGATTTCTAGAACTACTGTAGCCATCTTGGAGTCAGGAGGAGAGTTAGTCCAAGGTGCAAGTTGTTGTACTAAGGATATGTATCTGTTATCTATGGCCATGATAATACTGTGTAACAAGCAACCTCAGAATCAAATGGCATTCAGCAAGAAGTGTTTATTGCCTACGTGACTGGAGTCAGCTGAGCTATTAGGTTGGTGCAAAAGTCATTGCGGTTTTGCCACTACTTTTCGCCAACCAAATAGGTTGCCTCAGATGTGCCCTTTGTGTCTCTCATCCTGCAGCAGGTTCTCAGGGAAATGGCAGAGGTACAAAGGACAAGCCCCAGCATGCATCATGCCCATTTCAAGCCTCTACCTGTATCCGTGTGCTAGAATGCATGGGTCAAAGTCAGTCCTATGACTGAGCCCCGTGTCAAGAGATTGGGGCTAATGGGTACCCAGGGATGTGGTTACTGAATGAATTTGGGAGTGGGGATGAAAAATGGGGGCCATTGTTCTAACCTACCACAGATGGCAGGGCAGAAAGATCAAAGGAATCTGCTCCCTGATAATGTGGTTGACTTGCTGAATTAATCAAGCCTGGAGCTGCCCTACCTTGAAGCCATTGGTTATTCAAGAATAAAGCTGGGTGCAATGGTTCATGCTTGTAATCCTAAAATTTTGGGAGGCCAAGCAGGAGGATCATTTGAGGATTCACAAGTCTGACACCAGCCTGGGCAACAAGCAAGACCCTGCCTCTATAAAAAAAATAAAATAAAACAATTAGCCAGGTGTGGTGGCACATGTCTGTAGTCCAGCTACTGGCGAGGCTGAGGCAGGAGGATGGCTTGAGCCTAGGAGTTTGAGGCTGGAGGGAGCCATGACTGCGCCACTGCACTCCAGCCTGGGTGACAGAGTGAGACTCTGTCTCTACAAAAAAAAGAAAGACAAAATAAGATTTATTTTTGGTACCAAAGATATCAAAAGAAGAAAAAACAGTTCTTATTTTTTTAAAGTCATTTAGTGGTTAGTCTTCTGTATTCGTCCCCTGAATTGCTAACGTGCCCAAGATCCCCTGGCTGGAAATGGGTAGAGCTGAGGCTGGATCTGAGCCTCTTGCAGTGCCTTGGTGTCCTGGGCCTTGGTTATGTTTCAGAGGATGTGACTGGACCTCCTGCTCTGCAAGCCCAGACCACAGGAAGCTTTGTCATGCACAGGGCTGGCCTGGCCAGGGATGCAGAGAGAGACTCCTGCTCTGTGCTATGGCCTTACGCATCTGAAGTGCTACCCACAGCCCTGGGTGTGGTCTTGGGGAAAGGCTCAGGCCCTGAGGAGCTGGGCTGGTTTCCTCTGGGAAGACTGATACCCCACTGGGGAAAGGGGCCCATCCAGTGGCTTTTGTCTTGGGCTTTGAGGGTCACTGCATATGAAGGAGTCTGCCGGACCAGTCTCTCCACTCTTACAGAATGGTTCCATCCAGAGCCATCTGGTCCATCTCCCAACTCCATGCAGGCACATACTTAAGCCATGCCAGGCTGATCAGTCAAAGTCATGACTGGATTCCTACCAAAGACAGCAGCTTCCCTGGGCATCCTGTGAACAGAGGACCCAGAAGGATCCCAAAAGGTCTGCAAACCATCTTTAGTCTCCTCTTCAGCCCATTCATGGGATTTGCTTGCAAAGGGGACATCTACTGGATTGGATTCTCCCCATCTTTCTCCAGGTTCTGAATGGTGGAAGTGGAACTGAGCAGTCGCCCTTTGGAAAAGGTTGTATAGGCTAGGAACAGGTCAGCTGCACATAATAGAAAACTCAAAATAATAGTGCCTTAAAGAAGGTAGTTTATCACTCGCCTATAAAACAAGCCCAGATATAGGCAGTTGAGGGTGGTAAAATAGCTCTACCATCAGTGACATGCTTCTCCTCTTCTACCCCACCAAACAGCACTGGTGTTCATCCCCAAGGTCACTGCATGGCCCAAGATGGCTGCCAGAGCTCCAGCCATCATGACCAGGATCACAGGAAAGTCATAGGTACAGGAAAAGCAGAAGAGCAAAAAGAGGCCCCTCCCAGCTCTGGCAGTTCCCTTTCAACATCCTTCCCAGAAGTCCTGCTCAACAGTTATGCTCGCTTCTCATGGGCTGGGACTATCTTTGGCTGCAAGGGAAGTAGAGAAATATGCAGGCTAAACATCAGCATTTGATAACCTCAAGGAGGAAAGGAAAACTGGGTGCTGGGGAAGGCCAAGAACAGCTTCTGCCACAAGGATTTCAACCTACCTCTTAGGCCACCACAGATCTATTGGTCACCTAGTATATGCCAGGCACAGGGCTGGGCTGTGCCACACAGAGATAATCAAGATATGGTCCCTACTCTCAAGGAGCCAGCAATCAAGGGCGATGGTGGACCACAGGTAAAGTGGCTCTCATAGTTATGAGTTTGTTTGGAGACAGAGTGTTTTTTGTTTGTTTGTTTTGGTTTTGGTTTACATAGTCATCTTCGAAACCTGGGAGAATTCACACATGCTCTGGAATTTTGAAGTCTCTTCTAACATTTGAAGCTCTGGCAACACAAGGCCTGCATTCTTTCATCATGGCAGCAGTTGACTGGAGAAGTGGCTGCCCTTTCTAGGAAGGCCCCTCTCCTGTTGACCACAGTCCCCACCCAAGTCTGTTGCCTCACACCACTGAGGATACCTATGTGGCCATGGTGGGGACACTGGTGGGTGGCTGGACAGTGAGCTGATACTGTAAAAATCACCCTTGCAGATAAGAACTCACTGGAATTTGTGCCTCTCAGGGAGAAAAATGGCTCTGGAAATAAAAAAGCAAACCAAATCCATTCACCTTCCCAAAGTCCCATGTTCTTCTCTAACAGAGAGAGAGAAGATGTGAAAAAAATCCTTTTTCACCTTCTCTTTTCTTTGAGAAGGCATCTCCGGCATGTGGAGACAGGGAGGGCTGACAGAGGCAGGCATTTCCCTCTTCCTAACAGGCGACCCCTGTGTCAGGCCAAAGGCGGCCCTAACTCGCTGAAGGGGGAGCAGCTGTTGGGAGCTCCTCTGAATTCAGCAGGGACCCTGGCTCCCCACTCAGCTCACCTTGGAGCAGAGGCCCCTCATTAGTGCTTGGCGCCTTCTTCGCAGGCTGCCCCCTGGAAACCTTTCTCCCAGGCCCAGGACTGGCGGATCTTGCTGGAACCACCCTCTGTCTCGCTTCAGCGCGTCCGCCTGGCAGCCCCAGAGCCCGTGCAAGCCATGGGGAGCTGCGGCCCATTCTGGGTGGCCTCCCCTCTTGCCCAGCCCAAGGGCGTCTTGCAGCTATAAATTGAGTAAATTGAAAATGTTACTGAGGGTTGGAGATAAAAGAGAGAGCTGGGTATCTCCATGAATAAAACATGGGAGGGAGGCCATTTCTTGGAAAAATAGAGAGAATAAATTGCGGTGGATCAATTTTATCTAATTTCTTGGCCGAGCTTCTGACATGCAAATGAATGTGCTCATAATTTATGAGTGAGCTATGGAGATTACCAGAGGGAAGGGATGCCTGGAGTTCTGCTGGAGGAGCAGGGAGGGGGCACATGGCCGAGGATTTAGCAAAAGTCCAGTAGCCATTTTTTCCTTAAAACCGAAAGACTTAGAAATCCTCCCAGGGAAGGTAAAAGCCAGGCAGAGGAAATGCTAGATTCCTGCGCCTGTCTTTGGGGCCAGTTCCTCTGATCACCTCTGTTCTGTCCTAACCCCACCGCTGGCCAGTCCTGATCACAGCAGATGTGGTTGTTAGGCCACCAGGCCTTTGCTCAGTGGGTCTTCACCTCCCTACACCAGTTTTGCCTTCTGGATTCACCCCTGACCTTTGGTTTCCAGCCTGAGACTTGCCTGATAGGTCCCATCTGAACTCAAGCTTCCTTCTGAACGCCAAAACCCTCTGGAGGAAAGATGCACCTGTCTCTTTTCCTTAGAGATGGCACATTGGCCCAATCCTGCCTACTGCCATGTTTTCTTTGGCCTAAGCAATGGCCACAAAAAGTCTGAATTGCTTGCCAACATTGAAAAAATTCATAGATGCGTCACACATTTTAAGATGTCTGGCTTCTACTGAAAGATCAGGACATCTGGTTACACAGGCTTTTGTTTTCAGTGGCAACAATAGTCTAGAATCAAGGTAGCCCCTGGCCTTTTGAGGCAGAGGTTGCAGGCCCCAATTTGTTCAGACCTTACCCCTTCCTATTGCCTCTCTGCCCTGAAGTCAAATGGCAGTTGCTATTGATGACTGGATTTGCACTGTTGTTTTTCTTACAGTGAAGTTAGTGGGAAAGTGAACTATCTCCTTTCCTCATAACTCTAAAAACATGGGAGAGTTACAGGGACAGAAAGACAGAGCAAGTTTCAAGAGGGAGAGGGTACACTTTGTGGGGTTTTTGGTGGGAGTGATGGATGACATTTATGGTAGGTATGGTGGGATCTCACTGTGTTGTCCAGGCTGGTCTTGAACTCCTGTCCTCAAGCAATCCTCTTGCCTCAGCTTCCAGAGTAGCTGGGAACACAGGTGGGAGCCACCATGCCCAGCTCATCCCTTCTTTTAATAATTATTGAGCACCGACTATGTGTAGAGTATGAGGGCATAGCGGCATAAAATTAGATCTCTCCCCTCAGGGAGCTTAGTTTCCAGGGGTGAAAGAGAGAGAATACACACAAAAGCAAATAAATAAGCAAGGATGATTCCAGAGGGACACGAGTGCTATGAAGACCGGGTCACATGTGACCAAGGAGGCTACTTGGAAGAGGTGACCAAGCCCCTGGTGATAAGAGGGAAGCAGGACTGTGAAGATCTGGGGGAGAAACAGCAGTGCAGAGGCCAGAAGCAGAGTTGCTGAGCTTCTGGCAAAGCTCTGCAGGGCTTTGAGCTCAGAGCCCCTGCTTCTCGATGGTGATGGGGAAGGAGTGCACTGGGCTGCATGATCACTGAGCTCCCAGCAAAGCCCTGTACAGGCTTGAGTTTGTAGCCTTCGTCTTGTCATTCCAGTTCTCTGTTCCTAGCACATGGTGACTCAGGGCTGGAGGAGCTTGAAGAAGGAGTGCAAGTGGCCCAGGGCAGTCTCTGGGGGCTGCTCAAATTCTCCCAGTGGGTGTACTCTTACTGAGAGCCTGTTATGGACAGAGAATGTCTCCGTGAAGTTCTCGTGTTGAAGAGTAACCCTCAATGTGATGGTATTTGGAGGTGGGATCTTTGGATGGTGATTAGGGTTAGATGAGGTCATGGAGTGGGGCCTTCGTGATGGGATTAGTGCCCTTCATGGGAAAATGAGGATACACCAGCTTCCTCTGTCCACTGTGTGAGGACACAGTGAGAAGGTGGCCATCTGCCAACAAGGAAGAGAGCCCTCACCAGAACCTGACCATGCACCCTGATCTCAGACTTTCCAGCCTCCAGAACTGTGAAAAATTGATACCTGTTTAAGCAACCTTCCAGTCTATAGCGTTTTGTTATAGCAGTCTTAGCTGATAAAGATGGAACCCATGAAATAGGCTCCACTCCCACTCTACAGATCAGGACACTGAGGCACAGAGGGTTTGGTAGGTTGTGCAACACAGGTGATTAACTGGAAGAGACCAGCTTTGAACCCATGTCTAGCTGGCTCCAATGCTCAACCTCACTAGTGCCCTTTGGCCCTCTCTAGCTGTTTCTTTCTTGGTCTGCTAGGATGACAAGTTTTGTAGTCAAAATAACTTACCAACCACTCCCTGTCTAAAACCTTGGATGGGCCAGGTGTAGTGGCTCACATCTCTAATCCCAGCACTTTGAGAGGTAGAGGCAGGAGGATTGCTTGAGGCCAGGAGTTTGAGACCAGCCTGGGTAAGATAGCGAGACCCTGTCTCTACAAAAAATTTAAAAAATTATCCCAGCACTTTGCGGGGCCGAGGCAGGTGGAACACGAGGTCAGAAGATCAAGACCATCCTGGCCAACATGGTGAAAACCAGTCTCTACTAAAAATACAAAAATTAGCTGGGCATGGTGGCGTGCACCTGTAGTCCCAGCTACTTGGGAGGCTGAGGCAGGAGAATCAATTGAACCTGGGAGGTGGAGTTGCAGTGAGTCAAGAGATTGTGCCACTGCACTCCAGCCTGGTGACAGAGCGAGACTCCATCTCAAAAAAAAAAAAAAAAAAAATTAAAAAATTAGCCGGGCATCATGGCACACACCTGTAGTCCCAGCTACTCCAGAGGCTGAGGTGGGAGGACCGCTTGAGCTCAGGAGTCCAAGGCTGCAGTGAGCTATGATTACGCCACTGATCTCCAGCTTGGATGATGGAGTGAGACCAAGTCTCAAAACAAACAAGCAAACAAACAAATTAACAACAACAAAAAATACTCGTACAAGCTGCATGCAAGGTACCATATGATCTGATATTCTCTCCTTTCCCTCATAATGCTCCTTTCTGTCCCTCAACCTCCTCCAAGAAGCAGGGCCTCTGAGCTCAGTCCCCTGCAGAGCTTTGCCAGAAGCTCAGCAACACTGCCTCTGGGCTTCTGCGCTGCTGTTTCTCCCCCAGATCTTCATGGTCCTGCTTTCCTCTTATCACCAGGGACTTGGTCACATGTGACCTGGTCTTCACAGCACTCATATTCCTCTGGAATCATCTTGTTTATTTATTTGCTTTTGTGTGTATTTTCCTCTTTCATCCCTGGGAACTAAGCTCCCTGAGGGCAGAGACCTAATTTTATGCCGCTATACACTCATAGTTTGCACATAGTAGGTGTTCAATAATTATTAAAAGAAGGGATGAGCTGGGCATGGTGGTTCCCGCCTGTGTTCCCAGCTACTCTGGAAGCTGAGGCAGGAGGATTGCTTGAGGCCAGGAGTTCAAGACAAGCATGGGCAATGTAATGAGATTCCATCTGTATAAAACGTATTTTAATGAGCTGGGCACAATGGCACATGCCTGTAGTCCCAGCTACTTGGGAGGCTGAGGTGGGAGGATCACTTGTGCCCAGGAGTTCAACATCAGTCTGAGTAATAGAGCAAGAATGAAATAAAATAAAATACATGACGAATGAAAAATGGCACATCCAGGTATCTGATCCTTAGGAATTCACAGAGGAGGGGTGACGAGAAGGAGGTTCTATGATAGTGAGGTGAGGCAGAAGGGGAAGGGGTGCTGGCACAGCTGCCCTCTGGAGCCCCAGGTCGGAGGAAGTCTCTCGGCTTACCCTGAAGGGAATCCATACGTACAATGATTTGCAAGGCCACCAGTGCAGGGAGGAGAGGCTGCATGCTGGCAAGAGGGTGTCATTGGCTGAGTGGGCTCAGGGTAGAGCCTGCGGTGTGTGTTTCACCACTCCCAGAGCACCTTCATGGTAGCAGTGAGAATCAAGGTCCTGGCATGTTGCAGCTGAGAGTGAAACTGATGCTCAGAGAAGGGACACCTGGCCCAGGTCACAGCAAGTCCACGTGGACACAGGAGTCTTCTTGGGGTTAGAGCCTGCACCTTGGGGCCTCTGAGAGTACAGAGAGATGTAGGCACTGTCATTTCTGAGTCTCTAGATAGATGAAAACAGACAAATGCCCAAACAGGGTTTCAGAAATTGGGGTAAATTTTAAATGTTTGCATTGAACAAACTAACATTTTAATACATTAAAAAATTATCAGGCAATGTCATCATGCTCTTCAGAAGATAATCATAATTTTTAGGAAAAATGATCAACTCATATGTCCTGTAGGGGTGATCTGGGAGCAAATGGATGTTGCTGTAAGATAAACATTGTCTTTTTTTTTTTTTTTTTTTTTTTTTTTTTTGAGACGGAGTCTCCGCTCTGTCGCCCAGGCCTGGAGTGCAGTGCCGGATCTCAGCTCACTGAAGCTCTCGCCTCCCGGGTCACGCCATTACTCCTGCCCTCCAGCCTCCCGAGTAGCTGGGGACTACAGGCGCCCCCACCTCGCCCGGCTAGTTTTTTTGTATTTTTAGTAGAGAACGGGGTTTCACCGTGTTTAGCCAGGATGGTCTCGATCTCCCTGACCCTCGTGATCCGCCCGTCTCGGCCTCCCAAAGTGCATGGGATTAAAAGGCTTGACCACTGCGCCCGGGGTCTTTTTTTTTTTTTTTTTTTTGAGATGGAGTCTCGCTCTGTAGCTTAGGCTGGGGTGCAATGGTGTGGTCTTGGCTCACTGCAACCTCTGCCTCCCAGTTCAAGCAATTCTCCTGCTTCAGTCTCCTGAGCAGCTGGGACTACAGGTGCACACCACCACACCCAGCTAATTTTTGTGTTTTTAGTAGAGACGGGGTTTCACCACGTTGGTCAGGATGGTCTTGATCTCCTGACCTCGTGATCCACCGGCCTCAGCCTCCCAAAGTGCTGGGATTATAGGCGTGAGCCACTGTGCCTGGCCAAACATTGTCTTTTCTATTTATTCATGAAGCGGGTCCCTATGACTATATGTGGCAGTCCAGTGGGAGACTCTTCAAAGCCTCAAGTTGTGGCCAAGTCCATTTTCCTTGAAACAGGCCAGGGTTAGATGGTCCAGGGTGTGGGTCCCACTTGGGGAGCGTTTATGAACTAAGTTTTCTGATCTAGAAATGGGCACACTTTGTATTTCACAGAGCTGATTTCAGGATGGATGGGTGTGAAATGCTTTGCACTGACTAAATACTGGCTGCCAGGTTCACCTGCAGAGCTGGAGTCCAACCCCAAAGGTTCTGCTCTTTGTATACCACTCCTCTGCCCCCATAAGCTCATCTCTTGGAAAGGTTTCAGAACTCTTTACTGAGAGACCTATCCCTTGAAAGCAGAAATGGGATTTTTTCTCCCAAATCTGTTCCTTGGGGGAAGTCTTCAAAGCAAATTCTTATAATTTCCCATTATAAAATTTTATGTGCAATTACAAACAATGAACTGTGTGCATTAATTGGGCAGACTGGGAGATTTTCTGTTTTTAAATCACAGTCTATTTTAAATCCTTCCAGACTACAAGAAAATGACCTGAGAAAATGAGTTGCTCAAGGGCATCCCAGGCAGCCAGTCATCTCTGTAGTTCTCCTTGCTGCATCTTGGATTCTCCAGGAAAGGTGGCCACTGTGCACAGAAGAGCAATGGGGCAATAGGCTTCCCAGTTCTCTCAGCACACATGAGTGTTTGTGTGTTTAAATAATGGCTTTCTACCAAGTCATTCAGCCTGATCAGCACATAGTAGATCTGCATCCATCTATTCATTTAACCACCCACCTATCTAACCATCATCCATCCATCCATCCATCCATCCATCCATCCATCCATCCACCCAACCACCCAACCACCCATCCATCTATTCCTATCCATTCAACCATACATCCGTCTATTCACTCATCCAGCAATTCATCCATTCACCCATCTAACCCTCTATCCATCTATGCCTCTACCCATTCATTCATCCATCAACCGTCCATCCACCCTTCCAACTATTCACCCATCCTACCATCTATCCATCCATCCATCCATCCATCCATCCATCCATCCATCTATCCATCCATCAATTTGTGCAGTCACCAATCCATCCATCCACCAATCATCCATCTACCCATCCAACTATCCATCCATCCAACCATTGATGCATCCAGCCATCCATCCATTCACCCAACCAAGCAATATTTGTTAAGTACCTACTATGTGCCAAGCACTGGGCATACAGAAATGAACAAAACAAACAAAAATCCCTTCCCTTCTAGAGCCAATGTTTAAACAATAGAGACAAAGACAGTAAAGACAATACATAAGAACATTATACATTATATTAGAAAGCATTAAGTGTTTTGGAGAGAAACTAATTGGGATGGAGAGGGATAAAGTAGAGGGGAGCTGCAGGTTAAACAGTGTGGCCCAAGCAGCCCTCCCTGAGAATGTGACATTTGAGCAAAGATTTGAAGGAGGCCAGGAAGCAAACCAGGAGGAACCTGGAGTGGGAGTGTTCCAGGCAGAGGGAAAGAGCAAATGCAAGGGCTCTGTGGGAGGCAGACGGGAAGAGGGCAGCATGGGAGCTGGTTCACCCTTGTCAGGACTTTGACTTTTACTCTGAGGAAAATGGGGAGACTTTGCAGGTTCCAAGCAGAGAAGTGACATGCACTGATACACCTTTTTTTTTTGAGACAGGGTCTCGTTCTGTCTCCCAGGCTGGAGTGCAGTGGTGTGATCTCAGCTCACTTCGCAGCCTTGATCTCCTGGGCTCAAGCAATCCTCCTGCCCCAGCCTCCTGAGCAGCTAAGACCATAGGCACATGCCACCACACCCAGCTAATTTTTGTATTTTTTGTAGAGACAGGGTTTTGTCATCTTGCCAGGCTGGTCTGAAACTCCTGAATTCAAGCAATCAGCCAGCCTCAGTCTCCCACAAGTGCTGGGCTTACAGGCATGAGCCACGTGCCTAGCTGGTCCACTTTTTAAAAGAACTGCTCTGGCTGCTGTGATGGGAATAGAGCTACTCTGTTCGTTATCAAAACCATTGGCCACGTGTGGCTGTTGAGTGCTTAAAATGTGGCTTGCCTGAATACAGCTGCACTGTATGTATACATACGGTCTGGGTGTTGAAGACTTACCATGAACAAAAGGGAAACTAGCAATGTAAAAACATTGATTATACATTGAAATGATAATCTTGTGGACATATTTGGTTAAAAATACACCATTCATTCATCCATCAACCGTCCATCCACCCTTCCAACTATTCACCCATCCTACCATCTATCCATCCATCCATCCATCCATCCATCCATCCATCCATCTATCCATCCATCAATTTGTGCAGTCACCAATCCATCCATCCACCAATCATCCATCTACCCATCCAACTATCCATCCATCCAACCATTGATGCATCCAGCCATCCATCCATTCACCCAACCAAGCAATATTTGTTAAGTACCTACTATGTGCCAAGCACTGGGCATACAGAAATGAACAAAACAAACAAAATCCCTTCCCTTCTAGAGCCAATGTTTAAACAATAGAGACAAAGACAGTAAAGACAATACATAAGAACATTATACATTATATTAGAAAGCATTAAGTGTTTTGGAGAGAAACTAATTGGGATGGAGAGGGATAAAGTAGAGGGGAGCTGCAGGTTAAACAGTGTGGCCCAAGCAGCCCTCCCTGAGAATGTGACATTTGAGCAAAGATTTGAAGGAGGCCAGGAAGCAAACCAGGAGGAACCTGGAGTGGGAGTGTTCCAGGCAGAGGGAAAGAGCAAATGCAAGGGCTCTGTGGGAGGCAGACGGGAAGAGGGCAGCATGGGAGCTGGTTCACCCTTGTCAGGACTTTGACTTTTACTCTGAGGAAAATGGGGAGACTTTGCAGGTTCCAAGCAGAGAAGTGACATGCACTGATACACCTTTTTTTTTTGAGACAGGGTCTCGTTCTGTCTCCCAGGCTGGAGTGCAGTGGTGTGATCTCAGCTCACTTCGCAGCCTTGATCTCCTGGGCTCAAGCAATCCTCCTGCCCCAGCCTCCTGAGCAGCTAAGACCATAGGCACATGCCACCACACCCAGCTAATTTTGTATTTTTTGTAGAGACAGGGTTTTGTCATCTTGCCAGGCTGGTCTGAAACTCCTGAATTCAAGCAATCAGCCAGCCTCAGTCTCCCACAAGTGCTGGGCTTACAGGCATGAGCCACGTGCCTAGCTGGTCCACTTTTAAAAGAACTGCTCTGGCTGCTGTGATGGGAATAGAGCTACTCTGTTCGTTATCAAAACCATTGGCCACGTGTGGCTGTTGAGTGCTTAAAATGTGGCTTGCCTGAATACAGCTGCACTGTATGTATACATACGGTCTGGGTGTTGAAGACTTACCATGAACAAAAGGGAAACTAGCAATGTAAAACATTGATTATACATTGAAATGATAATCTTGTGGACATATTTGGTTAAAAATACATTATTAAAATTAATTTTATCCATTTCTTTTTACTTTTTTGGGTATGGCTACTAGAAAATTCCTTACATGGTTCATATTATGTTTCTAGTTGACGGCACTGCTTGCAGACAGGACAGGCCAAGGGCAGAAACTGAAGACAGTTAGGAGGCCGTGGTCAGACAGCTGAAGAGGATGACAGCTGTGCCAGGTGCCAGACATGGTTGAATTCTAGGAGTGTTGGAAGCTGTTTGTGTTGGGCATGGGGCATAGATGTGTGTGGATTGGGTACTTGGGGCAGGCGCTATCTGTTGAGCTGGGATGGCGAGGTGTGTGGACTGAGAGATGAGGGGCAGAGTCAGAGGCCTCTGACACCCTCTGCCTGTGACCCAGGGAGGCTGGAGGGAAGCTGAGTGTCAGTAAGGTGCAGTGTAAGCCGAGGTCTCGGATGACAGGTGATTGAGTGAATTCAGGGCCTTTACTTCCTCATCTGTAAAATAGAGGCAGTAGGACCCAAGCTCTCAGAGCTGTGAAAACTAAATCAGTGGAGATATGAAAGGCCTGGCATAGGCGAAGTGTGTAATTGATGAAGCCACTGCCATTATTCCAGGTACAGGGACCATGGGCAGGAGGACCAGGGGTTGGGGAGCGTCTGTCCCCCTTTGTTCTACTTCTTCAAGAAGTCCCACAAGCTGGGTACAGTAGCTCATGTCTGTGGCCCCAGCACTTTGGGAAGCCAAAGCAGGAGGATCCCTTGAGGCCAGGAATTCCAGACCAGCCTGGGCAACATGGCAAGATCTCATGTCTACAAAACATTTTTAAATTAGCCAGGTGCAGTGGCACAAGCTTGCAGTCCAAGCTACCCGGGAGGCTAAGGCAAGAGGATTGCTTGAGCCTGGGAATTTGAGGCTACAGTGAGCCATGATCATGCCATTGCACTCCAGTCTGGGCAACAGAGCCAGACCCCATCTCTAAAAAAAATAACAAACAAAAAGCAGGCCCACAATACTACTCTACTTGTTTTATTATCAGTGCTCAAATAAGTTGACTGGTCTGCTGAAGAGGAAGGGGACTCCCATTCTCTTCCCAGGGCACTGCCAAGATTGCAGATGGAGGCCTGGTGGCCGTGGAGGAAGTAGGATGGGAGCACAGTCCCTGTACCCTGCAGCCTCCTCACCAGTTTGGAGGCAGAGGGGACATAAGCTAGGGGATGAAAGGACACCTGGAGGCGGGATACTGGGGGAACCCTGTGGTCTAACGGGAGGAGGACGCTCCTGCAGGCGGTGCAGAAGCTGGGAGTGAAAGCTGTCTGGCATGTGAGGCTCTGCCCTTTGGTCTTTGCTGGTAGGGTGAGGCAGAGGCAGTTTCTGTCTTCTTTCACCACCAATCCCCTTCCTACCCAGTCTAATGCGGAGCCTTGCATACAGTAGGTCCTGAATAAATATCCATTGCATTGAATGAGCAAGGTACTATTGGGATGCACTAGGGTAATGTCTGCTTAATGTACAGCAGGAAGAGTGCTGGGAGGAAGTACTGATCCCGCCTCCTGTTGACTGAGTCATGTGTAACCTACATCTGCCCACCCAGGGCCTTCTAGACCCGGCCTCCAACACCTCTCACCCCTCACCTGGACACCCACAGCAGCCTCCTCCCTGGGTTCCTTCCTTCCACTCTTGCCCCCTCAACCCCTTCACACAAACAGCCAGTGGGAAGGTTTATATATATATATAAAATAACGTTCTCATATATATATATACGAGGTCTTGCTCTGTCATCCAGGCTGGAGTGCAGTGGTGTAACAGTGGCTCACTACAGCTTTGATTTCCTGGGTTCAAGCGATCCTCCCACCTTAACCTCCCAAGTAGCTGGGACTAGAGGTGCACGTTACTGCACCTGGCTAATTTTTTTTTTTTTTTTTTTTTTTTTGGTAGAGATGCAGTCTTGCTATGTTGCTCAGGCTGATCACAAATTCCTGGCTTCAGGTGATCCTCCCACCTCAGCATCTCAGCCACCTAAAGTGCTGGGTTTACAGGGGTGAGCTACCACGCCTGGCCAACAATGGGATATTTTGTTTTTTTGTTTTTTTGTTTTTTTTTGAGGCGGAGTCTCGCTCTGTTGCCCAGGCTGGAGTGCAGTGGCCAGATCTCAGCTCACTGCAAGCTCCGCCTCCCGGGTTTACGCCATTCTCCTGCCTCAGCCTCCGGAGTAGCTGGGACTACAGGTGCCCACCACCTCACCCGGCTAGTTTTTTGTATTTTTTAGTAGAGACGAGGTTTCACCGTGTTCGCCAGGATGGTCTCTATCTCCTGACCTCGTGATCCGCCCGTCTCGGCCTCCCAAAGTGCTGGGATTACAGGCTTGAGCCACCGCGCCCGGCCACAATGGAATATTTTGAAGATGTAAGTCAGATTATGCTGCATCCCTGGTTAAAAGTGTCTACAGGCTTCCCTTTCAACCAGAATAAAAAATGCCATGAGGCCCTGCACGATCTGGCCCCAGGTCTCTGGCCAACTTCAGGCTTTAATGCTCTTGTTTTCCATGCCTTGTTTTCCTAGATCTTCTCAAGCCAGTCCCTGCCACAGGGCCTTTCCACTGGCTGTCCTTCTGCCTCGAGTGCTGCTTCCTCCCAACATTACCTGGGTTGTGTCTCATTATTCCTGTCTCAGTGCAAGTGTCTCATCCTTGGAGAAGACATCCTTGAGCCCCAGCATCTAAGAAACTCTCAATTACTTCCTATTTAAATATCGGTTGGCTGTAGATCACCATCTACAACATTCTTCTCCATGAATTTGGTTACCTATGTCCTGTTTCTCCCCCACCAGAGTGCAAGCTTTCTGAAGCTTCATCCATCTTGGTCCACTTCTCACTTCAGCTCAGGACCTGGAACATAGTAGGTACTCAATAAATGTCCATCAAGTAAATGAAGGCCCTTATTTATGCTGGTCTCAAGCACTCTGTACGCATCATTTTGTTTAGTCCTTGTAAGGCTCCTCTGTCATCACCCTTCTGGAGACAAGTGACCTGCCGTTGTTAGGACTGAAACTGAGTATGTCTGACCCTAAAGCTCGAGCTGTTGAACACTGCGTGATGCTATCCCACTGACCTGGGGTCTGGCCCTGTGATCTGGGTCATGTCCCATTCCCTCTTGGAGCTGTACTCTGCCCCTCTGATGCGGAGGGTGCTGGCTGAGTGCTTCTGAAGTCTGCAGCTCTAACCATCAAGGGTGTGGTTCTCCATAGGGGTATAAGTGCCTTCTCCAGAGGTTTAGGTCTGGGATATTCCCATGGGGACACTGACATCCTGAACTACTGTACTTGTTTCATTATAAACACATATGCATGTATTATACTTTATCTTCTTAATTCATGTTAGGGCCAGTCTATGAATTTCATGTTAGGGTAGTAGAAGGGGTGTTATACAAATGTGTTATGAAAGAGGGCATCCTGTCCTCTAGGGTGATGGAAGCTGGAGGAGGGTTGCCTGGGGGTGGGGGCACACACTAGGAGCAGCAGGAGGGGCCTGCTGGAAGCTGATGGAGTCCTACATCTCCACCCAGGAGGTGGTCTCACGGGTGTGCATGTGCATAAAAATTCTGTGAGCTGCACCCCAAAGATGGGTCACTGGACTATTTGTAATGCCAGTTTTTAAACCTTAAATAAAATAATATTAATATATGTAAAATCCATAAACAAAAAAATGGGCCTTGGGACAGGAACCACTGGGCCAAAGGTCTCTGCCTGCAGCCTGGGGGTCCTCCCTCGCCCCTCATCTAATGAGGTTCTCTTCAATCTCTCAAACTCAGCTCCAGTAGCAACTCCACCCTGACCCCATGCCTTGAAGTTTTTCGGTGGAGCCCCCGAGCCCCACCCCATGCTCCCTTCCTAGCCTTTCTCACCTGGTGACCTGGTGACTTGCCAGTGGCCTCCTTGGTGAGTCCCAGCTGGCGAAAGTGGCTCCCACTTTGGCACCTGGGACACAAGCTGATTGCAGTGGTGTCTGTTGAATGAATAAGCGCCCACTGTGTGGGAGAGGAAGAGAGAGGGTGGCTGCTCTTCCTTTCCCCAGCCTCCACACTGTCTTCTCTAGCTGCGGAGAAAATGCACATTTAGGCTCTGTAAGCCCAGAGGAAGGAGAGGAGGAAGGCCTGGCCCCCTGCACACTCTTTGCAGGGCAAAGCTTGCCTTGGAGGATGTGCTAGTGGCTACATTAGTAGCAGCTACCTCTGGACTCAAGGCTCACTAGTTGTCCCGTGTAATCCCACCCTTGAAATGAGTACCCAGATGCCACCCTCGTTAGAGATGTGGACCTGCAGGCTCCGAGAGCTCCGGTCCCTTCCAGAGGCCACACAGCAGAAGGAGCAGGGTGGCAGCCATACTCCAACTCCGGCTCCCCACCCTTCCATTCCCTGCTCAGTCTTGCTCAAGTAAAAAGACAAGGAAGGAGGGAAGACAGCACCTTCCAGTTTTCTGACACTTCCTTACCTCCAAACACTGGGTCCTCGAGTGTCTGGTCTTTAAAGCAGACTTCCTTATCACCCAAGATACAGATATGGCCTGACCTTTGGATACCACGTTTGCAGAATATACCTTCATGAAAGCAGAAGGGGCGGCAGTCAGACCTAAGGAAGCACTTCCTGACTGTAGATGATAAAATACTGTCTTGGGAGGTTGGATAAGGTGGGCCTCCACCCAGTGAGATCTGGGCTCTCTCAGGCCTAGGGTCTAATTCTCCTTGAGCTCTTGGCTCTTGAGACCCTCCTCGGAAAGAGTGAGGCCAGCCAGGCATGAGGCCTCAGGGGACCCATGTTTCTGTCCTCCTTGGAGAAGCAGGGACCCAGGGGCCCAGAGGCCCAGAGGGCACCTGGGGGAGAGTGCTGGCAAACTTTTCCCAGCAACTTTCCAGTGACTTGAGGCTTCCTTTGACAACACAGCCTGCTGCCTCCCTGGGCTCAGCCCCGTGGGTGCGGGGCCCTGGGGATGGGTCTCTGCGTGATTGGAGCTGGACAACTCCCAAGCAAACCTCCCCTCCCTCCGAGTTCCTTCCTAGGAGGGCCCTGACCCCGGAGTCTCACTTTCCAGTCCCTTCCCTCAGGGACCTGTCCCCTCTCGGGCTGGGGCTCGGCTCAGGTTGCTGAGCAGAGGCCACCAAAGACCCAGGGGACCAGGAGGAGCTGGAGAGAGCCCCGAGGACCCAGTGCTCCCAGGACCCGTTGCCAGGGCCACCACTTGGAGACTGGAGCTGCCTCCCAGAGGTTCCAGAGGATGGGCCTCCTTGGGGGCCATGAGAAGCCTTGGTAAAAAAAAAAAAAAAAAAATGCAATATTCACGTGGTTAATGATGACACAAGGATCTGCAAGCAGCAGCTTACAGGGGCGTCCTCGACACACGTTTGCTTCTTAGGATTCCCAGTGGAAGGAGGGAGCCCACGCTCCCTGGGGACACAGGTGCCAAGAAGCAGTTCCTGTTGTCTATTTCATTCACCTTCTCTTGCTGGTTGCCCCCAGTGGAATTTACTCATTCATTCATTCAGCATATATCTACTGGGCACCCACTCCGTGCCAGGTGCTGAAGCTACAGCACTAAGCAAGATGGACAGAGGCCCTGATCTCAAGGAGCTGACAAGCAATGAACAGAGAAATCAGAAACAAATGCAGTGACTTTTAATTGTGATAGGGGCTGTGCTGGCAGGAATCAGAACGATGTGACGGAAAGCGAGGGTAGGAGAACATTAAACCAGGCCATCAGGAATGGCCTGTGTGAGGAAGAGACATTTCCTCTAAGGCTTGATGGATATACTGAGGTCCTATAAGGGAAAAGGCCCTCAGGCAGATTCCAGGAACAGTGAGATGGCCCGAGTGCCGGGCGTGGCAGTCAGGCGGCATCTGAAAGGTGCGATCAGCAGGGGCCCATCGGGCTGGGCTGGCAGTGGGTGTGTGTTGGATTTTACTCTGATAGTCAGGGAAGCCACTGGAAAGTTTTAGCTGGGATTGATGTGATCAGCTCTGCATTTGGAGGGCACTGTCCTAGAGGCCACGAAGGGAGCAGGTTGGAGGGCCAGTAAGGGCGTACAGAGGATGGATCAGAGGGACTCCTTAAGAGCCCTGAGGCCTCTTAGGTGGGTGAGACACAGTGCTGGCTTCCACTTCAGTCTTCGAGGTAACAAAAAAGTGGCCTATGGAGGCATTTGCAACTATAGGGGTTACCCTGGTATTTTTTTGTTTTTGTTTTTGTTTTAGATACAGAGTCTTGCTCTGTTTCCAAGGCTGGAGTTCAGTGGCACAATCATAGCTCACTGTAGCTTCGAATTCCTTGGCTCAAGCAATCCTTCTGCCTCAGCCTCCTGGGTAACTGGGATTACATGTGCCACCACCATGTCCAGTTAATTTTTAATTTTTTTGTAGAGAGAGTCTTGCTATGTTGCCCAGGCTGGTCTTGAACTCCTAGCCTTAAGTGATCCTCCCACCTCAGCTTCCCAAACTGCTAGGCGTAAGCCACTGTGCCTGATCTTACCCTGCGTTTTAATTAACCATCTGTGGCTGCTGTATGGTTAGAAGAGGGTTTCAGGCTATTGTTTTAAAATGTATAGAAGGGCTGGGCATGATGGCTTACACCTATAATCCCAGCAGGTGTGGGAGTCTGAGGCGGGAGGATCGCTTTAGAACAGGAATTCAAGGTTACTGTGAGCTACGATCAAACCACTGCATTTCAGCCTGACTGACAGAGTGACACCCTGTCTCTACAAATGCGTGCGCGCGCGCACACACACACACACACACACACACACACACACACACAAAGATTCTGCTTTTGTGGAGCAAGAAGGGACCTGAGTTCAACAGTGGCCTGAGAAGGCCAGGGCAGACCAGGCAGCTGGTCACTGGGCACCGTGACCAGCCCACCCCCGGGGCAAAGCCCAGTGAAGGAGGCATGGGAGGCTGATTTCATCTCTGCCCCTAAGAATGAAAAGGGAGTACTTAGCTGGGGCCAGTGCAGAGGGCAAACGGAAGCTTGCTGCCCAGCTCACGTTTCTTTCTGGTAATAATCCTCTCTGCAGGATTCACTTGGGGACCAGCTCGTTTCAGGCTCTGCAGTCACCAGGATGGTCCCATCTCTGATCATCAGTGGGCAAAAGATACCTGCTTGTGAGTTCTAAAGAGGAAATCTCAAGTTAGGTCTGGTGAAAGGCAGAGAAATAGCAGGAAAAAGTAGTGGGGCCTGCCAAGCTTTTGCTCTTCCGAAGGTTCTGGAAAATAGGGATGGAATAACTATCTTTCCGGAATAGCATGCAGAAAGAGTCCCTTATAGTTGCTTAAAATCCTAACTGCAGGCTTCTCTGTTCACAAGTCTGGATGGTGCTCCCGGGGAGTGTGGAGAAGTCAGCCAGCTCTGGAAGCTCTGGCTGGAGAAATCTGAGGGTCACTGAGTGAACTCAGGGTGGCATGGGGCGAAGACTGGGTGCTGAGTGAGCACTCCTGTGTTTAGATCTACAGTGTGACTCTGGGAGCTGCTCCATCAGAAGCCATCTCAGAGACAAGGACACGAATCCAAGTGTTTGTTTAGAGGGGATCTCAGAGAGCACCAGAGGGGAGACAGGAAAGAGCAGGGCAGGAAGGAAGCCAGTAAAGAGTCTGTTTCTCAGCAGGTCTGTTTCTGAGCAGCTCTGGGAGTCAGCACTTGGCTGCACCCAGACGGATGGGGGAGCCGGGGCATTTATATGCCAGCCCTTGCCACCATTGGCTGAGGGCTGCATGGGGGCATATGGGTGCGGCATCCACTGTGTCTGCTGCAGGGAGTTATGTAGCCCAAGCCTCCACCGCTTCATCTATAAAATGGGGATAATAAAAGCAACCTTGTTTTAAAAAAATAAGTAAGAAACCTGTCTCCTCAGGTGACTGAGACCGAATGAGAATGCCCGTAAGGCTCGTGCTTCAGGGTGGGGCACAGGGCATGTGCTCTTTCCTTTGTTTGATAGATATTTACTGTGGGTCTCACAGTGCCAAGCCCTGAGATTCCACAGGGAACACAAGTGACCTGTAGCTTATCCCTGTGAAGCTGGATTCATGAGCAATCCTTGAGTCAGCGACAGCAAGTGTGACGAACCCGCAGAAGGGCAAGGCAGGGTGGGGAGGCACCCCAAAGCAGGCAGCAACTCCCCTTAGAGAGGCACCATGTGAGACGCCCCCACCCCAGTGTCTCCCAGAACAGTAACAGAGCCTGTTCCTTTTTTCTTTTCTCTTCCTTCCTCTTTTCCTTCCCTTTTCCCTTTTCCCTTCCTTCCTTCTTTCTTTTCCCTTCCTTCCTTCTTTCTTTTCCTTTCCTTCCTTCCTTCCTTCCTTCCTTCCTTCCTTCCTTCCTTCCTTCTCTCTTCCTCTCTTCCTCTCTTTCTCTCTTTCTCTCTTTCTTTCGAGTCTTACTCTGTGGCCCAGGCTGGAATGAGTGGCGTGATCATGGCTTATTGCAACCTTGACGTCCTATACTCAACTGATCCTCCCGCCTCAGCCTCCCGAGCAGCTAGGACTACAAGGGTATGCCACCACGCCAGCTAATTTTTTATTGTTATTTATTTATTGATAATTTTCATTTTTTAGAGGTGGGGTCTCACTATGTTGACCAGGCTTGTCTCAAACTCCTGGGACATGGTCAGTTTCTATGAGTAAGGACTGGGTGACATTTTGGTTTGTGTTCAGGGGTCAAGTGGTAGGAAAAATATACACTAAAAACACTGGAGTGGTCCCCAGTGCAGGGAGGTGGTTGCATTGTGAGGGAAACGAGTACCCCAAGGCCAACCGAAGGAGGAGGGGCTGTGCTTCTATTTCACACTCACTCATGGACGGAGCGGTGGGCAGAGCAGCCTGCCTGTTAAGATGAGACCAGCCTGGCCAACATGGTGAAACCCTGTCTTCACTAAAAATACAAAAATTAGTCAGGCATGATAGCAGGTGCCTGTAATCCTAGCTACTTGGGAGGTTGAGGCACGAGAATCTCTTGAACCTGGGAGGTGGAGGTTGCAGTGAGCCAAGATCCCATCACTGCACTCTAGCCTGGGCGACAGAGCGAGACTCTGTCTCAAATAAATAAATAAATACATACATAAATACATAAAAGTTGACCCTTTTCCTCTCTTTCTTCCCCCACCTCACATCCTGAGAGGTGGTCCCATACCTGAAATGAGTTGGGATGGAATTCCACTATTGTCACCAACACTGTGGGCCCCTGCTGTAGCCCCGCAGCACTCTCCATGGCAGGGGTGCTGATGGCTTTTGCTGCCAGCCCATGAGTTTCTCTGGCCCCTGTGCAGGAGGCAGGTCAGGGTGGTGGGGAGTGGGAGCTCCCCAGAGCAGCTCCCAGCCAGCGCCGAGCAGCTCAAGCACCCTACTATGTCTCCCAGGATGCCCCAGCCACCACAGTGGCCAACAGGACAATTGCATGCTCTGCCCCCACTTCCCTGCCCTGCCTGGACTGTCTTTCCCCTTTTCCTCCCCTTGGCAAATTCAGGGGTCCACTTCCAGAGACTTGTTGACATCTTGCCCAGCAGCTGGTCCCTTTTCCTCTAAGCTCACCTGATAGTTTCTCAAACTTCCTTTGTCACAGATGTACACAGGGGCACTATTACATACTTGGCATTTTTATTTAAATCAATGTTTTAGCATTTTTTATTAGATTTTTAAAGGCAGGGTCTTGATCTGTTACCCAGGCTGGAGGGCGGTGGCAAAATTACAGCTCACTGGAGCCTTGAACTCCTGGGCTCAGGCGATCCTCTCACCTCAGCCTCCTGAGTAGCTGGGACCATAGGCACATGCCACCAAGCTGGCTAATTTTTTTTTGAAGTTTTTGTAGAGACAGGGGTCTCACTATGTTGCTCAGGCTGGTCTTGAACTCCTGGACTCAAGTGAACCTCCTGCCTCGGCCTCCCAAAGTGTTGGAACTACAGGTGTGAACCACTGCACCTGGCCTAAATCAATGTTTTAATTGACTCACATTTTTTATTATGACAAAATACATATAATCTAAAATTCGCCAGTTTAACCATGTTTAGGTGTATGATTCAGTGGCACTAAAATTATGCAATCATTACCACTACACATCTGCAGAACTTTCCCATCACCCCAGACAGAAAGTCCGTCCCCACTAAACACTGACTCCCATCCTCCCCTCCCCCAGCCCTGGTACCCTCTATTCCACCTTCTGTTTCTATGTTTCAATTCTAGGGACCTCCAATCAGTGGAATCACACACAGTTTGTCTTTCTGTGTCTGGCCTATTTCACTTAGCAGAATGTTTTCAAGGTTCTTCCATGTTGTAGCACGTATCAGAATTCATTTTTTTTCATGGCTAACTGACATTCCACCATAGATATATTCTACATTTTGTTTATTCGTCTGTTGATGGACATTCAGATTGGCTCACTTTTTTTTGTTGTTTTTTTTTTTTTTTTTTTTTTTTTTTTTTTTTTTGTTTTGTTTTGTTTTGTTTTGTTTTTTTTGAGATGGAGTCTCACTCTGTCACCCAGGCTGGAGTGCAGTGGCACAATATCAACTTACTGCAAACTCTTGGGTTCTAACGGTTCTCCTGCCCCAGCCTCTCGAGTAGCTGGGATTACAGGTGTGGGCCACCAAGCCCAGCTAATTTTTGTATTTTTGGTAGAGACAAAGTTTCGCCAGGCTGGTCTCGAACTCCTGACCTCAAGTGATCCACCCACCTCAGCCTTCCAAAGTGTTGGGATTACAGGCGTGAGCCACCACGCCTGGCTAGGCTGGCTCACTTTTTAAACTCAGCTATTCCCTAAGCAATAATATCCATGAAAGCAAGAATTGGATAGTAAACTTTGTTTTCAGTACTTATTAAAGTAAATATATAACTAGCAAAGCAAAAAAGAAACAAGCGTTTCTGCAACCATTGGAGTGACCCTGCCTGTCACCAGGGCTTCATACGCCACTCTGGGTAGCATAGAGGTCCCAGACTACCTACATGTACAGGATAAAGCCAAGTGTCACCCACAGCTGAGGCTCCAGATCTAACAAGTGTCTAGTGCCTTACCATTGCTGAAAATTACTTGCTGAATGGTTTAGGTCTAGGGGCTTAGAGTCTCCTCTGGCCAGGAGAAGCTAGGGCTGAAGTCCTTCAACACATAGCACAATCCAGGAACTAATGGCCCCATCAACATGTGCCGGGACCGGATGTTGTGCCCAGGGCCGTTGGATCTGGGCTGTATCACCGATGCCTGTGTTTCTCACAGGTTCCTTCACACAGGTTCCTTCACCCGGGCCACTTCAGTACACACCAGACTGATTTTCTTTTCTTTTCTTTTCTTTTTTTTTGAGGCGGAGTCTCGGTCTGTCACCCTGACTGGAGTGCAGTGGCCAGATCTCAGCTCACTGCAAGCTCCGCCTCCCGGGTTTACGCCATTCTCCTGCCTCAGCCTCCCGAGTAGCTGGGACTACAGGCGCCCGCCACCTCGCCCGGCTAGTTTTGTATTTTAGTAGAGACGGGGTTTCACCGTGTTAGCCAGGATGGTCTCGATCTCCTGACCTCGTGATCCGCCCGTCTCGGCCTCCCAAAGTGCTGGGATTACAGGCTTGAGACACCGCGCCCGGCCACCAGCCTGATTTTCAACTGCCGGGTCCTGCGTTCCTTCGCCTGTGGATGCTCTCTGGGCACTGGAGACCATTTTGCCATTGTAGGGGAGTCAGAGATAAGCCCCCACTCTTCTTTTAGCTCTTAGTGAGCTCTGCAGCTGGAGTTAGAAACCAAATTGACACCTGGCTTCTGTCCTGAGTCCCTCTGGCTAAGAGTCTCCTCATTACATCCTTTTCTCTCTTTTTCTTTTCTTTCTTTTCTTTTTATTTTTTATTTTTTTTTATTTTTAAGTGTTCG
>NW_016808100.1:180597-205546 GCF_001698545.2 Rhinopithecus bieti
TTTTTTCTTTTATTTTCTTTCTTTCTTTCTTTTTTTTTTTAATTGCAATTTGGGAATGGAGCTGGGGAAGGATCTGAAACTGTCTCCCTTTCCAGTGGTCTGTCGTCCACAGAGGGTAACCTCAACTGGATAGAGCTTCTCAAAGAAAGGGAAACATTGTAATTAACATATAAATTCTTACTTCCAATATTATTAAATTTGTTACGCTCATACAGTGCAGAACATATTTGAAAGGCAAATTAATATGTTATGTGTTAATAAGCTTGGATTAAATTGGGCTTTGAGAACTCAGGGAAGCAACGTTAGCCCCACATAGATGCTACGAAGGGTCTTTAAGGCGCTGTTCCCTCCCCCTGAAGTTGCTACCACTGCAATGACTCAAGAAGACACGGGATCTTAAGAGGAACCCCAACCTGAAAGTGTAGATTTGTGAGTGTGTTTCTGTTAAGTGTCTGTTTAAAAGTGGGTTCCTCTAAATTTAGGTCCCCTGACAGGTGTGTGGAGAGAGGAGGAGGAAATTAAGAAAGCTCTTGAAAAAAACAGGGAAAAGCCTGGCAGAGCAACCCCAAGGAACTGGAGCCACCTACACAAACACCCCTTCCTCCCATAGGCAGTTGGTAACTGGCTTCCCAAGCTTGGAGAACATGAGGGAACAATCTTGGTCAGGGTTGTGCTACTCCAGATCCACGGAAGGATGGAATGAGGACACTCTTAGCCAGTGTGACTCAGGAAAGAAGCCAGAAAACATGAGCTGCTCTCTCGCTACAAGGTCCGTCCTGGGGTCCTGGCCACATCCCAGGGCTTCAGAGTCCTCATGCCAAGGCCGGTTGCATTTTAAAGCGCTCTTTCTTTGCAAATGCCACATTCTTCCCTGATCTCCTCCTACCTCACACTCCCTCCAGTGGTGCTCCTCCAGTGACCCCTTCCTCCACCATTTGCTCTTTTTACACCACAAACCCTTCTGTTTACGGAAGGGCACCCTTTTCCACTTCCCAAGTTTCTCTTTGCACCTCCTCCTCTGCTGATCCTTCTAGGTCTCTCTCCTCCGTCTAGATCTTCCCCTCGAACCTTTTTGTTTGTTTTGTTTTGTTTTGTGAGATGGAATCCTGTTCTGTCACCCAGGCTGGAGTGTAGTGGCACAATCATGGCCCACAGCAGCCTGCAACTCCTGGCTCAAGTGACCTCCTGCCTCGGCCTCCCAAAGTGCTGGGATTGCAAGCATGAGCCACTGCACCTGGCCCTCCAAACCGTTATGCCCAGTGTACACAGGTCATCTCCATATAGGACCCCTAAGCTCAACATCCCCCAGTGGAGACTACGCTCTTCCCCCATGACAGTGCCCTACCTTGTGTCTCATCTACCCTAATATCCCAGCTGGAATCCAGGGGACGACCTGCCTACAGAGAGGAGCTACCCACTGCCGGTCTCCTCTGAGCTGTTCTATTTTATTTTTATTTTTTTTTATTTTTTATTTTTGAGACGGAGTCTCGCTCTGTTGCCCAGGCTGGAGTGCAGTGGCGCGATCTCGGCTCACTGCAAGCTCCGCCTCCCAGGTTTACGCCATTCTCCTGCCTCTGCCTCCCGAGTAGCTGGGACTACAGGCGTCCACCATCTCGCCCGGCTAGTTTTTTGTATTTTTTAGTAGAGACGGGGTTTCACCGTGTAGACCAGGATGGTCTCGATCTCCTGACCTCATGATCCACCCGTCTCGGCCTCCCAAAGTGCTGGGATTACAGGCTTGAGCCACCACGCCCGGCCTCTCTGAGCTGTTCTAACCGCAGTAAAGCTCCTCTTCTTCTGGCTCACCCTCCACTTGCTTGCATACCTCATTCTTCCTGGATGTAGGACAAGAACTCGGGCAAAGGCACCACTGGTCACAGAGGTTTCCAGCCAGAAAAGGAACACCCAAAGATCCTGTAACAATATAGTATGCATAAATCTATATACTATACTATATAGTAAATATATATATGTATTTTTAGATATATATAAAATATATAAATTATATTATATATAAATAATATATAGTATAAGATATAGTACATGTTATAATTTGATTCAATTGCTGATTCATCTCCCAGCACTGGCTTTACTTCATCCAGTCAGTCTCTACCAGCCTCTGAAGGGGTAAGACCCCTCAGCGGCCCCCACTGTTCTTAGTTGAACTCCAGACTCTTCCAAGTGACTGGCAAGGGCCTCTGGGCCTCTGCACTTCCATCTCCCCAGGTGACGCTCCAGCCCCTCCCCACAGGCACCGCAAGATCCAGCCACACTGGTCTCTGCAGCTAGGAGGCAGAATAGGGTAGCAGCTATGTTGGGCATTGGAGGCAGGCTGCCTGGGTTTCAGTCTCAGCTCTTTCACTTGTCAACTCTGAGTTTGCAGAAGGTCTCCACTTTCCTTAGGCAGTGGTGGGGACTCAATGAGTTACTATATGAAGAGAATTTAGAATGATGTCTGGCACATGTAAGTGCTCAATATCTATGTAAGGTGTTACTATCATCATCATTATCATTACTTTCTGAACACACTATAGCAGATCTCGAACATCGTTTCCCATCAAGAGCCAGAGCTCATGGCTCCCATCCTTGAATCTGGGAGGGCTTATGACTGCTTCAACCAATAGAAGGCAGTAGAAGCCGGGCGCAGTGGCTCAGCCTGTAATCCCAGCACTTTGGAAGGCCAAGGCGGGCGGATCACCTGAGGTCAGGAGTTCGAGACCAGCCTGACCAACAGAGAGAGGCCCCATCTCTACTAATACAAAAATTAGTTGGCCTGGTGTTTTGCCTGTAATTCTAGCTACTTGGGAGGTTGAGGCAGGAGAACTGCTTGAACACAGGAGGTGGAGGTTGTGGTAAACAGAGATCGTGCCATTGCACTCCAGCCTGGGCAACAAAAGTGAAACTCTGTCTCAAAAAAAAAAAAAAAAAAAGAAGGCAGTGGAAGTGCTGCTTTATCACTTCCCAGGCTGGGTTATAAAAGGCAGCTTTTATCTTTTCCACTGGAATACTCATGATTAGAGCCCGGAGCTTTGGTCCGGCTACCCTGAGACCACCATGACGTGAGGAAGCCCAAGCCACATAGACAAGCCAGGTGGAGACACCCTGGCTGGCAGTCTTAGTCTCTGAGTCGCTCTGGTCTGGAGCCAGACATGTGAGTAAATGAGACTTCAGATGATTTCAGCCCTTGGTTTTAGTTGCATCAGCCTCAAGTTTTTCAGCTGAGGCCTCAGACATTGAGGAGTACAGACAAGCTGTCTCCTCTCTGCCCTATCAAAATTTCTAACCTACAGAGTCTGTGAACTTAATAAAATTGTTGTTTTAAGCTGCTAAATTTTGGAGTCATTTGTTACACAGCAAGCGATAACTGATATGCACACGATGCTCTTCTTCTTCTCTGGCAAACTCCCATACATTCTGCAAAACCCTGCAAAAATGTCACCTCCTCTTCCGTGAAGCTTTCCCCAGTTCCTCTATGCCCTGGAAGCTTCTTGTGTGCGTGACTCCCATGGCCTTTTCTTCCCTGTGTGGATTTGCTTTGCGTTCGTCTCTCTCCTTAGACCAGGCATCCCGCAGGGTGGGAACTTGGATCCACCTTTATGTCCCCAGCGTCTGGTCAGGGCTGCACAGCATAGTCGGCTACATTTGCAGAATAAATTAATGTGGCCAGAGCTGGCCTGCAGGACAGAACCATCTGGAAGATATTAGCATAGTTTCCGCATCATGGGACTGGATGGTTATTGGTGCAGTGAAGAAAAATCCTGACTTGCCGGGTGCGGTGGCTCAGGCCTGTAATCCCAGCACCTTGGGAGGCTGAGGCGGGTGGATCACCTGAGGTCAGGTGTTCAAGACCAGCCTGTTCAACATAGTGAAACCTTGTCTCTACTAAAAATAAGAAAATTAGTTGGGTGTGGTGGAGCATACCTGTAATCCCAGCTATTTGGGAGGCTGAGGCAGGAGAATCACTTGAACCCAGGAGGTAGAGGTTGCAGTGAGCCGAGATTGTGCCACTGCACTCCAGCCTGGGCAACAGAGTGAGACTCCATCTCAATGAAAAAAAAAAGAAAAAGAAAAATCCTGACTTATTCAAATCCTATAAAATCACCTGCAGAGCTTTAAAAATTCCCAGCCCCAAGCCCCAACCCAGGTCAGCTGAATCAGACTCTCTTTGGGGGAAGCTCAGGCCACTGAACTTAAAAAAATATTTGCTAGGTGATCCTAATGTGCAGCCAGGTGGAAACCACTGCCGTTTATCCCCGACAAAACCATCAATGATGGGGTTGGGTAGTGCTTTCTGAGCACTTACCACCTGCCAGGTGTTGCCCTGTGGTTTTTCATGAATTAACTTCTTTAATCTATACCACAACCCTATGCCGAAGACACTGTCATCAGTTTATCAGTTCCCCCTATTTTTTATTGAGACAGAGTCTCACTCTATCACCCAGGCTGGATCGTGCAGTGGCGTGATCTTGGCTCACTGTGACCTCTGCCTCCCGGGTTCAAGTAATCCTCCTGCCTCAGCTTCCTGAGTAGCTGGGACCACAGGTGTGTGCCACTACTCCCAGTTAATTTTTGTATTTTTAGTAGAGATGGGGTTTCACCATATTGGGGCTGGTCTTGAACTCCTGACCTCAGGTGATCCACCCACCTCGGCCTCCCAAAGTACTGGGATTACAGGCATGAGCCACCGTGCCCAGCCGGTTCCCATTTTTTAACAGCTTTACTGAGGTATAGTTGACACGCAATAAACTACACATTTTAAAGTGTACAGTTTGATAAGCTTTGACATGTATACATACACCCACAAAACTGTCAACACAGTCAGACAAGGACCACATCTGTCACCCTCAAAAGTTTCCTTGTGCCCCTTGTCATTCCTGCCTCTAGCCACAAGTAATCACTGAACTGCTTTCCATATCTATAAATTAGTTTGCATTTTCTTTTCTTTTTTTCTTTTTTTTTTTTTGAGATGGAGTCTTGCTCTGTGGCCCAGGCTGGAGTGCACTGGCACAATTTCAGCTCACTGTAACCTCTGCCTTCTGGGTTCAAGTGTCTCAACTTTCTGAGTAGTAGCTAGGATTACAGGCGTGCACCCCCATGCCTGATTAACTTTTGTGTTTTTAGTAGAGATGGAGTTTCGCCAGGTTGGCCAGGCTGGTCTCGAACTCCTGGCCTCAAGAGATCAGCCCACCTTGAGCTCTCAAAGTGCTGGGATTACAGACGTGAGCCACCTTACCTGGCCCAGTATGTACTTTTTTTGGTCTGGTTTCATTCTGTCATAGTACTTTTGAGATTCATCCACATTGCTGTGGAATAGCAGCAGTCCATTTCTTTTCATTGTTAAGCAGTATTCCACTGTATAGATGTATCACATCATCTCCCAATATAGCTTGTTTTTTGTTTATCTATTTGTTTTAGCAATAGGGAGTCCTCACCCTGTCTGCAGTGGCAGTGGTACAATCATAGCTCACCGCAGCGTTGAACTCCTGGGCTCAAGTGATCCTCCAGCCTCAGCCTCCTGAGTAGCTGTCACCACAGTGCATACCACCAAGCCTAGCTGATTTTTAAATTTTTTGCAGAGATGGGGTCTCACTATGTTGCTCAGACTGGTCTCCAACTCCTGGCTTCAAGAAACTCTGCCCTCCTCAGCCTGCCAAAATGCTGGAATTAGAGGCGTAAACCACCGAGTCTGGCCTCTGGCCTCATGTCCCATTTACACAACAAGGAGACTGAGGCTCAGAAAGTGAAGTGAAGTGAGTTGCCCAAGGTTCCACGGCTGGTGAACTTGAACCCTGGTGATTGCATCAGGACCCACTCTCCTAACTACCACCTGTACCTTCTTTCTGTCTCTAACTGGGCCATGATGCCTTTCACTGGGGCAGAATGATGGCTCCCATACATGTCTGCATCCGTCTCTGGAACCTGTGGGTATGTTATGTAAAATGGCAAGCGGGAATTAAGGTTGCAGATGAAATTAAAGTTGCTATCAGCTCACCTTAAAATAAGATCCTCTTGGTCATCTGGGTGCCCGATGGAATCATAAGTATCCTCTAAAGCAGAAGGAGGAGGAAGAGGGGAAAGTGTCAGAGATTTGAAGGCAGTGCAGTGAATTCTGACTCTGAATATGGAGGAGGGGACCATGAAGCAATGGATGTAGGTGGCTTTTGGAAGCTAGAAAAAAGAAGGAAATGGATTATCCAGAAAGAACACAGTCCTGCCAACACCTTGATTTTACCCTCAGCGAGGCCCATTTCAGACTTCTGATCTCACAGATTGTGTGATAATAAGTTCATGTTGTTTTACATCGTTAAGTTTGTGATAATTTGTTACAGCAGCAATAGTTAACTAATACAGTGACTTTGACCAAGCCCTTCTGGAAGGTATGTCTGAACCTCTGGAAAGCAATTAGGGGGTGTAGGGCGTCCAGGGAAAATGGGGATAGACTGAGCCTATCAGAGGATAGGGATTCCCAGGCAGGTGGTTACTCCCCCAGACCTCTGCCCCAAGCTCACGCCCAGGCTCTGGCTGAGATATTCTCAAGGTTGCAGTGGGGCAGCTAGGGACTGGGAGGCCCCAAAACTCAGAGATGTCTGCACCAAGCCAAACATTCCCAAGTTCTCTGCATTCCTAGGGTGAATGCAAGAGGCAGGCTTTCTTCACCAACCGAGCCTGGCAGACCCAGGCCCGAGCTGCTGAGGATGCCAGCCTGGCCCAGGGTCGGCCCTGTAATGGGTGCAGAGAAGCAGAGATGATCAAAGCCCTTGGAGAAGGAGTGGGGCATGGGAGCCAGTGGGAGCTGCAGCGAGTGGGAGCATGCTAGTGCTTACAGAATAGGAAAACAAACTGTTTCTCCCATACACTGTCAACCCTCAACACAGAACACTTCTGCAACCAGATGTCTAGGGTTTTTCCCTGCACCAACCAATTCTCCAATTGTCTGTGGACATCGACTGGGTGTCTACAGTTCATTTCAATTCTGACACTACCCAGAGCTACCGAAGACTCCACCCGTTAAGGGCTTAGTTCCGCAATGCTACCCCCCAGTTCAGATGCCAATCACAAGTCCCAGGTTTTCACCTGTACCTCTTTTTTTTTTTTTTTTTTTTTTTTTTTTTTGACAAAGTCTTGCTCTGTCACCTAGGCTGGAATGCAGTGGCACAATCGTAGCTCACTGCACCGTCGAACTCCTGGGCCCAAACAATCCTCTTACCTCAGCCTCCTGAATAACCACGACTACAGGCACATACCACTACATCTGGCTAATTCATTTTTATTTTCACTTTCATTTTGTAGAGGTGGGGTCTCACTATATTGCCCAGGCTGATCTCAAACTCCTGGCCTCAAGTAATCTTCCCACTTCAGCCTCCAAAAATGCTGAAATTACAGGCGTGAGCCACCTTGCACAGCCTCTGTCACCTGTACTTCTGATGGACTGGCTGTAAATCAGAATTACTACAACCCCCTCACTGGGTTTGCTAATTTGCTAGGATGGTTCAGGGAACTCAGGGAAACACACTTGCCAGCTTATTGGTTATGAAGGATGTGATAAAGGGTGTGGATTGAACATCTGATGAACAGGCACATAGGGTGAGGTCTGGGAGAATGCTTAGTGTAGCAGCCACTGTCTCCATGGAGTTGGGGTGCACCACTGTCCCGAAATGTGGATGTCTTCAGCAGCCTGGAAGCTCTCCCAGCTCACGTAGTTCTGGGATTTTTATAGATGTCATCATTTAGGTATGATTGATTATTAACTCACTCTCCTACCTCTTTCTCTTACCCAGAGGATGGGGGTGGGGGATCCAAGCTTCTAGTCGTGGCTTGGTCTTTCTGGTGTCCAGTCCCAGTCAGGAACCCAGGAACCCACCAAGATTCACTTCATTAGAATAAAAGACACTCCCATCACCCAGGAAATTTCAAGGGATTAGGAATTTCTCCAGTACCGGGAACTGGGGAAAAAGACCAAAATACAAATATGATTCTTTTTTTTTCTTTAGAGACAGGGTCTTGTTCTGTCACCCAGGCTGAAGTACAATGGCTCAATTATAGCTCACTGCAGCCTTGAATTCCTCGGCTCAAGTAATCCTCCCACCTCAGCTTCCTGAGTAGCTAGGACTACAGGCGCATGCCATCTCACCCAGCTGATTTTTAAATTTTCGTTGAAACGAGGTCTCACTATGTTACTCAGACTGGTCTCGAATTCTTGGGCTCAAGCGATTCTCTTGCCTTGGCCTCTCAAGTAGCTGGGATCACAGGCACACAGCACTGTGCCTGGCTCTATATTTCATATTATAAATCACAATATCACAGCCACCTTTCACTCTTCAGACACGGATCCCTTACAGCAGAAGGACATATAACAAAAAATACTGGCATGTTACTAGAATTCCATTCAGTCATTAATAATTCATCCAGTCCACCACCACATCATATAAAAATGTCTCCCAGGGAGGGACCACTCGGGTTTGCAGGCTTGCATTGATCTTGTCAGGTTCCAAAAGCAGGAGTGGTCTTGGCAGATATAGCCTCACCCTTTCAGGCGTCTGCTATGATTGAGCTAAGATACACTCTCATTTCTTGCTCTGTGCCTCTTTCAAGATGTTAGTGTATATTGGATTTCCCTCATTATGTAACCCCTTCATTCCTGCCTTTATCCTCAGCTACTCTTTCTCCTTCTCTCCATTTATGCCCAAGCTTTTCCCTCTATGGAAGGGACGTTAGTTTTGGCCACCATGCTCATCCAGATTGCAGGCAGTAGAGCTAGTCCAATAAGCGCCTCCCGCTGAGTCCACTCCCATTCAGAAAAAGTCAGATTACCCAGGTGTGGAGTTAGTAGGCTATTTTTAGCACCAGTCAATATAGCTGCTTTCACTGTGAACCTCGATTTTGCCAGAGGGTGTGAAGGCACAACACGCCCCCTCAGGCCCTTAGGAACTCCAACAAAGTTTAAAAACAGTTACAGTTTATTACCTAGGAATCATCCCAGTGTCCAGTACTTGGAGTTGCCGCCCTGGTCCTGACCACTGCATCAGGTAAGAAAAAGGGGACAAAAAAGTTTGACGGGATATGGGGAAGGCAGAAAAAAAGGACAGGCATTACACAAGCGTCCTCCTCCTCTGGCAACAATTGCGTCATCACACCAGAGTGATATGATCAGATATGAGCAGGAACCTATGGTGCAAAGGTCCCTCTGGCTGTTTTGTGGCCAATCCACAGGAGAGGAGCAAGACAAAGGGTCACCTAGGAGGCAAATTGCAGTTAGTGTGAGAGCAATGCAGGGGGGGCACTGGGGTGGTGACCGCAAGCTGGACGGGACTGGGACAACTTTGGGAGGAGGGGTAGCTGAGAGCCAGTGGGAAGCCCCTTCCTGCTAGGATGAGCTCAGGCCCGGCTTTGTTTGTGGCTTCAGGATTTGCATCCTGGAAAGTTTTAAGACTGGCGCTGTGGCTGGTGGGGTCCTGGGACTGGGGTCGGCGCACATTCCAGGGCCGGCCAAACTCAGCCACGTGTGAGGCCAAGAATAAAAATGAATGCTGCAGAGCCCTGAATCCCTGAGTGTGTTTACGGAATCTTTTCATTGTCATTGTTTCTTTCCAGGCAGAATTTCCGAGGAGGAGGTTTAAGAAAGCTTTCCTGAGCTGGGTGTGGTGGCTCATGCCTGTAATCCCAGCAACCTGGGGGCGGAGACAGGAGATCACTTGAGGCCAGGAGTTTGGGAACAGTCTGGGCAACATAGCCAGACCCCATCTCTAAAAAATAAAAATAAAAAAATTAGCTGGGTATGATGGCGTATACCTGTAATCTTAGCTACTTCGGAGCCTGGAGTGGGAGCATCACTTGAGCCTAGGAGTTTGAGGCTACAGTGAGCCATGAAGGCACCATGGCACTCCAGCCTGGGCCACAGAGTGAAACCCAGACTCTCTCTCTTAAAAAAAAAAAAAGAAAAGAAAAAGAAAAAGCCTTCCTGAGGAGCGTGAGCTGGAGGCAGCTTCCCAACTCGGTGAAGCATGCTCTTGCTCCATCTGGGCAGGAGGAAGGATGATTGGCGAGCTGTCCAGATGGTATTTGGGGCCCAGGTGCCCTCTCTGGCTCTGGACACAAGGCCCTCATCCACACAGGGCCTGGGGAGACTGTCCTCAAAGTGCTGGGGCACAGAGCCCCAGTGATGGCCTGAGTGTGTGAAGGCTGGAAAAGGGGGTTCTGCCCTGCAGCCTCCATCCTTATGGAGGTAGCCCTGACCCGCTTCCAGAGCTGAAGCCTGCCCTGGCCCTCCTCCCACTGACCAGGGCTCGGGGGCACTGATGGCCAGGCATTCAGGATAGGGGGCGTCTGGGCAGCCACCATGTCTCCTCCAGCCTGTTCTGTCTCCAGCCCTGCCATGGTAACAGGCAACTCTCTCTCCCACTGTTAGGGGCTCAACCGTGTCGCCCTAAATTTCATGTGCTGAAGCCCTAACCCTTAGCACCTCAGAATGTATTTGGCAGCAGGGCCTTTAAAGAGGTCATGAAGTTAAAAGGGGGTCATTAGGTTTGGTCCTTGTTCAGTATGTCTACCAGCCTTATAAAAAGAGATGAGGACACACAGGTGGGGCGCAGTGGCTCATGCCTGTAATCCCAGCACTTTGGGAGGCCAAGGCAGGCAGATCACTTGCAGTAAGGAGTTCAAGACCAACCTGGCCAACATGGCAAAACCCCATCTCTACCAAAAAGTACAAAAATTAGCCGGGTGTGGTGATGTATGCCTGTACTCCCAGCTACTCGTGAGACTGAGGTGGGAGAATGGCTTGAACCCAGGAGGCGGAGGTTGCAGTGAGCCAAGATCACACCATTGCACTCCAGTCTGGGTGACAGAGCGAGACCCTGTCTGAAAAAAGAGAGAGAGAGAGAGAGAAAAAAAAAAAAAGAGATGAGGACATAGACTCGTGCTTAGGGAAGACCACGCAGGCTGGGGAGAGGACAGCCTCTATAAGCCAAGAAGAGAGCTCGCACAAGAAACCACCCTGCTGACAGTATCTTGCCCATGGACTGCCGGCCTCCAGAATCGTGAGAAAGTAAATTTCTCATGCCAAAGCTGCGCAGTCTGCAGTACTTTGTGACGGCAGCCCTAGAAACAAATGCAGCCACCCTCACAGCAATAACACCAGCCAAGACACACTGCAGGCTTACCGGGTGCCAGGTGCAGTGACAAGCCTGATCCACGTGTCACCATTCATGATCCTCACTAACCCTAGAGGTCAGGGACCTTGTGGCCAGCCTGGCTCTGCCACCTGCCAGCTGTGTGCCCTGGTGAAATTACTTTGCCTCTCTGGGCCTTCATTCCTTCATCTGTTCTCCAGGGCTGGAGTAGTACCTATACCCCAGGGTGGTTTTAAGGAATGATTTGGGTTTGAAAAGGGTTTAGAGAAGTTCCTGGAACATGGCTGGTGCTCACTAAGTGTTGGCTTTTATTTTTCTCATTTCACAGTTGTAGAAATGGAGGTTCTGAGAAGTTAGGTAACTTGCTCAAGGTCACACAGCTAGCAGGCATTGGCAGTGGGGCCACGTTCAAGCCCAAACAAGGCTGACTGCAAATGAACTCAACTATGCTGCTCCACTGCCTCCTGCTCTGCTTCCCAGGCACATAGTGGCCACCTCTGTAACTTAGCCTGCCATACTCTTGGACTGCAGCTGGCCACGCCATAGTCAAGATCTGTTTGGGGTCTGCCTCCCCTGCTGCCTCGAGCCTCTCCTTGGGACCGGAGCAGCCCCAGCTCTGAACACAGGGCTCTGGATGTTTGTTTGGGAACTGCGTTCAAGTTGCCCTCAGCCTGAGGTTATCTCCAGGCCTTACCCTCTTCTGTTCATTTCTGCCTCGAATGCTTCCTGTAGCCCTGAGCACTGGGCGGGGCAGGGGATGTGAGGTTCAGAGAGGTGAGTCACTTGCCCAAGGATACACAGAATAGGGAGGAGACCTCTGCCCTTCCGACAACCTCAGGTCCCATCCCCTGGTTTCCCAGGCCAAGGAGCTCCAGGAGGGAGATGGGACTTACTTGGGGCTGTGGGAGGGGACCATGACCCTGCGTGGTGTGTCTGCTGGGTATAGGCCTGTGCTGGCCTCCACAAATGCTGCCGCAGCACCACACCTGCTGCAGTAACAGCCAAAGACATCCGAAAACTGCTCCATGAGCCCAGAGTCCCAGATGACAAGGAGGGCTGTGAGGGACATCTTGGGAGACCTGTGGCCCTCTCTGGAAAGATCTGTGTCCAGCCAGGCGTGGTGGCTCATGCCTGTAATTGCACCATTTTGGGAGGTCAAGGCACGAGGATCGCTTGAGCTCAGAAGTTCGAGACTAGCCTGGGCAATATAGCAAGACCCTGTCTCTACAAAAAATTTAAAAAATTAGCCAGGTGTGGTGGCATGTGCCTGTAGTCCCAGCTACTTGGGAAGCTGAGGTGGGAGGATTGTTTGAGCCCAGGAATTGAGACTACAGTGAGCTATGATGGCGCCACTGTACTCTAGCCTGGGCAACAGAGCAAGACCCTGTCTCAACAGCAGCAACAACAACGACAACAACTACTTATGTCCAGACACGAATGTCCTTGCTCCATCTCCTCTCCACTTGGTAAGCGGTGCATCCTCTGCATGCCATAATCAGAAGGTGGGTGGCTTATGATGGAGGCGAGAAAATCCAGCAGATCCTGTCACCTTGGAGGGCCCACTGTCAGCCCCTCTACCTGCTAAGGCTGGAGGGGTGGGTACATGGTTCTTTAGACTACAGACTAAAACAGCGAAACAGGCTGGGCAGCTCCATGTATACCCCTCACCTTCTCACTCACATTGGCCAAGGGCATCTGAGCTGCTGGGTTTTTGTTCGTTTGTTTTAAAGAGCCAGGTACCAAGAAAGGGTTAAGCTGCTCCCAATCTGACTTATGAAACTAGAAGTTGTCGCTCCCTGCTGGTCACCCACAGGTCTTTGTCATCTGGCCTGTGCTGGGGTGGGAGGTCTCTGGGTCTCCGTACCCATCTGGCCACCCTGTCCTAGCACCATCATCTCTCATCTGGAGGCTGGGATAACCTCTCACTGGTCTTGCCCTGTCTCTGCAGCCTACAGGAGCTCTCTGTCCTCAGTTGGTGCTTACCCTCTCAAATCCTTTTAAGTGATTTTGCATTGCTCCTATTAATAGGATGAACCAAAGCTTCTTAACTGGGCCTGTGGCCTGCCCGATCTGACCCCCTTCCTGCCCACCCAGGCCATGCCATTTCTCCTCAAATGTGTCACTCTCTGTGGGTCCTGCAGGCCTTGGCATATCCCCTCGGCTTGAAATACTTTCCTATCTCCCTGCCCATTCCCCTTCCCCAGCCCATGGCTGTAGACCAACAGATCTTGGTCCTCTTTTCCACTGGGCCCGCTTGGAAACTCAGTGTCCCCCAATGTCTGGGGCAGGCAATACCAGTCAATCACAGGTGGCATGTGAAATGAAATCCATTTGTCACCCATGCACAAGTTCAAATCCCGAAGTCCCTCTCAGCTCACCCCTTCTGCTTTCTAAGACTGTTCCATCCTCAATTTGCCCTTCTGTAGAATGGGGAGAAGGAGATCCCTGCCTCCTCTGTCATCCCAAGGAACTGAGAGTGTGAATCAAGGTGGCTGTTTTCACCTGGGTATCTGCTTCCTTGGTGTCTGCCCTGCCTCTTGTCCCAGAATATCCCCTTCTATCCATGGATTTCCACTCTGACCCCTGAGAGCTTCCAATAGCTAGCATAGCGCACCCACCTATAGGTATTAGGATGTTTAAAGTGACCGTGTAGACGTGGACTCATGTGCTGCACCCTCGTGGCTCTGAGTTACATGTCCTGCTGCAAGTTTCTGAAGCAGGAAACGGTACGTAGCAGTGGAGGCCACGGGGCTTGCTGGGCGTGGGGCCTTCCCAGGTGACATACAGAGGCACCACTCCTGCTTGTCTCGGGAGGGGGGTGTTCTTTGCAGGGGGGTTCATCTCAAAATGATTCAGTGGCAGTTGGCAGCTGCATGGGGTCAAAAATGAGCACAGGCCCCAGAGCTGGGAGACCTGGGTATTTCAGAGTTCCAGTTCTGTCCCTTGAATCCGACCTGGGAGTATCTGAACACACCTTGCCCCTCTCTGCCCTGAGTGTCCCTGTCTACACAATGAAAGGGAACATGAGTCAGTAATCAGTGTCTTCTGGTTCTCCAACTGTTGGAGAAAGTCAGAAATCCAGATTTAGTGTGAAATTTCCTGACTTTTGGAAACAACAGGTGCTGGAGAGGCTGTGGAGAAATAGGAACACTTTTACACTGTTGGTGGGACTATAAACTAGTTCAACCATTGTGGAAGACAGTGTGGCGATTCCTCAAGATCTAGAACTAGAAATACCATTTGACCCAGCCATCCCATTACTGGGTATATACCCAAAGGATTATAAATCATTCTGCTATAAAGACACATGCACATGTATGTTTATTGTGGCACTATTCACAATAGCAAAGACTTGGAGCCAACCCAAATGTCCATCAATGATAGTCTGGATTAAGAAAATGTGGCACATAGACACCATGTAATACTATGCAGCCATAAAAAAGGATGAGTTCATGTCCTTTGTAGGGACACGGATGAAGCTGGAAACCATCATTCTCAGCAAACTATTGCAAAGACAGAAAACCAAACAGCACATGTTCTCACTCATAGGTGGGAACTGAACAATGAGAACACTTGGACACAGGGTGGGGAACATCACACACCGGGGCCTGTCATAGGGTGTGGGAGGGGGGAGGGATAGCATTAGGAGATATAACTAATGTAAATGATCAGTTCATGGGTGCAGCACACCAACATGGCACATGTATACATATGTAACAAACCTGCACGTTGTGCACACGTACCCTAGAACTTAAAGTATAATAATAATAATAAAGAAATTTCCTGACTTTTACCTGCTAGTAATGAATTCACAATTTTATGAACTACTCTGGGGATTTAAGGATACGTGCCAGTAAGCTGGGCTGGGCCCAGGGACCACTGCTTGCTAACTCTGGACTGGAACATTTCTGCCTGACATTCAGTACTGTGCTTCTCACCAGGGGTACACATTGTAATTACCTGGGGATTAGGGGGAAAAAAAGCTAACTCTCCACTTCCCCCCAGAATGCTGACTTACTGGCCAGGGGTGGAGCATCTTGAGGAACTTGAGGCAAAGCTGAAGGGCTGAATCCTGGGCTGGCTGGGTGGCTGGGGTAGTTTCTGTCACACCACTGAGCCTCGTCTTAGCCATCTGAGCAATGGGGCAGTGGGCATTGCTCAGAATGGAGCATTCTCTTGGGTAAAGGACTTCGCACATAAAAAAGGTGCCCAGTGAAGTGAGGGTGGAAAGCAATTGGAAGCTGCTTTTGACTTATAAGCTTGAACCTGGCTTTGGAAAACAAACCTTCTGGCTTTCAGGCCTGAGACAGTGGAAAGTTTCCCCAGGTTGGGGGCTGGAGCATGTGCGTCTGGGCGCCACCTCTACCTCCGACCAGCTGTGAGGTTTGATGTTCTCTGCTCTGAGTCTCGGCATCACCTACTTTCTTGAACATCATATTGGCTGGGCCTGCCTTCATTGTGAATGCCCAATATTCACCCCAATTTATTTGAGGGGAGGCACTGACTCAAGTCGAAGCTTCTACCTGTGTTTCCCTGGGAAATCCCTAAGCAGCCTGAGAGAGTAGGTATGATTGGCCCATTTGACCGACGGTGCTCCCTCAGGAAGACACAGTCTGAGAGGGGCCCAGCTCGTTTTGGAACCCAGGACCCAGGTGTATCTGACTCCCAAGATTAGGGCAGGGGATGCCTTCAGGGGCTGGGTGGGCCATTGAGAGAAGGGCTGGGTTTATAGCAGGGTGTGTGGGGAGTGATGTGGTGACCTAAAGAGCCCAGGTTCCAGCTACAAAGACTCGGACTCACGTTAAAAAACAAAAAACAAAACAGGCCAGGTGCGGTGGCCCATGCCTGTAATCCCAACACTTTGGGAGGCCGAGGTGGGAGGATCGCTTGAGCTCAGAAGTTCAAGACCAGCCTGGGCAACATAGGGAGACCCTGCCTGTAAATAAAAAAACCAAAAAACAAACAAACAAACAAACAAAACGCTGGGTGTGGTGGCATGCGCCTGTAATCCCAACTACTCAGGAGGCTGAGGTGGGAGGAAGGCTTGAGGCAGGGAGGTTGAGGCTGCAGTCAGCTGTGTTTGTGCCACTGCACTCCAGCCTGGGCGACAGAGTGAGACCTTGTCTCCAAGAAGAAAAAACAAAGTTGTACACAGGTATGCGGGCCAGTGAAAACCTTGAGGCCCCCGGTTTGCGAGTCCTACTGGGCCTGCGCAGGGGCTTGAGGGGCTTTGGGTTCTCGGATTCCCGCTGGAGAGGAGCTCCAGTGCCTGCAGGGCCCATGCCCAGGCCTGGCGGTAGGGGGCGCCCGAGCTCCCGCGCTGACCGCTGGTCCTCCCGGCCCTCGCAGACGCCTCCCGGGGCGGGTCTCCAGCTGCTTGCCCTGGGAACCACCCTGGCCAGCCGTTCCCGCCCCTCGCCCGCCATGCCATACCCTGACCCCTCTGCGGCCCCCGCCCAGCTCCCTCATGTGTCCCCGCCCTCTCCCGCCCCCTGGGCTGGGCCCTCGACCCTCTGATCTCACTCTTGCCTCCCGCCGCCAGGTCCTCCCCTACTCGGCCATCTGGGCGGCTCCTCAGTTAGGGGCCGGGGCCTCGGAGCCCCCGGCCTCGGGCCTTCGCCCTGCTCTTCCAGCTCTGAGTCTCCCTCTTCGCTTCCCCTCCTCCCCTCTCCTTCCTCCCACACCCGCTGCGACGGCTTCCTTCTCCTCCCACCTCCCGTGGCTCTGGAATTCCTGGTGGAGCCTACTCCCCCATCCCCGCCTGCACCCAAGCGTGCAACAAGTCCTGCCGAGCGTGCGCCCGGGGGTGCAGGACGGGGCGCGCGCGTGCACGCAGATGAACACGCGGTTCGCGGGCAGCCGCGGCTGCGTGGACCTAGCTGGGTGTTTCAGCGTGCACCCGTGCGTGTTTCTGCATCCAACTCTGCTTAGACACTGGTGTATAATTTTTTGTGCACACACACTCAATGACGCTTGGGGAAACTTTTCTGAAAATCCCGGGCTGGCAGTTTAAATATAAAAAGGCTTTGTTTAATGCCAGAAGCATTTCCCCCCATGTTCTGGGAGTCGAGAAGCCTTTCACCTGCTCCTCCTTTTCCCCTCTTAAAGACCTGGAGGCCTTGCTTGCATTGGGAGAGAGCGGGGAATAGAGGGAGGTGCACCAAAGAAGTGGTTCTTTTAGAATCCAATTCCCCGTGCCTGTACCACAACCCTACCCACAAAAGGCTTTCTCAGGCCCTAGAAACCTCCCCAGTCTTTGTCTCTTTCCTGGGCTGTTTAGCTTTGAATCTTCTTCCTCAAATATCTGGGTGTGTTACAATGATGCCAACATCATTCTGGTTTTGGAATTCAAGTTGCAACTTAGCCAGCATCTGGAAGGCTGTGGGGCCGGGTGTTTGGAGGGCACCGTAGGGGAAGGTGGGCAAGGCAAGGAAACAGAGCAGGGGCGCAGAGTGGCCCAGGGAAGGGGTGTCCTCTCCTTGAGCTGACCACTGTGAAGTGGGTCATATGTCTCATAAGGCTGTTTGCGTCTATTTCCTTTATTGTATATTTAATGCCTCGGCGTGTCTGGGCATAATAAGTATTAAACAAAGACTGCTGGGCTGGGTGTGGTGGCTCACACCTGTAATCTCAGTACTTTGGGAGCCTGAGGTGGGCAAATCACGACGTCAGTTTGAGACTAGCCTGGCCAACACAGTGAAACCCTGTCTCTACTAAAAATACAAAAATTAACCGGGCATGATGGTACACGCCTGTAGTCCCAGCTACTCTGGAGGCTGAGGGAGGAGAATCACTTGAACCTGTGAGGCGGAGTTTGTGGTGAGCCAAGATCGTGCCATTGCACTCCAGCCTGGGCAACAGAGCAAGACTCCATCTCAAAAAAAAAAAAAAAAAAAAAAAAAAAAAGACAGCCGTTTATAATTTTGTTGGTTTTTTGGAGGCAAAGATATAGAATAGTGTATAAAAGCATACACTTTGGATCTGGACGCAAATCCTGGCCCCACAATATTCTAATAATATAACTTTATGTCAATTTTTGTGTGCCTCTTTCCTTCTCTGTAAAGTGGAGCCAGTAATGATTGCACACCTCCCAGGGTTCATGTAAGAATTGAATGAGTCAATTTACATAAGCACTGGAACAGTACCTGGCGCACGTAAGTGCCGTGTAAGTTTCAGTTTTTACTATTCCTCTAGAACAGAGGTTGGCACCACCTGTTTTTATACTGCCCTCCCTTGAGCCAAGAGTGCTTTACACATTTTTAATGGTTGGGGAAAAGAAAAAGAAACACTCATATTTCAGGATACACGAACATTACACAGAATTCAAATCTCAGTGTCCATAAATAAAGTTTTATTGGAACACAGCCACACCCATTCATGGGTGTTTCACACTACAAAGGCAGTTAAGTCGGTTCAACAGAGACCTTATGGCCTGAAAAGCCAAAAATGTTCACTATCTGGCCTTTAGAGAAAAAATTTGTCGAGCCCTGTTGGACAAGGGCAGCTGTAAGATTGCAGAGATTTTTGCTTGTTGGATCATTAGTGTAGTACCCCTAGCGCCTGGAACTGTGCTGCCTGGAACATAATAGATGCCCAATAAGTATTTGTTGCCTGAATGAGTTTGGCCCCAGGCAGTGGTGAGGCAGAGGCTCCAATGTTCCTGAGCTTGGCATGGGGGTCTGTAGTGAGATCAGAAGAAAGAATTTGCCAACCCCCAACCCCTCAGTCTCCTTAAGCAGGGACCAAAAATCAGACTGGCCACAGGGAAGTTGCTCCTGCTGAGTTTAGCCTTGCTTTAGGTGAGGCACTCACATGGTCCAAACCACATCCTTTCTATCCAGCCAAACCACACCCTAGGGAGGGGAAACTTGGGGTCATCACTGAGGGGGGTCTCCACTCCTTCCCTCCCCCTCTGGCAGACTCACAGCAGGCAGTGAAGTGGCTGGAAGGAGTTTGAGAATGGCTTCCTTGGGGCCAGTTGCAGTGGTTCACGCCTGCAATCCCAGCACTTAGGGAGGCCAAGGCGGGCAGATCACTTGAAGTCAGGAGTTTAAGACCAGCCTGGCCAACATGGCAAAACTCTGTCTCTACTAAAAATGCAAAAATTAGCTGGGCATTATGGTGCGCACCTGTAATCCCAGCTACTCGGGAGGCTGAGGCAAGAGAATCGCTTGAACCCGGGAGGTGGAGCATGCGGTGAGTTGAGTGAGATGGTGCCACTGCACTCCAGTCTGGGCGACAGAGTGAGACTCAAAAAAAGAGAGAGAGAGAGAGAGAATGGATTCCCTGACCTTCTGGGGAGAGGGCGCTCCATGGCAAAGGAGTTGTTGGCTTTGGATCTTCCTCTCCTGGGGGAAAGAAGAGAAAGGAGGCAGAGGAGCCCCAGGCTCACTGGGGGCACTTGCCATGATGAGATTCCACTCGATTTTGCCAAGGAGCTCTTCAAAGGTCCTAGCAAGGGGTGACCATGGGCTGGGAGAAATAACATATAGCCTTCAGTGTAAGAACGTGCTCAGATCCCCCACCAACCTGCCCTGGTGACTAGGCCTGCTGGAGCATCCCAGGGTTGCCAGAAGCTCCTTTCTTCATTCAGTGCTTCCTGAAATCCTGTTCAAGGGAGGCTGAGGCAGGAGAATCGCTTGAACCCGGGAAGTGGAGCATGTGGTGAGTTGAGTGAGATGGTGCCACTGTACTCCAGCCTGGGTGACATTCTGTGCAAGGCGGTGGGCTTGGTGCTGGTGCTGGGGTAGGGGGAATAAGATATAGCCCCTCCTGGGAGGAACTAGGAACTCACAGCCTTCTGGAACATAAATAACTCTGATCCATTGAGGTAAGTGCATGGTTAGAGGGCTCTTACGGATTGATCACCCCCTAAAACAAGCTAAGGATACAACCATGTGTTTCCAGAAGAGGAAACTCAAATAGCCAAAAACGCATGAAAAGAAACTCAATATGACTCTTGGTCCAGAAAAATGCAAATTAGAGCCACATAAAATGCCACTAGTATGCCATGAGATCAGCAAAAATAAAATGGGTGATAGTCCTGGGCGCATCTGGGAGAGAAGGCACTGTCATATATAGTTGGTGCAAATAGGAATTGTTATGGCTTTGAGGGAAAAGAAACTTGGCAATATATATTAATTCAGGTTGAGTAGCCCTTATCTGAAAGGCTTGGGACCAAAAATGTTTCAGATTTCTTTTTTTCCCCAGATTTTGGAATATCTGCATTATATTTACTAGTTAAATATCTCTAACTCAAAAATCTGAAATCCAAAATGCCTCAATGAGCATTTTCTTTGAGCATCATGTCAGCACTCAAAAAGTTTTAGATTTTGAAGCATTTTGGATTTTGGATTTACAGATTAGGGATATTCAACCTGAATAAACAAAACCATACACACCAAAAAACATACCCCTTGTCCAGCAGTTACACTCCTGAGATTCCATCCTGAGACTTAAGGGTAAATATACCAGGAAAATGGCCGGGCGCGGTGGCTCAAGCCTGTAATCCCAGCACTTTGGGAGGCCGAGACGGGCGGATCACGAGGTCAGGAGATCGAGACCATCCTGGCNGCAGTGGCTCACGCTTGTAATCTCAGCACTCTGAGGCAGGTGGATCACCTGAGGTCAGGAGTTCAAGACCAGCCTGGCCAACATGGTGAAACCCCGTCTCTACTAAAAATACAAAAATTAGCTGGGCATGGTGGTGCATGCCTGTAATCCCAGCTACTTGGGAAGCTGGAGCAGCAGGCGGAGGTTGCAGTGAGCTAAGATCATGCCACTGCACTTCAGCCTGGGTGACAGAGGAACTGTGTCTCAAAATACTACCACTACTACTACTACTACTACTACTACTGCTACTACTACTACTACTACTACTACTGGTAGTAGTAATATATAACTAACACTTAAGGAAATAATTTGTGCAACATTCATAGTGTATTAGAAAAATTTAAAGGAATTTAAAATAAATCATTCTTATTAAGGGCTGAGAACAAAAATTACAAAGTGGGGTATCTTAAAAACATTCACTAGCATAAAGCTTCATATAGTTTTAATTATTTAATATTTTAGTGGTTTCCATTTCTAAACCTATTCTAATTTATTACTGAGCATGTTTTTTATTCTTAAGTGTTTTAATACTTGTCCAGACCAAGAGTTGGTAAAAATGGATTATACTTAATATGAAATATTTGAACAAAATGAGTTCCTTCTCTACTGTTAGTATGTCCATGTTAATTGGTCTGTGGAGAAGACCGTAGAATCCCTAGTATGTAGAATAAACTAAATATATCATGCCATTAAGAGTTGGCTGTCATACTACTAAAGTACAAAGTATGTAAATAAAAACAATCAAAAATACACATTTTATGTTGACCACTGTTTTTGTAACTATTATTATGCTACTTAACAAAATAGTAGTTCTCTAATAATACAGCCAAGAGTAGACAAATGTGTCTATTATTTTGTTTGTGTTACCATATGTAATCAAAAGTCAACATATAATTATCACAGTGCATACTTGGTTGTATGCTTTCATATCCTGAGGTCATTTTCTTCAAAATATACTAGCCTTGTATCCAAATATTTACAAAATCTTCATTTTTACAGCATCGTAACTTATGAAATAAAAAATACAAGTCTTTTTAGCCTGTTTTCTTATTTAAAAATTATGAGTTATAATAATATTTTGTTTGGATTTGTGATTAATATATATCGCCTGTACAGTTGACCCTACATATCTGTAGATTCTGTAACTGCAGTTGGAATTGAAAATATTTGGGAGAAGAAAAGCAATAAAAAGTAACAGTACAGCATTAAAAAATAATACAAAATTGGCTGGGCACAGTGGCTCACACCTATAATCCCAGCACTTTGGGAGGCTGAGGTAGGTGGATCACTTAAGGTCAGGAGTTCGAGACCAGCCTGGCCAACATGGTGAAACCTTGTCTCAACTAAAAATACAAAAATTAGCTGGGCATGGTGGTGTGCACCTGTAGTCCCAGCTACTCCAAAAGCTGAGGCTCCAAAAGGAGACTCACTTGAACCCCAGAGGCAGAGGTTGTAGTGAGCCAAGATCACGCCACTGCACTCTAGCTTGGGCAACAGAGTGAGACTCTGTCTCAGAAAAGCAAAACAAAATGAAACCAAAACACCCAAAATTTAAAATACAGTAAAACAACTATTTATATAGCATTTATGTTGTGTTAGGTATTGTAAGTAATCTAGAGGTGGTCAAGTCAGGCAGATCTGAATTTAAATTTTGTTTAATTTTATTAAATTTGGACACACATTAACTTACTGGTCATAGAGAAATGATTCATCCTTCTGAGCTCAATTTAATGTTGTCATAGAGTTGTTGTAAAGATTGAGATAATGTATTTAAAGTTTCTAGTACTGTGACCCATACAATGTGGAAGTAAAACAGTTGTTGGATACTATATGGAAGTATAGCAAACTGTGACTTGGGAGTGTCAGTGTATAGGGTAGACCATGTAGTAATAGGCTGTGACAAAGTTATCATTGTCACTGGCCCATGGTGAAGTAGGGAAAACAAGGATAGTGTTTAAATGGGTATAGATGTATGTGTGTACACACTTAAATATATATATAAAACATATATACACACATTATATATATATATATATATATATACACACACACACACACACATACACACACACACACACACACACACACCAGGAAAATTATTATAGAGTGTGTGTGTGTGTGTGTGTGTGTGTGTGTGAGAGAGAGAGAGAGAGACAGGGTCTTACTCTGTTACCCAGGCTGGAGTGGAGTGGCATGCCTGAAGCCTCCAACTGGGCTCAAGTCATCCTGTGGCCCCAGCCTCCCAAGTAAGTGGAACTATAAGCACATGTCAGCATGTCCCACTAATTTTTAAACTTTTTGTAGAGATGGGGTTTTGCTATGTTGTTCAGGCTGATCTTGAACTCCTACGCTCAAGCTGTCCTCTGATCTCAACCTCCCAAAGTGCTGGGATTATAGATGTAAGCCACCATGCCCAGCCCTTAAAGTGTTTTTATGAAGGAACGAAAGCATGGAAACATTTATACCCAAGATGAAAAGTTAAATTGTGATACATTTACATGTGCAGTATTATGTGGCCATGTAAAAATGATGAGTTAGCACTATTTCTTTTTTTTTTTTTTTGAGATGGAGTCTTTCTCTGTCACCCAGGCTGGAGTGTAGTGGTGCAATCTTGGCTCACTGCAACCTCCGCCTCCCGGGTTCAAGTGATTCTTCTGCCTCAGCCTTCCAAGTAGCTGGGACTACAGGCGCCCACCACCACGCTCGGCTGATTTTTGTAGTTTTAGTAGAGACAGGGTTTTACCATATTGGCCAGGCTTGTCTCAAATTCCTGACTTCATGATCCGCCCGCCTCAGCCTCCCAAAGTACTGGGATTACAGGCATGAGCCACCGCATCCGCCTGAGTTAGCACTATTTCAAGTGCCTGGAAGGGCTTCTAGGATGTGTAGTTAAGTCCAGTGAGGAGAGCCAGAAGTGGGCAAGTGACCAGCATCTTCAGTGTGATGCACCTTATCACGCTAATACCAGCCCAGCCCCTTCCCATACAGGTACTTCTGTTTGTATATGACCTGTGAACATGGAGAAGCCTTTTGGAAACCAGGCTGCTGGCCTTGGAAGTGAGGAGTGGGAAAAGGATATATAGTAAGGGGGAAAACAGCTTGGTCTACAAACCCAAATGGAAAAGTATCTACTGCATAATGTTGACCAAAAACATGTAACCTAATGTCTTATGCAAGATACTATTGTAAATGTGTAAAAGCAAATTTGCATATAAACATTGAGAAGCTAGTGACAGGGACCAAGGATAACATTGTTTTAATTTTGGGTGAGCTGGTCAGAGTGTGAGAACAACCGTCTGCTCCCTCCACCTCCACATTTTCTGCTTCTCGGAGGGTAAAATTGTGTTCTTTCTGATAAAAAATTGTTTCAGTGCCTTTGCTGTTCTAGGCTTGCTCTAGGTACAGAGGACAGAGCCATGAATAAGATTCAAGAAGTCCCTGTCCTCATGGAGCTTATAATCTAATGGGAAAGAGGGATATTAAACAAGAACAAACACACCTGCAATCCCAGTACCATGGGAGTCTGAGACAGGTGGCTCGCTTTAGCCCATGGATTTGAGACCTCCCTGAGCAACAAAGTGAGACCCTGTCTCTACCAAAAAAAAAAAAAAAAAAAAAAAAATTAGCCAGGCCTGGTGGCATGTACCAGCTACTCGAGAGGCTGAGGTGGGAGGATTGCTTGAGCCTGGGAGGTTAAGGCTGTAGTGAACTGTGATTGCACTCCAGCCTGGGTGACAAGAGTGAGACCCTGTTTAAAAAAACAAAACAAAACAAAGCAAGAACACAAACAAATAGGAGACCAAGTGGGTAAGATAAGATAACCATGTAGACAGCCTGGCACACGGGAGGCAGTGGATGCCAAACCTTGGCTAGCCCCACACGCTCAATTTAAAGAGTTGGGGAGGCTGCGTGCGGTGGCTTACACCTGTAATCCCGGCACTTTGGGAGGCTGAGGCGGGCGGATCTCTTGGGGTCAGGAGTTTGAGACCAGCCTGGGCAACATGGCGAAAACCCGTATTTACTAAAATACAAAACTTAGCCAGGCATAGTGGTGCATGCCTGTAATCCCAGCTACTAGAGAGGCTGAGGCAGGAGAATCACTTGAACCTGGGAGGCAGAGGTTGCAATGAGCTGAGATCACGCCATCGCTCTCCAGCCTGGGTGACAGAGTGAGACTCCATCTCAAAGGAAAAAAAAAAAAAAAAAAA
>NW_016808100.1:207258-210788 GCF_001698545.2 Rhinopithecus bieti
CTTTCTTCCAAAAAAAAAAAAAAAAAAAAAAAAAAAAAAATTAGCCAGGCCTGGTGGCATGTACCAGCTACTCGAGAGGCTGAGGTGGGAGGATTGCTTGAGCCTGGGAGGTTAAGGCTGTAGTGAACTGTGATTGCACTCCAGCCTGGGTGACAAGAGTGAGACCCTGTTTAAAAAAACAAAACAAAACAAAGCAAGAACACAAACAAATAGGAGACCAAGTGGGTAAGATAAGATAACCATGTAGACAGCCTGGCACACGGGAGGCAGTGGATGCCAAACCTTGGCTAGCCCCACACGCTCAATTTAAAGAGTTGGGGAGGCTGCGTGCGGTGGCTTACACCTGTAATCCCGGCACTTTGGGAGGCTGAGGCGGGCGGATCTCTTGGGGTCAGGAGTTTGAGACCAGCCTGGGCAACATGGCGAAAACCCGTATTTACTAAAAATACAAAACTTAGCCAGGCATAGTGGTGCATGCCTGTAATCCCAGCTACTAGAGAGGCTGAGGCAGGAGAATCACTTGAACCTGGGAGGCAGAGGTTGCAATGAGCTGAGATCACGCCATCGCTCTCCAGCCTGGGTGACAGAGTGAGACTCCATCTCAAAGGAAAAAAAAAAAAAAAAAAACAGTTGAAGAAAGAGGCTCACTCTTTCTTTTCTTTTTTTTGAGGCAGGGAATCGCTCTGTCACCCAGGCTGGAGTGCAGTAGCTCAATCATAGCTTACTGTAGCCTCAGCCTCCTGGGCTCAAGCCATCCTCCTACTTCAGCCTTTTGAGTAGCTGGGACTACAGACACACACCACCACGCCTGGCTAATTTTTAATTTTTTTTTGTAGAGATGGGTTCTGTTTATGTTGCCCATGCTGGTCTCAAACTCCTAGGCTCAAGTAGTCCTTCCACTTTGGCTTCCCAAAGTGCTGGGATTACAGTCATGAGCCACCACATCTGGCCGACTCTTTCTCATTGACCTTGAAACTGTCAGGACAGCTGGACCCTGGCAGCCATGCTGTCACTGTGTGGAGTCTAAGAATGAAGCCACCATGCAGGAGAGCCAGGCTAAATGATGGAGAGCTGGTGTCCTTTGTGATATGATTTGAATATCTGGATCCTCTCAAGGCTGAATCTGGAACCACACAGTTTTTGTTTAAGCCAGATTTTTTTAAAAAAATCATTTGCAACAGAAAAATTCCTAAATTGTTATTGTTAGTATTCTTCTTGTTGCTATCATCTCACTGCTTTAACTCTGTGGCTTCTCTGAAAGCTCAAGTGAGTCCAGGGACCTGCCCAGGAGAGGATTCTGCATTTCTGGCTCCAGATTCCCAAAACTGGAGGCTAGCTGAACAGATACACTTATACGAGAACGTCCCCCAAAAAGTGTGTGTGTGCGGGGAGTGTCCAAAGAAAGAGACGGAGGGTCTTATGCTTGAGAGTCACCATCTACCACCTGACCCAGGTGGACATCCCATGGTGGCAGGTGGCCCCTTCCTCATGTCTAGGGATACAAATCTGCCTGACATGTTGCCTGTCTGTCGTTCCTGAGGGCGCCTGTGAATACCCCAATCCCAACTCCCAGATGTTCCGCTGAGTATCCCCACTCAGCATCCCTGCAGGGGCCAACAGAGCCCTGAAGCCCCATGGAGCAGTCAGAGCAGCAGACCCCCAGGGCCCTGCAGCCTTCTTCCCTGGAGGCCAGGCACAGCCTGCCTCCCTCCCTCTTGCCAGGGGTTTTGTCTTCCAGGGTCCCTCCCTCAACAAGTGCTCCCTTCCTTTCTGCATCCACTTTTCCAAGGGAAGCAAGGGGGAAACAGGGAAGCAGGAATGGAGAAGAGAAAGAAAGGGCAGAGTCTTTGGCCCCAGGCAAGTCATTTTCCAGCCTCAGGTTGCACCCCTGTAAATCAGGACCCTTGCTATCTCCGCTGTCTGTTCATAGGGCCTTTCTCCTGAGGGTGGTGTGTTCAAGATCTGGTATGTCAAGGCCCCTGCAGCTTCCATGAATACCTAACACTGGACGCTTTGCCAGCCCTGCTGGTTACCAGTGCAGCCCCCTAACCCCTGTAGTGGTATTCTTAAATGGGCTTAGGTCTAACTGGAGGGGTACAGGGAAAGTAGGAGATTTGACTTGAAGCTACATGTGAGTAAGATTGAGAAAACATCAGTTGTCCATACCAAATAACCCACCCGCTCCACCACCCCACCCCCCAACAAATGTAACATTTTCACATCTATTAGGTGCACATAAGTGTCAGCTATCATTATTTTCCACATGTTCAAAATTTTTCCTAATTAAACATGAACACAAAAGAATTTGGGGTTTGATGGAGATTTAGAGGAAGGACATCCTGTGCCCCTAATCTGACACCTGATACAATCGTCTGTGGTTCCTGGATGCCATCTTTATCTATCTGTTTATATGTCTATCTAAACATCCATCCATCTAAAATCAATACATCAACTATGCTTCAGGCAAGTTGCAGAAACTGAAATTAACTGGCGGAGCAGGCGAACATCTCCAGCTTTGGAGGAAGATTTGCCTTGATTTCAATCCTGGCTGTATCCCTTAAGGGCTGTGTAACCTTGGACCAGTGACATGGCCTCTCTAAGACTTGGTTTTCTCACGAATAATGGAGATAATGACTGCATCATGGGCATGAACTTAAACGGTGTAGGAAGACCACTCTGCAGGATATTGGGCTGGGCCTTGGAAGTGGGGCACTGGGAGAAAAGCGTGGAAAGGAGGGAGCTGTCCTTCCCCCAGCCCAGGGGATCTGCGTCCTCTTCCTCCCACCTCCTGCTTCAGACAAGGTTTCTGTGAGGTCCATGGGGTTCCCAGGGAAGAAGATCAGGAGAGTTTGTTTTCGGGCTTACTGGCTTTTGGAGGGCTGGTTGGCGCCCCACGGGAAGCAGTGTCCCTGCGGGCCACTGCGGAAGCCTGGGCCGCGCTGCAGGAGCCAAGCGCAGCAAGGGGCACCTGGCTGCTGCCCCGCCCACGGCCCCCGCACGTCTAGCTCGCAGCCCACGCCGCCCCGGGGCCCTTCCGCTTCTAGCACTGGGAGGTGGTGCGAAGTTGGAGAGCCTCTTAGGGTGGGAATGGGGGGCAGGGAATGGAACACTGCAAGGGCGCCAGAACAAGGGCTCGGTCTTCTTCGAGCACCACCCCTGCCTCCCTGGCACCGTGGCTGGCAACGAGAATGAGCCAGACTCACCAGGCTGGGGAGGTCGCAAACTGTGGGCCTGGGGCTTAGTCCCACTTACAAACATGATTACAGCCTATAAGGGGCGCTGCAGGGTGGCTTCCCCCTGTCTTTGCAGGGAACACACTCCCTTTGACTCCACACAGATCCCAGCCTGCTTGCCTTCTCCTGCTTGGTCAGTTTGGATCTGGGGACAGCTGGGGACAGCTGAGTTTGTGGTCCCTGCTAACCTCCTACCAGGAGAATGGAAGATTAGCATTAGCGTGTGCTACGTGCCAGCTCTGGGCTAACAAGCCAGCGTGTCAGTTAGTGTGATGCCCCCGCCCCCCCCCGCCCCCC
>NW_016808100.1:211121-220248 GCF_001698545.2 Rhinopithecus bieti
CCCCCGACCAGGCAGTTCCATCAGGCCAGGGACTTTTCTGCCTTGCCCAGCTGGCGCCCACCACTGGCCCAGTGGCTTTCACAGCAGGGACTCCCCCCCTCCCCTGGCAACATCCCCCCTGAGGTTGCAAACATGGGTTAGGTGAAGAAAGCATTCATGATAGTAAGATGTCACTTTCTTCAGCACTATTCTAAGTGCTTTATCTATGGGCTCCTTTAATCCTTACAGCAGCCCTACCAGGTAGGTACCAGCACACCCCCATTTTCACAGATAAGAAAACTGAGGCAAAGAGAAATGAAATTACTTGCTGGGAGGCAGAGGAGCTGAGTTCAAAGAGGGCTGTCTGCATTCAGATCACCAGATGTTGGCCTCACCCAGGACTAAAAGCAATGACACCCCCCACCAACATCTAGCAACTTCAGGATGTTCAGTTCCCTCACCTGCCCTCCGTCCCCCAATTTTTCTTTGTTATCTGGTTTTGGAATTGAGAGTACTGGCTTCAAGGCCAGCTCTGCCATTAGTTGGCAATGTGACCTTGGGCAAATCTGTTCCTTGCTAGACATCAGTTTCTCCATCTTTCTAATCCAAGACTAGATCATCTTATAAGGCCCTTCCAGGTCTAAAGCCCAGAATCCTATTGCTTTTGTAAGGGGGACCTAATTGTCCATTTTCTGCCCTTGACAAACAGGCCCTCCAGAAGTCCTCAACCTGACCAAATGGTGGCTCTGCTCCCAGGGGCAGGAGAAGGTTTGGAGTGCAGGCAGAAACTTCCTGAATCTTCCCCTCACTCCTGCTGTGGCCTTGGCTCTGGGCGGGGGCTCCAGGGCCTCTCCCAGTGGGTGCCGGAGGCCAGAGCCGCCTTTGTCTGCTGCAGGAGGCCAGCCAGGCGGCTGTAGCTGCAACCGGCCCCTGCCCAGGCCTGGGAGATGGTTTTTTTTTTTTTTCCCTGTGTGTTGCAGCTGGGACCGTTTATAATAGGAAAAAAAGAGAATGACCAGGCCAGCCGGCTGGAAAATAAAGAGACTTAAAAAGAAAAGGGCTAGGCCTGTTCTTCTCCTGCGGAGGCTTTGGTTAAGCAGAAAGTTTTAGTTCCTTTCTGAAAGGCATTTGGGCTTTTGAAGTCCCCTGCGGGAGCTCCCTCTGGCCCCTGGGAAGCCAGGCCCTGGCATGTCCCAAAGCGCATGGCCAGGATGGGGCTGGGCCGCCCAGTGGAGGCAGGGGCAGCCCTGGGAATTATTGCACCAGGCTGTGTCCACTGAGGTCTGAGTCCTGCCCCATCTGCTCCCATCCCAGTGGGGCCCAAGCCCCATAACCTCCCCTTGGTGACCTTTTCCCTGAATTTCCTCTGCTCCTCAGGCTTTGAACTCTGGCCTGGTGCCGGTTGGTCCAGAGGGTAGGACTAAGCCCAAATGTGCTTCTTCATTCAGACAGAGAACCAGGGGGATTTCACAAATGGGGAGACTGAGGCACTGAGAGGGTTTGCCCAAGGCCACCCAGGGAACCTAAACTTTTTTATTTTTTAAAAGATAAGGTCTTGCTTTGTCATTCAGCAATCATAACTTGCTGCAGCGTTGAACTCCTGGGTTCAAGCCATTCTTCCACCCAGGTTCTGAGTAGCTGGAACCACAGGCACACACCACCACACCCGGCTAATTTTATTTTTATTTATTTATTTATTTATTTATTCATTTATTTTTGAGACAGAGTCTCACTCTGTCACCCAGGCTGGAGTGCCATGGTATGATCTCAGCTCACTGCAACCTCTGCCTTGCGAGTAGCTGGGATTACAGGTACCTATCACACCCAGCTAATTTTTGTATTTTTAATAGAGATGGGTTTCACCATGTTGGCCAGGGTGGTCTCAAACTCCTGATTTCAAAAGATCCTCCTGCCTTGGCCTCCCAAAGTGCTGGGATTACAGGCATGAGCCACTGCTCTTGGCAATTTTTATTTTTGTAGAGATGGAGGTCTCTCTATTTTGCCCAGGCTGGTCTTGAACTCCTGGGATCAAGCAGTCAGCCTCACAAAGTGCTGAGATTATGGGTGTGAGCCATGGCCAGGGACCTAAACTAATTGAGTGGCTGTTGTGTGTGCTCTGCCTATAAATATTAACAATAGCTAACGTGAATTAAGCCCTCATAATATGAAGGCCCCAGGGAAGGAATTCAGGGAACTGGGAAACAATTAAAATTGGTGTTTGTGTTCTGGGGCTCTCAGGAAGCTGCTTACCTGCTATCTTCTCTAGCCTTAGTTCAGATCCTTGCGAATGAACTTACTTCCTTGTCTCACCCCTCAGCAGAGTCTCAGCCATACCCATTACTGAAAAGGAACCACAATCAAAACTTTATAATGAACATTGATCAAGCACCTACTATGTGCAAAGTACTGCATGCTAGCGGTGTTACAGCATGAGCTGATTCCATGCCCCTTTCATATCACGGAGGCAGGTCACTATGGTGACATTTTCTTATGGATTACAACCACCCTATGCCAGGGGACACTATCCTCTCATTTTATAGGTAAGGTTGTCTTGCCCAAGGTAAGGCTGGGATTTGAATTCAGACCTGTCCAGCTCTTTCTCCTATATGTCTACAGCCCATTGCTGACCCCTGGTCAGTGTCCTGCTAGCTTTTCCAGTCACCAGCACTCACTGGGCAGGCAGTGGGCACCCTGGTGTGAAAGGGGTATACAGCAAAATCGAGGGCTCTGCCCTGAAAGAGTGCTTGACCTAGTTGGGTGGGCAAAGCTTTGTTTCTTTTCTTGTTTTCTTTTCTTTTCTTTCTTTTTTTTTTTTGAGACAGAGTCTTTCTCTGTCACCCAGGCTAGAGTGTAGTGGCATGATCTCAGCTTACTGCAACCTCCACCTCCAGGGTTCAAGTGAGTCTCCTGCCTCAGCCTCCTAAATAGCTGGAATTACAGGTGCACACCCTCACGCCCACACACTTTTTGCATTTTCAGTAGGGATGGGGTTTCACCATGTTGGCCAGGCTGGTCTCGAACTCCTGACCTCAAGTGATCTGCCCACCTTGGCCTCCCAAAGAGATGGGATTACAGGTGCGTGAAAGAACGCCTGGCTCAAAGCCTTATAATCAGCCTCTGTTATCTGGCAGAAAGCCTTCATGTAACAGTGATTGATTGCCAGGGAGGTATTTGGGCACTTCCTCTGTGTGCCACACAGATTGACGTTTTTTCTCCCAAAGCCACCCCTAAGTTCTGAGCATTTGCAGGGTACTAGGGATGCAATGGGGAGCAGTGCAGACTCAGCCCTGATAATCCTTTTTCTCCCTCCTTCCTGGAGGCATTGGGTGTCTAAGGGCATTATACGTGCCGTGTACAGGGACCACACATGCTGATGTTCTGAAATCTCCAGGGCATTTCTCCTAGGTCTGGCCATCTAGTAGGTTCTTTCCATGACGGTGGGGAAGGAGTATTTATACAAGGAAAGAAATAAATACCAGATTTTCCCCCCAAAATGATCTAAGCCAGTTTCATCCTTTCCAGTAGATAATAGTGGTCACAAAAGAGGTTAGAGGTGGATGAAGGTTTTCTACTCCCCCACAACCTCTCTACCAAGTGATATTGAAGGCCAAATTCTGCTGCACACACTGATCATTATAAAACAGACATTGACTGAGCGCCATGGCTCATGTCTGTAATCCCAGCATTTTGGGAGGCTGAGGCAGGCGGATTGCTTGAGGCCAGGAATTTGAGACCAGCCTGACCAACATAGTGAAACCCTGTCTCTATAAAAAATACAAAAATTATCCGGGTGTGATGGTGTGTACCTGTGGTCCCAGCTACTTAGGAGGCTGAGGTGGGAGGATCGCTTGTGCCAGGGAGGTCGAGGCTGCAGTGAGCTGTGATTATGCCACAGCACTCCAGCCTGGGCAACTTAGGGTGACCCTGTCTCAAAAAAATGAGTAAGTAAAAAATAAAAAACACAGATGTCCAGTAGCAAAGTAGGACCATTTTAAGGACAAAACAGATCCTGCAACCACTTTTGTGAGCTCCATGAAGTCTCAGCTCTCTATCCTTTTAGACTCTCTGACCAGTTCCAGTGTGAAAGGCACACTCCAGATATACCCATCACATTTCCAGTCAGGAATCTGTGTCCTCTACTGGGCACCATGCAGCCAAAATCCTACTCAATGACTGGACTCAGGGCCCCTTAGGGCTCAAGGTATGTGTGCAGGGGGTTCGCCCTAAAGATACAGCTTATCCCAGCCTCTCTGGCTTTATAGTCCCTGTTCATGCAAGGTGGGGTGTGTCTCCAGATAACGTTTGCTAAACTGTACGTGAGTGCTTTCATTTTCATCAATGAGAGCCCACTGCTAAACATATCACATTAGCACATAGTTTGCTAATTAGGTTGGATGGTGGTTGGCTGAGCTACTGATGGTGGAAGGACTTGTGACCAGTCCTGAAATGTGTGAGTCGTGAAATTTCCACGCTACAGAGCATTTTGCCTGACCACTTCTGGGTAAAGCTGAGATAATTTGGCATCTCATCACATTCATTAAACTGAATTTTAAAAAAATTTCTTAAAAAGTCCAGGCACAGTGGCTCATGCCTGTAATTCCAGCACTTTGTGAGGCTGAGGCAGGTGGATCACTTGAGGTCGGGAGTTCGAGACCAGCCTGGCCAACATGGTGAAACCCCGTCTCTACTAAAATACAAAATTAGCTGGGCATGGTAGTGAGTGCCTGTAATCCCAGCTACTTGGGAGGCTGAGGCAGGAGAATCACTTGAGCCTGGAAGGCAGAGGTTGCACTGAACTGAGATTGCGCTACTGCACTCCAGCCTGGGTGACACAGAGCGAGACTCCATCTCAAAAAATATATATATACATATTAACATTTATAAAAATTGTACTAAAAAAATTGTAAAACGAATCACAAACATTATAAAATAAGTATTTTAATAGAACAAAGCAGCAAGTGACTCTGAGCCAAGTGACCCCAAGCTCGAGCGTGCTGTACACTCGGGCAGCTAAAGGTGGTCAGGGTAGATGCTTTCAGGGCCAGAGCCGGAGTTTCAAGCTTTCTGAGGGTATGAGTCCATGGGGATCCTCCTGCCAAGTTGGTTTCCTTGCTGCCTTGTGGGTGTTCCCTGCAAAGACTGCTGACGCTTGAAGAATTAAATAATTATAATAATGATGATAAAATAGAAATGGCTTTCCCAGCTGAACAGAAACCAGAGAAGACAAGGAGGTTCCCACACCCTCCTTATTGTTTTTGGCACCATGCTACTACAGCCCCAGAGAGCCTCAGAGAGGCAGATGTCTGGGCCCACTGCTGGTCTCTTTGAGTTGTGGTCATGGGGAGGGGGACCTCTGGGGAATTTCGGGAGCATCTGCAGGGATTTCCCTCCTCAAAACACCAGGCTGAGAACTAAAAGCAGAGAAAATGACTCTCTTTTCGATCTTGCCTTCCTCTCTTCTGAACCCTCAGGAGCTTTAAGACCAAGTCTTGTGAGAAGAACCCTGCAAATAATGATGAAGACGTGAGGAAGACCTGGGCTTGCGGCAGCTGCTGGTTAACAATCGTGCTGCCAGGCCATCTCCTGGAAGGCTTGACCAGAGAGCATGGCCATTGCTTCCTTAGTACCCTGAGGACAGGAGTGTTCAGGGAAGCGTGGATTCCACAAATAGATGCGTCATTAAAATAAAACACAAGCAGCCTGGTCAATATGATGAAACCTCATCTCTACTAAAATTACAAAAAGGTAGCTGGGCGTGGTGGTACATGCCTGTAATCCCAGCTACTCCAGAGACTGAGGCTTGACAATCACTTGAACCTGGGAGGCCGAGGTTTTGGTGAACTGAGATCACGCCACTGCACTCCAGCCTGGGTGACAAAGCAAGACTCTTGTCTCAAAAAAAAAAAGAAAGAAAAGAAAAAACAAACGCCCACCTTTCCCCCCTTCCAGGCACATACACATCACTTACTTTAAATGACAACAGTCACTTGAATATATACAATCTAGAATGAGTGGTTTTTGTTTACCACTTTATTACTTGAAACTCCCAGTCCCTACTGGGGAGAATTTGCATCAGCCTATTAGGAACAGTCATTTTGGGGAGGGACAATTTCTCCCTTCAGCCTTTCCCCAGAGAGTAAGTTCACTGCTTTGTTCCTGTGTTTATTCAACATTTATTTACGATTTTGCACTTACTGTGTGCCAAGAATGAGGGTAAAACAATGAATGAGAAGGATCGCAGTTCCTCCCTGTTGGGGCTTGCCCTCTAGTTGTAGGGGGTGAAGGGGGTGGCTGACTTAATAAATGGCCACACAAGGCCAGTGGCGGTGGCACACATCTGTAATTTCAGCACTTTGGGAGGCTGAGATGGGTGGATCACTTGAGGTCTGGAGTTCGAGACCAGCCTGGCCAACATGGTGAAAGTCTCTACTAAAAATACCAAAATTAGCTGGGTGTGGTAGTGGGCACCTGTAATCCCAGCTACTCGGGAGACTGAGGCATGAGAATTTCTTGAGCCCAGGAGGCAGAGGTTGCAGTGAACCAGGATCACGCCACTGCACTCCAGCCTGGGCAACAGAGTGAGACTCTGTCTCAAATGAATAAATAATTAAATAGCCACAAAAATAATTATTTACTTATAGTTTTGATCAATCCTGATAATAAATTAAAATATAGTACAAAAAGGTCACAGAACAGAGTCTCAAAGGTGGTCTACTGGGAGCCCTATGAAGGAGGAGGAAGGAGCCAAGCAGGGGGATGGAGAATAGAGTTCCCAGCTGTGAACAGTGTGTGCAAAGGACCTGGGGCACAAAGGAGCTGGCGGCTTCTAAGCCAGAGTTGTCACAGCTCAGACAAAGGCCACCATGGCCAGGCTTAGGAGCCAATTCCATCCATTTTCCAATCCAGCCTCCTTCACCACCTAGCTGAGGAACCTGGAGCAAGGGAGACCGTACTTCCATTTTTGCATCTGCAAAATGAGAAAACGGATAGCATGGATCTCATAGGGTGGTCCTGAGGTCCTGGTCTCGAACTCATGACCTCAAATTATTTCCCCGCTTCAGCTTCCCAAAGTGCTGGGATTGATTACAGGCATAAGCCAGGGCCTCCCCAGCAGGTGATCCACCTGTCTCAGCTTCCCAAAGTGCTGGGATTACAGGTGTGAGCCACGTTGCCCGGCCAAAGGTGGGCATTTGATCACTTCCTGGAAAGTATCTCTTGAGCAACTCTGGGAGCTCTGCAGGGATCTTAGGTCAGAGGCCATAAAGTGAACACTGCCTTGTTTTCTTTATTGTCCTATCTTGTTTTCATAGCCCACCAGACCCTGGTGCATTTACCAGCCTGCTCAAAATGACGCCTGCCTCTTGAAAATTCAAGGAAGAAGCCTCAGTTGCTGCATGTCTAGGAAAAACATTCTTAAGGAGCATCCCATGGTTGGGGAAGGCACCGCCTTGGGCAAGAGGTTTCCCCTTTTCCAGACAAGTTACGACTTTGAAGGAAGATCACCTTTTTGTAGGCAAAGTCTTACTTGTTCTCAAAAAGCTCAACTTGGAATTTCTCTTGCATTTATGATGGTGGCTCCTGCTCCTTACAGCTTACAGTGGGTTTCCACTGCCACTCCTCTGAGCAGGGCAGGAGCAGCTGTTCACTTTCCGACAAGGAAGGAGAGGCCAGAGGGGCCCCTTCTCACAGGGGAGAGGACCGAACCCCCTATTCCCTGCCAGAAGTAGGCAGGTGGGGGGTATAAAACACCACCTGAAAATGACCCTTTCTGGTCCAAGGTCACCCTTGAGAAGCAAGGCCCAGGTGTCACCTGGTGTCCCCTGAGGCCCTTGCAGTCCGAGCTCAGCGGTGGGAGTGGGGATTGCAAATAAGAAAGGCACTATTGGCTTTTTGTTCCTTTGAGATTTTCCTTAAAACAACATTTTTCTGGAAGGAGTTAAAAATGAAACAAGCTTCAGAGGAAGCGGGCCGGGCCGAGGCGGGGACAAGGTCGGCTCCCTCTGCACCCTGACTGCCGCTGAGCTGGGAGACGGGGAACTTGGCGGGGGAGGGGGGAGCGTCGGGACGCGGCGTGCTTGCAGGCGACGCGTGGGAGGGGGCCCGGAAAACTTTGTGCGCGGCTCTAGGATCTCGTCCTTTCAGATTAGGTCAGGATGGGCTATTGCGGGGTCCCCATCCTGTTGCCCCCACCTCCGTCCTCAGCCTTCAGCAGGCCCCTAGGGGTGGAAAAGGGTAGCCCGGTGGGACTCCAACCACCCCCTCCTCGACGGCCCCTCTTTCGTCTCGCACACGCATTCCCCACCGCGCTCCTTTTGTCCGCCCCCTCACTTTCCAGGCGCCCGGCTGGGCAGGATCCGCAGTCTCCAGCCCCCCCAGAGAGCCTGGGCGGGCGAGCTAGGGGCCGTTTCCCGCCACCTCCCTCTAGCAGAGGCAGCCCACGGTGGGGGCACCCCAGAACCGAGGCCAATCGCCCCCCTCCCCCAGCGTGTGCCATCTGCCGCCTGTCAGCCACTCGCCGCGGGCCTCGATCCCAGGCGCCGGCGGGGGTGGGGGGAGCGGCTGATTCTGCCCCTCCTTCCTGGCTCCTTCCCAGGCGCCTCGAGGCCCCTGCCCTCGCCTCGGCCCTTGGCACCCCAGGTTCAGCCTAACCCCGTCCATCTCTGGGCCGTGGGGGGCTGCTCCCATTCCCTCTGGGAAGGCCGAGATGTTGGACACTCTTGAACGCACGACCTGGGGAGGACTGTGGCCTGGGGATGGCAGCGCTAACCCGGGGAGGGGCAGCCCTCAGGGCTTAGGTCTAGTTAGGGGACGTCTCCGTCCTGGCCCCCGCCCCTCCGGGGAGCCTCGCTTTCCGGCTCCCGCTGTCAGGGTGTCCACCTAGGCGTCGCGTTCAGCCTGTCACCCGACTCTACCTCTGAGACTGCCTAGGGCGCGCGCGCCTGGTCCCCCTGCCTCAGGCCTCTTCGCATCCTCCAGCCCGCGCTCCCCAGCCGCGAGGGTGCGGGGGTGGCATCTACCTCGGCAATCAGCCCAGCACGGGGTTGGCAAGCAGGGCCCGGCGGGACCGCGGAGAAAGCTGAGCGGGGCCGGGCCCGGCTGGCGGGCAGGCTGGGGAGCGGCGGGGCGCGGGCACCCTGCGTGGGGCGGG
>NW_016808100.1:222674-278399 GCF_001698545.2 Rhinopithecus bieti
AGCGCCCCGGGCGCCGCGCCCTAGCCCCGGCTGCCAGGCGCCCCCTCCCGCCCCCTGCCCAGGCCTTCTCCAGGCCCGGGCCCCTGCACTTCCTGCCTCCTCCACCGAGGCCCACCGGGCAGGGAGCCTCCTCCAGGAGTTCATTGTCTGTGCTGCGCCGGCGGGACGCGGGTCCTCAGGGGAGCGCAGCGGCCACGGTGCGCGCCTCTCCGCGGAGGGCGTCCCAGATCTGACCCCGGGCACCGGCACCCTCGACACCCAGGCCGGCTTTCTGTGCCGGCTCCCCGGGGTGCGCGCGTTTGTGGGGAGCTGCAGATATATGGATACACACACCCATCCCTTCGTCTCCACGCTTTGCTTCTTAATTCCACCAAAGGCCCCGGCTTGAGGGGACCCCTGGAGAGTAGAGGCCCAGGGGAAAGGCCGCGCGCCTGCAGCGGAGCCCCTCCCCTGGCCTCCTCTCCCCGCGGCTGGCCTTTCCAGGCCTTGCCTGCTGCTTTGTCCCGATTCCAGCCCCTCGGTTGGGTGCCCGGGCGCCTGGCTGTGAGATGGGAGATGATCGAGGAGGGAGAGAACGATGAGCGCAGCTAAGTCTACGGAGCCAAAAGCCCCCAGGCCCTTGTCTTCTCCCAGTTCCCCTGATGACCTCTGGCCTGAGCCCAGTTCTGCTCTGAAAAGTTCATTTCCTGGAGGCCTGCGCGGGAAGGCGCTGGGGCCCCGCTCCCTTCCTGCCAACCTTGCGCCTGGCTGGAATGGCTGGAACTGAATCTGGCAAGGAGGATCTTGAGACACCCGTCAGTTCTGTCCTCCTAAAGTCCCCGGAGGGACTGCCCCCGGCCCAGCAGAGACCCTCCCCGTCATATTAGAAGGAGACCAACTGAATCCAAACGGAGCGCCCGACCCGTTCCTACTCCTCCTTTTCCCTGAGAGAAGTTGGTCTTGTTCCCCTCACCCTGGCTGGTCTCCCAACCCGGGACGGCCTGGCCTGCTCCACAGAACTGGGGGTTCAGAGGGTGTTCTGATTGGGGGACAGGGAAACCAGAAGAGAGACTCCAAGAAGAGGACGGGAAAGAAGGGTGGATGTTTCTCTTTTGCTGATGGAAGGGCTGTACGGCTTGAAATAATACTGGATTTCTTTTCTCTTTCCCTGGCTCACTGCTCACTCCTTCAGGAGCCACTTAAGAGGCGACCCAGAAGAAAATGTGGAATTGGAATTTCTGGTTGGAAAAACAGTTTTATTTAACTCAGGCAGTTGATTTTGAGTTAAACCTAAGTATAGAAGCCGATTTTTCCGTCAAGATGCAAAGCTTGCTTACCTAGATTTCCAATCAATTTCTCCAAACCTCCTTATGTTAGAAGGTGAGACCCAGAAAGCAAAGGGAGAGCAGTTTGCAGTGAACAGATGGGTGGGTGTTTCAGAGTTGCCTGAACCGAGTTCTAAAACCACTCTGTGGATCTCTGAGAAAGACTCAAGAATTGGTCTTCAGCATTTCATGAAATGAGCCTTGAAATGATTTCTAGTGAGTGCCTCTCTCAAATGTATATGTGTGTATGTGTAGCAGACGGTTCAAGCAGGTTGATAGGAGAAAGACAGCAAGGTGAACAGGAGACCAGTGGAAGCATTTCGAGACTGGGTGTTGTAAATATCAGCCACATAGAGCCGTTCTGTCTGCGGAGTCGGAGACCCCCTGATTCTTCCCATGGCTTTTTGCATTTCCCAAAAGCAGCTACAACCCCTGTCTCTCACCATTTTACCTTTTATTCAGTTTACTGGGGTGAAGAGGGTGGAGATGTGGCCACTTATCAAGGGAGGAATTAAGAGAGAAGATAATTTGGATAGGTAAAGAGTTTCCAGCAGGTGAGGAATTTATTGCTTTTCAAGAACTGCCCCCCCTTCTCTCAAGCAATATTCAAAAGTGTGTGCTTGAGTGTGGACAGCTCCACACCAAGTGTTTGAAACGATAAGGTCTTCACCTTTAAAGATGCTTGAAAGTGCTTCTTAAGCAACAGCGGTGTCTTTTACATTTTATTTTATTTTATTTTGCCTCCACTGCTGTGTGTCAGGGCTAATGTAGAGGCTTTGTGGACTTCCCCAGCCCGGAGCATTCTGCTGTGAAAGTCACTTGACTGTAATTTGTAATTGATCTCGGAAATGTGAAAGCCCATAGCAGGAAGGAAAGACAGAAATATAACAATTTCGAATGGATGCTCAGAAAGTGTGATTTGAAAGCACAGGCATTGCTGCTTTGAAAATAAAACTGGCCTCTGGGGGCTGGGGTGGTCTCACTTCCCACTCACAGACACAACATCTCTTCTGGAGTGGGGTTACTTGTCCCCGCAGTGTGTTTGTCCTTTGGAAAACCCAGCTCACAGGGAGGACACCTAGTAAATAGGGAAGGGGGTTGGGGCAGTAGGGCAGGGGGGAGAATAGCCTCATTGGTTTTCAAAAGCCTTGTAATTTTATTAAAAAACAAAACAAAACAAAAAAACCCTAAAGCCAAAAAAACAAAAAAACACTAAACCCTAAAGTGTTATAAAAGTCACATTTTTCTGACCGATTTTCCCTGCATACACCTTTCTCCCCTTTTTTGTTTCCTGGTGGTATGGTGTGGTGTGGTGGTTGCAGTGATTTGCTCTCTGATAATTTTGGCCTCATTTTGCCGGGCTGTTCTCATCATGCTCACTGATGTTATTTCGGCTGATGATATCAGGTGGTTTGGTTAACGATTACCTCTGCAGTTCTCTCTGTCACTCAACATTAAGAAGGCCTATCCCCTTTCACCCCATGGCTTTCTTAGATCCATGCAACAGCCTCTTCATTTGTAGAGAAAATTGATACCTCTTTTCCTTTGCCTTAGCTTAAAGCTTTTGAATAATTTTAATACTGTCAATTTTCTCTGTCTAGCAACTGCCTGTTAATTACAGTTCTTAATATTAATTAGCGCTCAGGCTATGTCCATGCACCCCCCAACCCTAACATCCCAAAGTACCCACAGTGACTTCTCGGCACTCCCTTCCCCTTCTTTGTCTTCCTCTTCTGCCAGCGTGTAGCTCCTCAAAGTCCATCTTATAAATTTGGTGGTCTAGGGACTTGGGAACATTGCGCGTGTTTCCATGGAAATAATTGAGATGTAATAAATAGAGGCATTCTGAGGTTACAGGTTTCTCGATTCAGCTGAGACCACATACAAGTATAAATTGTTGAGATTTGTTTGGCTAAATGTACGTGATCTTGTAGGAAGGGCAAAACAAATCCTTTATAGGGTCTTTAGCTTTCTTTGTGGAGTGGGGTAGCTAACATTTAATCCTAATATTTAATCCCCCTCCTCAATTAAGTTATCGATTCCCAGCTTTGGAAGGGCTTGTTTCATTCTAGAAAACATCCTTTATGTCTAGTAATTGCTGTTTAGATTCTTACACCTGTTTCCTTGCAAAAACTTAATAAGCAATAAAATAAGATAACTATGTGCCTCTGGCAGGGGAATCCTGCTAAACGGTTAACCATAAGGTGCCTAGCGTGCATTGATAATGAAAGGTGCAAAATGCCGGTGACTTTACAGTCATAAAGTAATTCAGAAGAAGCAGCCAGCCCTGGCGATGTTGTGGCATGCTACAGTGTGTTAACAGAGGAGGAGGAGGGGGAACCAGGAAGGCAGGAAACTGGAGCATTTGAGTACAGCGTTCCTAGCTGGAGACGAAAGGCTGGGGATCTGGTTCAATCTAATAGAAAGTTGCAATAATTGCTATATCGGTAGCCAACTCTTAAGCTAGTGGCTGTGGAATTCTTCCCCTGATGTAGGATTTAATAGTCTGGCAATTAGATGCATTGATTTCTCTTAACTGTTCATTTGGATGTGTAAATGAAAGGAACCTACCACTGAGGCTGATGGTGCAGACATGCTGCCTGGCTCTTTGAAAAAGGCTGATTTAGGTGGTGGTGGTGGGAGTATATGCTTTTTCAAGGCAGTGTTAGGACCAGTTCCCTCTTCTTTTAAAATTTCTGTCCATTCTGTAGTGAAGTGAACGGCACCTGTTCAAATTCTGTTTAAAAATAAACAACGGTATCCCATTATAGCTGAAAAGTAAAAGCATCCTTTTTTGCTGCAGATGCTGAGAGTGCTGTCCCTGTCTTTGAATAACTGGACTTTGTGGCAGATGGTCTGTAGGGTACCAAAGGGGCAAGACACAGAGCCCTTCGGCTCTGAGTTCCCGACAGCCCTCCTGCAGAGAGAGTTCTTGCTCCCACTCCTCCTCAACAATGGTCTGAGACTTGTGACCACTTAGACCAGTGGCTCTGTCAAGCCTGGACTGGATTGTGGGGACAGGGCATCTTGGAAGGTTGGAAGGCTGTAAGATGTCAGTGGCTTGGAAAGTGTCTAGGAAATGACCTCTTTGAAACATGAGGCTCTCTAACTTCCTGCTTCTGGACTTGCAGTTTTCTGTAAGTGTCAACAACTTCTGACATGCAGGCATCTGAAACTGTCTTGAAAGTAAGCAGGCAGAGGATGGCTGGATTTCCCGATGGGCCCATCGTTTTTGTCAAGGTGGTGGGTGGGTTTTAGTTCACTCTTTGTTTGACGTAGGTTAGAATGGACTTGCCTTTCCTGGCCACTGGTTGAAGTAAAGCCCAGCCTTGTCCACGGTACGCTGGTGTTTGCAAAGAGTATTATCTTTATGTCTTGAAAACATTTGCAGAAGATATCAGGGTTCCTTCATATCTGTGAGTCTAGGGCGATTACGGTAGAATACCTTGAAAACTGTTAGTGGGGTCCCCTTTATTTGAGTAGCCAGGAATACCCCGATACACTGTGGTTGGAGAATTGGACAATTTCTGCAAATTCCCGTCAGCTTGCAAGGGCATCTTGTGCATGGCCACGTTAGTGGGTAATCAGAGAAGTTTCTCACCCAAAGTGGATGAATTGAGGCTGGATTGGTTACATCCCACTTGAAGTTTTTGGGGCTGGCTGTCAGCTCCCTCACCTACTGTGGGAGAGGCAGAGTGAAGTGAGTGAGGAAATGCTAATGGAAACTTTTGATTCATAGCTTACCTGCCAGGATAGGTGGCAGCCAACGATTGGGGTTGTACACTCAGTAAATAAAAATACTTTACTGCTTTCAAGGAGCGCCAATTAGCTGATTGCTCCATGTGGCTGTCTTTAAGGAGAATGCTGTTTTACCTATCTTCTTGTACAAAGGTTTGATATTTAATGTCTTGTGAAAAGGATTCTCTTTGTCTTGATTGATGTAAGGAATAAAAGCATGATGGTAATATCCCTTTGAAAGCTATTGTATTGTCAGCCCTGGCTGACAGCGGGACGGCCTCCCAGCGTTATAGATTGGTGCTGTGAAAACACTGACATTTTCTTTGTTACGTTGCTGTTGTTCTACTTGCAAAGTCAATTACACAATGTCGGAGCTCAGTTACCAAGTTGACTTTGGAAGTAACAATGTCTTTCATTCTCTTTTTAAAGATATAATTTCCCTTTGTTGTTGTGGTTGTTGTTTTGTTTTCTTTCTTTCTTTTTTAACGTGCCTCCCTCTGTTTACCTCCCCTACCTCTTGCCTCACCCCGCTCAAGAGTCTGAACATCTTAGCTAGGCAAACACACTCTGGTTTCAATTGTGACAAGTCAAATTCAAAGGCGGCCACATCGTTATCTCTGAATTCTTCAACTCATTCACATTTCAGTGGCTTCTTATTGATATAGTGACTAAAGCAGCCAAGATACATAAAAACCCATCAAATGAGATTACAGTGTTGATAATCTCTTATCAAGTGGGTTGTTCTCTGGATTTGGGGTCACTGAGGTTGGCAAATTCAGAGTTTTCTTTCTTTCTTTTTTTTTTCTGGAGACTACAACTCGGGCTGAACCAGGTTCTGGGTCGATGGGACCCCAGCAAACAGTTTTTTCTTACAGAAGATTAATAGGCATTTGTATCTCAGAGGCTGGAGCCATTGAGTTCTGGATTTGGGATCCTGAATGACGTCATATAGAAGGGTAGAAGGGGTCTCATAAGAAAACCATGTCATCTGTCCTCCATTGCAGACGGCAAACTCCAATCATAAGGCGATCCTATCAGGTGATCGATCCCAGTGTGCCCGGTAGGGACTCAGGAGTGATTTGCATTCCCGTCTAAGTGTGCAAAATCTTGCTACTGAACAGGAGGAGAAAACCTTGAAAAATATTCAAAGCTGAACATAGTTAAGGTGGATATTTTTTAGATGCCTGCCCTCTATCTTCTGTCCCTCCCCACCTTCCCCAGAAAGAGGAAACCTTAATTCCTTAGTTCTCTAAACCCGGTCGTCCAAGAAGCAGTGACCTTCCAGCTGCGGGTTGTTGGAGCATCCTCCTGCCTGACACACCGCGGTGTGAGGGCTGCCCTGCTGCCACTGCCTCCAGATGACAGGGATCCATCAGGAAACTCCGTCCGAGACACTAATTGTGGGCCCCCGAAGTTATTATTATGAACCACCAGACAAGAGCCTGTATTCGCCAGCAATTTGTCAGGACTAATTTTGTTTTTCTCCAATAATTGAAAATTAATGTCTTGAAGTGAAAGCAGATGTTCATGTCATCTTCTGAATTGGGATATAAAATGGGGCTCTGTGGATGTGCTAATTTAACAGCAATTTCCCTCTCCTAGATAATGGGGGTGCTGGGGCTGACGTCACCTTCGGAGCAAAGACTAGGAGCAGGGAGAGAGAGAGGCCTGGGCTATGCTTGTGCTTCTCGAGGGTTCATTTTGGAGGGGGAACACATACAGAAAAAGATTTGCTTGTGCTATGAAACTTGGAGAACTCACTGTTTTGAATATTCATTTGCAGAAGAAGTATTTATTGAAGTAATCCAGGGCATTATGCTGGGGAGCCTTCATTTGGGGAGAGGGCAGCTTCATACAGTTGAGTGGATCCCCAGCTGTCATGCCTATCACCATCACCTACAATAAAGCTGGTTAAATTGCATGTTCCTGGGCTCAGGTCCTGAAGATGCTCACCTGGCTGGTCTGAGGAGGGGCTCAGATCTCTTCATCCCCCAACTCCTCCTTTTAAACAATTTTGATAAAATATACGTAACTTAAAATTTACCATCTTAACCATTTTTTTTCCCTTTTTTACAGACAGGATCTTGCTCTGTCCCCCAGGCTGGAGTGCAGTGACGTGATCATAGTTCACTGCAGCCTTGAACTCCTGGGCTCAAGCAATCCTCTCACCTCCGCCTCCCGAGTAGCTAGGACTACAGGCATGCACCACCTCACCTGGCTAATTTCTTTATTATTTGTAGAGGTGGGGCTCTGTTGCCCAGGCTGGTCTCGGATGCCAAGCCTCAGGGAATCCTCCTGCCTCGGCCTCCCAAAGTGCTGGGATTACAGGCATGAGGCACATTGCATGGCCCATCTTAACCATTTCTCAGAGGCATTAAGTACATACACATTGTTGTTGGGCTGTCACCACCATGAACTTTTCATTTATAGTTGGCACCCAAGTGATGGTGGGTTAGGGATCTGCAGCCCACCACCCCAGAGGAGGTCATCCAGGCCAGCCTCCCATTTCCAGGGTAAGCATGAGAAACAGAGGCTTAGAAGATGAGGCCATTCTCTCGGCAGGGGGTGGAGGGGTTTCTTTGCCTTGTTCTAGTGTGAGAGGTGAGATTGGATTGTCCAAGGCTAGGGCAGGGCATAAGACTAGGGTTCTGTCAGGGCTGGTGGGGCTGGGGGCAAGGGCAGCTGGGGTGCTAAGGACTTGCTGAGTGATCTGATGACCGTTATTAGGATTAGAACATTTGTTCTGTCTCCTTGCAGGGACAGCATTCTTTTGAGACTGTGCCTGGTGGGTTGCGAGCTTGCCCAGTGGCCCTGGCAGATCCCTTGTCGCCCCTATGCCTGTCTGCCAGGACTCAGCTCCCTTGGCCTACCCAGTCCTGCACACTTAGGCTGGTTTGTCTATGACAAGGAGAGAGAGGAACGGCTGTTTTGTCCACTTGATTGCCTTGCTTTCTAGACCATCTTGGGCCCACAGGTCTAGGTTTTGCAAACTCTTCACTGCCTCCCTCCTTGAAGGTGCTCGGGAAACTTTCTCCCCCTGTTTTCTCTGTAATTGAAATTTGCCCTTTCGTTACCTGGGCATGAATTATTTTTTGCAGTGTTGTCATTCCCTATCCTGCTGTGAGGTTTATCTCTTCTGTGATCCTAATTAAATAAAACATACTGTTCACCTAACTCCTGTTGCACTGAATTTTACCTGCCTGAAGGCAGAGTGATGACCATCTGGGCTTAGTTAGGGAGTTGGGCATGGCCGGAGAGGGCAACTGGGGTGGTATGACTACCACATTCAGGCTGGAAGACAGGGCGGGGGGACCTCCTTGGCCTGGAGGCTGCAGAACCTTGGAGCCACCAGCAACATACAGTATATTTTTGGTTCCTGAACAAGATATGTGGCTTTGTCCCTTGCCCCCTATGGCTGCAGTTTTGAACTTTGAGAGAGGAGAGACAGTTATCAGCTCCTGAGGGTCCCCAGGCAGGGAAGAGGGAGGGGAAGCAGGTGCCCAGAAGTGGGGAGATGGAAAGAGGAGGCAGGTATCTGTCTGGGGTGAAGGCCACAGAGAGTGCTGGGGTCTCTGGAGAGCAGCAAGCAGTGCACGGGTTCTCAGTGCCCAGGATAGCCCCTGCAGATGCCCTGTGCCCCTTAGGAAGACACTGGCCAGCCAGGGGGCCAGACACACATGTTGGGAAGATTCACTGTTTTTGCCTTTGAACCTCTCCGAATCCTGAAAAACACAGATTGAAAAGGAACCTTGGAGGTCACTTCATTTACACTTCTTTGGGTGTGTTTCTGGCATCTTTGGTTTCACTTAGCCTGGACGTACACACTTTCACTCTCCGGGAGCTCACTACCTCTGTAGCACGTCTGTGCCTTTGTTGTTGTTGTTGTCGTTGTTTTGTTTTTTTGAGACAGAGTCTTGCTCTGTCAGCCAGGCTGGAGTGCAGTGGCACGATCTTGGCTCACTGCAGCCCCTACCTCCCAGGCTCAAGCAATTCCTGCCTCAGCCTCCCAAGTAGCTGGGATTACAGGCGTGTCCCACCACGCCTGGCTAATTTTTATGTTTTTAATAGAGACAGAGTTTCACCATGTTGGCCAGGCTGGTCTCAAACTCCTAACCTCAGGTAATCTGCCTGCCTCGGCCTCATCTGTGCCTTTTTAGCTTGAATTTCACACATGAAGCTGCAGTTTCCTCCCTGTGTTGGTCCTGGTTCTACCTCCTGGGGCCACAGTCCCTCCAGCAGCCCCATGTCCTGCCTTGCTCAGGGGAAGGATCTCATGTATGGGTTGCCAGCTGCCTCCTGGGCTTCCAAGGCCCCATGCTCATTCAGAAATGGCCTTGGCTGGGTGCAGTGGTGGCTTAGGCCTGTAATCCCAATACTTTGAGAAACCGAGGCAGGTGAATCGCTTGAGCTCAGGAGTTTGAGACCAGCCTGGGCAACATGGTGAAACTCCCTCTCTGCAAAAAATTAAAAAAAAATTAGGAGAGTGTGGTGGCAGGAGCCTGTAGTCCCAGCTGCTCAGGAGGCTAAGGTGGGAGAATCACCTGAGCCCGGAAGGTTGAGGCTGTGGTGAGCTGTGATCGTGCCACTGTGTTCCAGCCTGGGTGACAGAATGAGACCCTTTCTCAAAACAAAACAAAACAAAAAACCTGGGAGCTGCGGTGACAGACCTGTTGTCCTAGTGCATAAGGAGGCAAGGCTACGCATTCGAAGCCAACCTGGGCAACATTAAAAAAAAAACCTCTCATCCATTTAAAAAAAAAATTGCTGGGCGCAGTGGCTCACACCTGTAATCCCAGCACTTTGGGAGGCTGAGACGGGCAGATCACTTGAGGTCAGGAGTTCGAGACCAGCCTGGCCAACATGGTGAAACCCCGTCTCTACTAAAAATAAAAAAAAATTAGCTGGACGTGGTGGTGTGTGCCTGTAATCTCAGTTACCCGGGAGGCTGAGGCAGGAGAATCGCTGGAACCCACTGCACTTCAGCCTGGGTGACAGAGTAAGACTCCGTCTCAAAACAAAAACAAAAACAAACAAAAAAACCCAAAACACACACACACACACACACACACACACACACACACACACACAGCCAATCTGGCCTCAACCTTCTGGGTCATTATGTCTAAAAGATGTCTTTTTTTTTTTGAGATGGAATTTCGCTCTTGTTGCCCAGGCTGGAGTGCAATGGCACGATCTCTGCTCACTGCAACCTCTGCTTCCCGGGTTCAAACGATTCTCCTGCCTCAGCCTCACGAGTAGCTGGGATTACAGGCATGCGCCACCACACGCGGCTAATTTCGTATTTTTAGTAGGGACAGGGTTTCTCCATTTGACCAGGCTGGACTTGATCTCCCGACCTCAGGTGATACGCCCTTCTTGGCCTCCCAGAGTGCCGGGATTACAGGTGTGAGCCACAGGGCCTCGCCAAGATTTCTTAAATGAACAAGTAAATGTGTGAATTATTGAGGGAATAAATATGAATGGGGAACAAGTGAACAAATGAATGAGTGACTAGTGAGTAAATGACTCAATGATGAGTAAATAGATTAATAAGTGAATGAGTGGATGAGTGAGTGGGTGAACTGAGAGGGAGCACAGGCCTTCGCAGGACTTGGGTTCACCGTGGGCGTCAGTCTTTGTGGGCCCCTCCTGCTGCCCCAGCCTCTGTTCCTGATGAGGAAGTGGAAGCTGCAGGACACTGGGCTGGGAGAGGCTGGTGCCCGTTCTCCTTCATACTTAGGGTACATTGTGCTGTGAGATTGCAGCTGCTGTTTATCGAGGGCTTTGTGTCATGGATTGTGTTGGGCTTGTAAAACATAAAAGCAATGTGAGATTTTTGTACTAGTTTAATTTTAATAATTTATTTTCTTAAAGTTTGGATCTTGCTCTGCTACCCAGGGTGGAGTGCATTGATGTTATCGTAGCTCACTGCCACCTCAAACTCCTGGGCTCAAGCTATCCTTCCTTAGCCTCCTGAGTAGCTGGGACTATAGGTGCGAGTCACCATGCCCGCCTCTTTTTCTTTTTCTTTCTTTCTTTTCTTTTTTTTTTTTTTTAAGAGATGGAGTTCTCCATGTGTTGCTCAGCCTGGCCTCAAACGATTCTCCCACCTCGGGCTCTCAGAATGTTGAGATTACAGGCATAAGCCTCTGCGCCTGGCCTTAATTTTAAATAAGACAGAATGTTCAGCTCAATAACCTTGCCATCCTGCCGGTGACCCTCATCCTGCTACATCATTGCCGTGGCTCAGAATAGACACATTTGACCAGCTCGATCCTGGCCAGGGATCAGCCACTATTAAGTGGCCTTGGGACCCTCTTCATCCTTTCGCGGGGAGGGGGGGTGTCGGCCCTAGGAACAGCACTAGGAGTGAGGGCTGGGGCCAGCTAAGTGGTCGGGAGGGGGAAAATGGGATGTGTTGGCAGGGAACCTACCAATCACTCAGAATAGAAAAGAAAGACCCCATTCTCCCTGAAGGTCTGAGTCAAGATTCCTTCATTTCTCTCCTTGGGGAGGAGAGTGGGTTGGAGGAAATATACTCTCTGATTTTGGGCAAGACAGTTCCTTCTATGGGCCTCAGTTTCCCTTTCTGTGAAATAAGATAGAACTAGTAGGGTTAGCTACATGAGTTAGGTTTCCAATCTTGGTTAGTTGCACATCGGTATCATCCTAGGCATTTAAAAAACAACATTACCTAGGCTCTACCACAGATGAACTAATCCAGAATCTCTGAGGATGGGAGTAATTGGAATGTGCAGCCAGGGTTAGGAACCATTAGTTTAGGAGACAGCACCTAGAGTATATAAATCTGTTCCATGTTAACAGCCATAAGGAAGTCTACAGAATAGTTGCACCAGACTTATTTACAGTCTTCCATTGGTGAACATTTAGTTGCTTCCAGTTTTTTGCTGTTTTAAACGATGATGCAGGGAGTATCCTCATTTATAAACCTTTGTGTTCTCATTTGAGTTTTTCTTTGGCTGGATTCCTAGAAGTGAAATTGTTGGGTCAAAGGGTATTCACTCGAAAAATTTGATAAATATTTCCAAATTGCCTTCCACAAAGTCTGTACCAATTTACCCTTCAATAATAGGGCATGAATACATGTTTCTCCTAATCCTTGCCTGTATGTGATGATGTTTTGTTTTTTCTTTTTCCTTTTTTTTTGAAACGGAGTCTCACTCTGTCGCTAGGCTGGAATGCAATGGCGTGATCTTGCCTCACTGCAACCTCCGCCTCCCAGGTTCAAGCGATTCTCCTGCCTCAGCCTCCCGAGTAGCTGAGACTACAGGCACATGCCAGTACGCCTGGCTAATTTTTCATTTTTATTTTTAGTAGAGACAGGGTTTCATCATGTTGACCAGGATGGTCTCGATCTCTTGACCTCGTGATCCGTCTGCCTCGGCCTCCCGGAAGTGCTGGGATTACAGGCATTAGCTACCATGCCCGGTCTTTTTCTCTTTCCTTTTTCTTTTTGGCAATCTGGCAGGCAAAAAATGGCACAGTGTTTAAATTTGCACTTCCCTAATTATAACTTATGTTGCCTTTTTTTTTTTCCCCCAAGATATGAGGCCTTGCTATGTGGCCTAGGCTGGTCTCAAACTCTTGGGCTCAATTGATCCTTCCACCTTGGCCTCCTAAAATGTTGGGATTATAGGTGTGAGGCACCACACCTGGCCTCTTATGTTTATGGGCCTTCCTCTCCTTTCCCTTCCCTTCCCTCCCCTCCCCTCCCCTTCCCTTCCCTTCCTCTGTCGTGCAGGCTGGAGTGCAGTGCCACCATCTTGGCTCACTGTGACCTCTGCCTCCCAGGTTCAAGTGATTCTCCTGCCTCAGCTTCCGGAGTAGCTGGGATTACAGGCGCCTGCCACCATGCCCGGCTAATTTGTGTATTTTTAGTAGAGACAGGGTTTCGCTATGTTGGCCAGGCTGGTCTCGAACTACTGACCTCAGGTGATCCGCCCGCCTGGGCTTCCCAAAGTGCTGGGATTGTAGGCGTGAGCCACAGTGCCTGACCATTTTTCTTTCTTCTTCTGAAGGGTCACTGCACTATAGAGCTTGGGGATATGGGCATTTCTTTCCCTTGGTGAGTCCTTTGGTTGTCTGCCCTCCTTCCCTCCCTTTCATATCCATCCTTCCATGTAAATCCTGAGCATCTGACTCAGGTGAGGCTCAGCCTAGGCTCCAAGGAAGATGCAGAGAGAATGCAGAGGAGACCACGTCCTCAGGAAGCCTGGAGGCCAGAGAGGGGAGTAGACCCTAACCACTGGACCAGACAAGGCAGCCTAGGACAGAAATGTAGGCTGAGGGCTGTGGGAGGGGTGAGAGGGTTGGGGGGATTCCCCTTGGTAGGGGAATCAGGTAAAGCCTGGAAGAGGGGGTAGCATTTTTTATTTGGTCCCTGAGGGATGGAATCACAACACCAAGAGTAGCTAGCCTATAATGGGCACCCCTTATATACGGGCACTGGGCTATGCACGTTACGGGCAGTATCTCATGGAATCCTGACACTCGCTTTTGACTGCTGAGGTGGAGACCTTAGGCTTTCTTTTTTGCCAGTAGTCATAGAGCTTGGAGAATCCTCAGCCGAGGTTTCTTTTCATATAGATGATTAAACTTGCTCAGAGAGGGCAAGCTAGGTGTCCAAGGTCATACAGTGACCTTGTGGCAGAATTGTGCCTGGGGATAGGAGAAGGGGGAGCTGGAGGATCTGGCTGCTGCCACTGTCTTGCCTTCGGAACAACCTAGGACCCCCAAGCTTCTGGAGTTGGGGTGGGGAAGATTCTGAGCAGACAGATTTGGTCTCCCACCCCTTTTTCCCCACGTCCTTGCCATGCTATTGGTAAGCCTCAGTTTCTTTTTCTTTGAAATGGACTCTACTCCCAGGAGAGAGGTGAGGAGGAAATCTCAGGTGAGGAAGAGCTTGTTGGTCAGGCTTTAGCCTGTCACTTGCTGGGGCAACCCTGCCCTTTTTAGAGACACTAGGTTTGAAGGGGGCTTTTGGATCTCTCCTCGAATCCATCCTCCCCACCCACCAGAAGACAGTTGCCCTTCTAAAGGGGCTCCCTGACCAGACTCAGGGAAGGGGCTGTGTGGGAGGGCATATGCCCTAGAATAGGTGCGCATGTGTGTGAGTCTGTGTGTGCCTGTGTGTGCACGCATGCGTGTGCATGTGTCTAAGTCTGTGTGGGTACCTGTTGGGTACATGTGTGTGCATGTGAGTCTGTGTGTACTAGTGTGTGCATGCAGATGCATGCTAGAGTGTGTGTGTACATGTGTGCATGAGTGCATATGTGTGTGTGCATGTGTGTGCCTGTGTGAGTGGTCATGTGTGCCAGCTTCCAGAGCAAAGAGACTCTTCAAATTGCTTGCCTGTTTCAGACTCTCAGTACAGGGACAGAGAACATACTAGTGGGTGGTAGACTTTGCTCATGAATTTGCTTTATATCCATTCATTCAGATATTTTTGGAGCATTGTGTTAAACCTGACCCTGTAAAAAGAAAGAAGCAAGTTCTTTCTTTCTAAGATTCAGCTGGCCATGTATAAAGTTGCGGTTGTGAGGGTGGGAAACGAGTTTATATTGGTGTTTCCCAAAATGTATTCCAGAGTTTTGTTGATGTTCCACCACCCAAAAAGAGAAAAATTTTCTGTGGCCAAATGCATTTAGCAAACACTGGATTAAACAGAGTTTTAAAAAAATTGTTTAAACCTTCAGGGCTTCTTGGAGACTTTAAAATGCCAGCATGGGACTCTCAGAGATGTTAATAATTTGTGATTTCCAAACTTATTTGATCACTTTTCATGGAATCCTCTTATCTGGGGCACTTAGGTTTCAAGGCTTTTAGGAACTGCTATCATTACTTACTGCTCATTTGTTCATTCATTCCTCTCACATGTTTACTTAGAGAACCTACTATGTACCAGGCAGTATTCAAGGTGCTGTGGCCACCAGGTGGACAGGTTTATTCTAGTTGAGGGAGGAGCCATCTGCAAGCACATTTCTGTTAAGCAAATTAGGTTCTGGGGCAGGCAGGGAGGCTGCGCAGAGAAGGCCTGTGCACATCACCTGGAGGTGATGCTGGAGCCCAGACGGTGAAGGGGGCTGCTTCATGAGGGGAGCTGGGAGCCTGGAGGTCTTTGTGATTGATATTCTGGGAGGCTGGGAGGTTGTGGCAGGTGGGGGTACTTCTCTGAGTCTCTGTCTCCTCACCCTGGGAGGCAGGGGGCTGTCTGGGAAGGTGCAGGCTACATACAGCTCCGGCCAGCAAGCTTGGTGGGGCCCGGCTCTGTTCTCTCTGGAGGCTTCCCTAGGGCGGTGAGGCAGTTCCCTGGGCTGTGTCTGGGCAGAAGCCGCTTCTGGGTCCCAGTCTTGCCCTGGGGACTTCAGTGTCATGTCCCCCTCCTCCGTCGCAGACATGCAGGCCTCTCAAGGCATAAGTGACCAGGAGTGCTCAGGGGATGGGCTTCCCTGGGCCTGCCTGCTGTGAGCGCCACCCAGCAGAACTCCTGCCTGTGCCGGTCACTGCACTGCTCCCTGTGTCTGGCACTGGACCACGTTCCCACTCCCATCTAACAGATGGGCACATGGGGCTCCCACAGCCTGTTCCCTCAGAGGCCCCTCTCCAAGGCATCTAGCCCTTCTCCAAGCCAGGGCTGTGGCCTGAGGCTTGTGGGGTGGGGGCAAGTGTCTGGGTGTGGGGTGTCGAGATTTCCAGGACGGGAGGTGGGATCTGGGCCCTCCAGGTCCTCCTGGAGTCCGACTGCGGAGTTGCCTTGTAGGATCCGGGTCCTGGGATGAGGGGAGGGGACGGGGAAACCGCGAGGGAGGGGAAGGGGTCAAGGGTCGGAGAGGAGGAAGAAATCCAGGGTGGGGTGGCAGTTGGGGAAGGGGGATGGCTGGGAAGAGGCGGGGAAAAGCAGGGGAGGGGGCCTCGGGGCTCTTCCCGCCCAGCGACCCGAGGGGAGCCCGGCCAACGCTTGGGAACGCGGCCCCTCCCGGGCCCTTGTCTGCCCGGCCCGCGGGGGCGGCCCCGGGACCCCTTTGAGGCGGCGGCCCTGGGAACGCGCTGGGCCGCCCCCCGCGCGGGAGGGCTCCATGGCTTCGGCGCAGTCACTCAGGGCCAGGTTCGGGCACAAAGCGGCCGCGGCGGGGGGCCGGCTGGGAAGGCGCAGGCTGCGCAGCTCGCTCACGCTGCCCGGGTGGGGCCTGGCTTGTTATGCGCCGCCCGCCCCTCGGAGTCTGGCGCCCTCAGGACTCCGGGTCCCGGGCCCAGTGCTGGGGACGGCGGCGTCGAGCCCACAACTGGTGCGGCCCCTGGGAGGGCTGCCGGCCCGCCAGCCAGATGTGTGCCTCGGGAGCCCTGGGGCACCAGAGCCGCGATCGGCCCTCTGCTTTGGTGTGGAGCTGGGGGAAGGCGGGTGACAGCTGCAGGGCCATCCGCTGGTACATCCGCATACACGTAATGCCACTGAGCGCACTTCCCAAGTACTAAGAACTGTTCTGAGCACGTAACACTCGTCGATTCATTCAAGGTTCACAGCACCCCTGTGAAATAGGTACATGATGTGAATCCCCATTTTACAGAGGAGGAAACCGAGGCATGGGGAGGTAAAATAAATGGCCCAGTGTCCTACAACTAGGGCAAAATTTGAACGGAGGCACTCCGGCCCCAGACCCGTGCTCAGCCCCTGCAAGGTGCCCAGGCCTGCATGGTGGGCTGGAGGCCTGGCCCTGGGGGTGCAGCTTCCAGTGCACCAGCACGTGTCTCATAAATTACAGGTGAAGATTGGCACACAGATCTGAGTCATGATTCTGGGTTTGCCACTTAAAATTCCTTCTCTGGATGGAGCCTTCTTGACTTCATTCATTCACTGGATGAATAGTTCTTAGTTTGTGCTGGGCCAAATGCTAGTGCTGGGTCCCTGCCTTCAGGGAGCTTAAGGCTTAGTAGTGAGACAGACAATTAAGAGTGAGCAGCTCCCAGGATGGTAATTGTTCATTGAGAGACTGCTCTGGCTTATCTGAGTTCAACAAGGTCCTCCCGGGAGGGCACTGCAGAGGAAGTGACGTGACCGCTGGTGTAGGAAGATGAGAGGGAACTGCAGAGGACAGTGGCTAGTCTCCTCTGGCTCTGAATTCATTCACTAGGGCTGCCTTTGCCTGCCTTGGGCCCGCCCCATGTGGGGAAGGAGGGAGAAGAAGAGGCCATAGTCTCTGTCCACGAGGACATGATGGGACAAAATCTGGGGGAGTTTTGAGTGTGACTGGAGGGGCAGGGGCAAATGCTGGCAGGCTCTCCTGGAAGGTCTGGAGCAGGGATGAAGGAAGAGGCAGGGTCGGGTGCTGGGAGAGATGCCTGGGTTGGGGTGGCATTGCGGGTGGCCTGTTGATGCGTGCACATAGCATGGTGCATGGTTCTTTCTGGGGAGTCCCCAGGGAAAGCCACTGGGGCCTTGTGCTTAAATGACCCCTAAGGTTTGCACAACCTCTGTGCACTGTGTGGTTCCAGAGGCTCTCACAGGGACCTCCAAGTATCCAGGGAGTAGGTTGTGGGGGGCTGGGGAGGGGTTGTTCCACTTCATTTGCCAGTTGAGGAAAGGAGGTTCAGAGACGCACACAGCCTTGCCCTGGCTCACACAGCCGTGTGTAGCAGGACCTGTGTCCAGCTGGCAGGCAGGCTGCTCCTTTCCAGGGTCTCCATATTCCATGGACAGGGACGCTGACCCCCAGGCCCCGCTCTGTACATTACTGGGGTGGGAGGTGGAGGGGATGCTGACGCTCCATCACTGTCACCCTTATCCCTCAGCCTGGCTTTGCACACTGAGTTGCCCCCATCCCCCAGACATCAAACCAGGCCAGTGAGAAAACAGCTGCTCCCATGTGTCCCAGCATCCATAGTCCACTTTGAATTGGGAATCTGAATGGGCTTTATTTTGAATTTCCTGTATCTGTTGACTCAAAAATACCCATTGCTCCGGCTCTCCTAGGGGAATGTAGAGGCCTGTTCTGGGTTCCCAGGGTCTGACCTCATTTTCCTACTGGGACGTGTTGGACAAGGTTGGGCCTGGCCCCAGACCTCTCTTTGTATCCTGTCCTGCCTTCCTACTAGTAGGAGAGTTCCAAGCCTGCTCTTGTGGAGAGAGGTTCGGTGGGGGTGAAGGAGCGTCGGGAAGGGATAAGGGCGTTCACGGGGAGTATTTACTGAGGTTATTGTGTGTCCAGGGCTCTCTGAGGGCTTCCTGCACGTGTTCTCATGAATCCCCTCCACAGCCCCGTGAGGTTGGTACCGTGATGTTCGCCATCCTGTGGGCGAGGCAGCTTTGAAGGTCAACCTGAGGTCCAAGGTCACATGTCACAGTGAGGCTGCCCCATGCCTGGTGCCTGCCTGAGTAACTGCCAGGGTCACTGTCTACACACCTGGTGAGCCAGTGCCATGCCGGAATCTTCTCCCAGAGATCCTGAAGGCAGACTGTAAACTCTGAGGCTGACAACACCTGGATCCCCCTGAGACCCGGCTGGTGACCAAGTCCCCCTTCCCCCATGCCAACCCCCTCCTCCACTGGGCCTGCTCCTGAGGCTCACTTGGGAGAGAAGCAGCTTGGACAGGTTGGAGGTGGAGGATGTCCCAGGCAAAGTCCTGGGACATTTGAGACAGGTGGTGGGCAGGGCTGTACTTGCTTCCTGATTTTTGGGGACTGCATACCCAGCAAGGTCCAAGGTCGGGCACAGCTAGGCCAGCCCCTCTGTTCTGCTAGGTGTGAGGTGGGAGGTGTTTGCTGCATTTAGGGTATTTAGGCTGGGGAGTCCTCCTTTCTACTGTGTTTTCCCCATAAGGCCCTAGGAGTCCAGTTGGCTCAGCTAGGAATCTTAGGTTAGCTGTGGTTGTCGGGGTAGGTGGCCTTGCTGAGGGATTCAAAACCAGGCCCTGTCCTCTGGGCCTCTCTCTGTCTCCACCCAAACTGCTCCTTGGGCCCAGGACCTGGCCTAGAAGCCTGCCTCTTCTTCCCATCAGCATTTTCCCTGGGGCTTGAGTTGGAACCTATGGGTGTGTGCCCCTCCTGGGCCTCGTTTTCCCGGCTGCCTGTCAACTGGCACCAACACCCGGGAGCAGCAGCTCTTCTTTCCCTCCCCGCTGAAACCTCACTCCCAGGCCCTGGACTCTCTGCATCCTCTGCCCTCCACCACCTCCTATGCAGGCTTCCTGGAACCTGGGGACCCTGGAGGTTTCTGGACCATATCGAGTTGCTTGGGTGGTTGCTTCCCTTTTTTTTGGGCCATGCCGGGTGGGGGAGCTGGGAGAGAAGCTGACGATTGGGTCAGGCCTAGCGGGGGTGGAGGCTGCCCACTGGCTCACATCTCCCTGGATCGTGCTGTGGGCCCCCAGCCCTGTCTCTGAGCGGCCCGGGACCTGGCTTCCCCTCCTGTCTAGGGGGCATCGCTGTTCACCATTTCCTACCTTCCTCCCTTTTATTTTGCACCAGGCCCCCCAGGAACGCCTCTGCGGGGACATGGGGCCCAGGCTCACCCTTCTTCCCGGTGACGGGGCCTGACTTGGCCTGGCACCACCACAGTCCCACTGAGTCTGGGCCCAGGATGGGGTTGACTGTATTCTTCTCTCCACCCTCCTCAGACCCCACCCCCTGGCTGGACAGCTGGGCCCAAGGCCAGGGCTGAGCCAGGGGACCAGCGCTGATTGAAAGTGCTCCTCACAGACCCCTTGGCTGGGGGCCCATGGAGTGTGGGGGCTCTGGAAGAGGCTGAGGGGCTTGGAGAAGATGGGGCCCCCCAAGGCCAAGGGGTTGGAGAAAACGAAGGACTGACTTTCTGGGGCAAGAGCCAAGGCTCAGCCCCCCTGGTGTTAATCCGGAGGTGATTCTGAGACTACCCCAAGGCCTCAGCAGCCCCTCTGCCGCTCAGCCCTGGCCCCGCAAGGCGCACTGCACACATGGTTTTGCTTTTCCAGGCATCCTCCCCTGGTCCCCTCCCCCTGGGTGCCTTCTCAAGCTCCTTGGCCCCTCCCCAGCCCTCCTGGGCCCCTCCTTCCTCCTTGACCCACTTTAGTCCCCTGTTGCTGGGGAGGGGAGCACGCAGCCGGCGGCTCTGATCCTGGCCCACTCTCCCCCAGCATCCCCTGGGGCGGGCTCTGGATGGAGCCTGCAGGCTGAGCCGGCCCAGCCCCAGGGACTGGCACACAGCGTGCTCCGAGTGGCAGCTTCCCTGCCCCCTCTGTGGACAGACAGTTCTGGACAGCTGCCCCTGCCTGGGCCCCTGGGAGGCCCTGCCAGGACCATGCTCTGGTTTCCCCCAACCCCAGGGAGCAGTGGCTCCAGAGGTCCCTCCTACCACCGCCTCCTTGGCGAGCGCGCTTCCCAGAGGGGACACAGGGCAGGGCCCAGTCCTGGCCTCCACCCATTCTTCCCCTAAATCTCTGCTGGAGAGGCTGGAGCCGGGGTCAAATCCTTTGTCTGCTGTTGATGTGTGTGACTCAGGGAACTCCACCAACCCTCTCTGGGCCTCATCTGTGCATTGAGGGACTTGGAGCAGATAGCTAACCTCCATCAAACATGCCTGTGTTCCCAGGACTGCTGACTGTTTTATGTTTAGGGTCTCTTTGTATTGTCACAGTCCTGTGGTCATGCTCTCTCAGTCTGTATTTTCAAGATGAGGCAACTGAGGCACCGAGAGAGGAATCACTTGTTTGAGGTTACGTAGGCTGTATGTGGTGGAACTGCAGGGCCTTAAGCCCAGGCAAGAGATGATTTTTCTTCGCTCTAACATCCTCCAATCGATCCTGACACAGGGGTTGTTAACTCTTCAGGGACAACCTCCCAGCCCATTGAGGACTTGGGATCTTCACCCTGTCCTGCTCGGGTGTTGGCTGGGTCCCCAAGCCTGTCCCCTGCCCTGTGACAGGCTGTGGGAAGCCAAGGCCGCTGCCCGCCCCAGCTGGGAACTCACTCCATGCTGAGTTCCAGTTCTGTGGTCCAGTGGCCTGACTGAGTACGGGAGCCAAGTGCGAGAGCCAGGATCCAGGAGCAGCCTGGAGTTTCTGCCTGCCCTCTCTGCTCTCCCTGCCCACCCAGCCCTGCTGCACCCCTGCACATGCTCCCCTCCTCCCTTCCCATGAAATCCCTGAAAAACAAGTGTAACATATACAGTGGGAAGGTCCTGAGGGGGCTGTTGAAATTTGGGAACCAGTGCTTCCCTAATCTCTGCATTTTCTGTCTTTTCCTTCTTAAGCCCTTGACATCTGTCCGTCCTCTGGGAACCTTTTCATTTCACCATCATTGTCTTGCCGAATAAAGGACGACCCTAGCCCCGGTCCGTGGGTGGAGTGGGGAGGGTGGGAGCGGGCGCTCTGGAGCGCAAGTCAGACATCTTTTCTTATTTGCCTAATTTCCTCACTCAAATGTGTCTTGTGATTAAACATTTTCTTAGCGAGCTTGGTCAGGGCCAGGCTGAGTTTCTTTTCATAAACATTGGCAAGTGAATTTAACAGCCCTGTTTGTATTAGCTGGAGGTTTCATTTGCATAGTGATTGTTCTTAGGAAACAAAATAATCGCTTGCAGTTTATGAAACTGTATAGATACCGGGGTCTGGAGCTGGGCGCATGCGCAGGCCTTTGCTCTCGCACGTAAATCCATCCTGTTTGGGGAGGAAATTCAGGCTCCAGGAAGAGCCGAGTGCTGAGGGTTTTCTCTGCTGAGAGGTGTTCCCCTGGCTGGAGTCCTGGGCTCTGGGTGTTGCCTGCTGGGCGGAGCTTGTGAAAGCTGATAAACCTCCCCAAGCTTGTACGGGGACCCCAGTTCCAATCAGCGTCCCATGACGGGCCAGGCATGGCAGGGCTGGGCGAGGAGGAGGGTTGCTCACCTGAGCGCCCACTCCTTTATGTGACCCTTCCAACCTTTTAGATGAAGGCTGCAGACTGGAGGCTCGAGGCTGAGTATTGCTCACAGATGTGTTTTGATTGGCTTGCGCTGTGTTTGAAAGAAAGAAATCAACATTGAGAGATCTGGAAATGTCACAGAAAAAAATGAGAGTTCTTGCTTATGTCTCCTAAGCAATGGGTAGATCTGGGACTTCAAGCTTCCCGTTTAGGCTTGGCTACCATCCTGGGGCTAGGGGTGGTGACTGCTTCTGTAGGTGGGCATGTCTGTTCTGTCCATCACAGTCCAGACCTTGGTTGACGTCACTCATTGACGTCCCTGCCTGGCCCGTGGGGAATTTAGGGTCCTGCTTGCAGTGGGTCCTCTCTGTTCACCATGTGCCCTGTAGGCTTGAGGTCAGTGATTCACCTGACCCCTCAGGTGCCCTGTTCTGACCTATCATAACTGCTCCTGCATCTTTTGGCTGTACCCTTCCCCCTGGTGCCCTGCACAGGCCCTGCCTATTTGAGGAGCTTTTCCTGGGCCTTCTGGCTTTGACCCAGTGGCTGTGAGTTCAAGCTCTCCTGATGTCCATATTGGCTGAGGGTGGAGATATGGACAGGGAGTCACTTTGCAAGGTCACACCCTTATTCCCAGGAGTTTGTCTTTGCTCAGAACATTCCTGGCCTTTTCCTCAGCAGATCTCTCTGGAGCCTGCTGCCGCAGAAGACAGGCATTTCATGAGCTCAGAATCTGTTTTTCAGACTCAGGCATCATCGCCGCCCAGCTCGGTCAGCTGGCTTGGCCCGATTTTGGAATCTACTGGAGTTAAGTGGGCCCAGAATAATACCTGTCCATTAAGGGAATGGTTTGACAAAGCGTCAGGGCTGGAGTTGGATTTCTAGCTGAGGAATGATGCCTGCCACACCCCAGATGACCCAGCCTTGGCGGCCAGGGCCCTCAGATATTTGGTGCGTTTATGGAGCCTCCACTTTAGAGGAGGAAAAGTCAGAAGCAACAAAGAAAGCAGGTGAAACTGATGAATACCGACACCTTCCTTTTTTCTTTTTGAGATAGAGTCTTGTTCTGTCACCCAGGCTGGAGTGCTCACTGCAACTTCCACTTCCTTGGTTCAAGTGATTCTCCTGCCTCTGCCTCCCCAGTAGCTGGGACTACAGGCACACACCACCATGCCTGGCTAATTTTTTTGCTTTTTTTTTTCAGTAGAGACAGAGTTTCACTGTGTTGGCCAGGCTGGTCTAGAACTCCTGACCTCAGGTGATCCGCCCGCCCTGGCCTCCCAAAGTACTAGGATTACAGGTGTGAGCCACCGTGCTTGGACTTTATCGATAATTTCTTCACCATGCAGTGCTCTGCCCTGTAGTCTTGGTGTCCCAGGTGTCCCCTTGGAGAACAACTCCTGTTGATCCCAGTGTGCTTCCAGGCCTTCATCATGGACTACCTTGGGAAGTCACTGGGAGTTTCGTGCCCTTTATGGTGGTCTCATGCTGTTCTCACAGCAACTCCAGCTGGTAGTTATATTAGTTCCGCTTTATAGGTGAGGAAACTGAGGCTCTGCGGCCCAAGGTCATACAGCTGCCCGAAGTCACCAGCCTGGTAAATAATAGGAGATACTGGGATTTGATCTGCCTTCTTAACCCTGACCCTATATGATTTGTTTCTCCAATTATAAAATAGGGAAAATGAACCCATCTCCTAGGGTTCTTGAAGGCAAAGATAAAATAAGTAAAGAGAGATTTACAAAGATAAAATGAGCAAAGAAAGATTTCACTGTAAAATGTGGACTCAGGCGCTTTGAGGTTTCTTTAACTCTTTATTTCTGGGTGGTGTCATTAAGCATAACGCTTTCTCCTCTTCTCCCCCTGCCTCAGTCTTCATGAGCTGTACTTTGACCATGTCACTGCTCTGGCTCTGGCCAGGTGTTCCCCCTCACACCCTGAGGTTCTGGAATTCCTCTAGAGAGAGGGATGCATCTCTGATAGTTGGGGCTCCTTTTGGCAGGGAGTGGTGCAGAGAAACCTACAGCATCTTCTGGAAAGAGGAAGAGCAAGCAGTCAGGCCAGAAATTCCATTTTGGTAGAACTGGCTGTCTGACACAGGATTGTATCACCTGGGATGCTTTGAGCTGCAAGACATGCAATCCAAGTTCAGAAAAGCTCAAGCATAAAGGGCTGTGAGATCTCCTAGCATGAGAAGTGTGAAGGGAGTGTGGCTGCAGAGAACTTAGCTGAGCAGCTCAGAACTGTCAGCAGAGACCCAGCTGCCTTCTGTCTTTATGCTCTGTCCTGCTCAACACATTGACTGGTGCCCTCGAATTTGTCTCCTCATGAAGAAGAAATGGCTGCTGTGGTGCCGGACATCACCCCCCGACACATCAGGGTCCAAAGACCAGGAGAGAGAAGCTCCCTGACACAGGCCTGTCTTTAGGGGAAGGACACTTCTCCTAAATGGCCCCATGTTCCCTCCCTTGCATCTCACCGTGTTGACAGCGGCATCCCTTGAACATCCTGCACCAATCTCAGGCCAACATACGGAGCTCTGTTTGGAGTTAGTGGCTCTGCGGATGTTCGAGCAAAATTTGAGTTAGGCCAGCAAGAAAGAAGGAGGGGGAAAGACTGCTGGGGAGCACCCAGCACTGTCTGGGGGAGCCTGTGTGAGCGGCTGTCTCTTCCCATGCAAGGTTCCAGAGCATCTCCCTTATGTCATGGGAGCTCTCCCTCATATCTCGTCAGTCCCCCGGCCTCAACTCATGTCCTAGGACTGTGCCATTCCTTCCTCTGCACGGCTTTCCCCGTGACTGAGACTCTTTCTCTGTACTAGCCTACCTGGCTCCTTCTCCTCCTTCTGGACTCAGGTTCAATGTCACCTCCTCTGCATGGCCTTTCCTGACCCCTTTCTCCCAAAGTGGGCCCACTGCTGTTACTGTCTCTCGCTCTTTTTAATGTCATGTTAGTTGTTCTCAGTAGGAATTTATTGATGTATTCACTTGTTTACAGTTCCTTCCTCAGTGGCCGCTCAGCTGTCCCCGGACAGGGGCCAGGTTTGACTTGCCCACTCCTGTGTCCCTAGGCTTCAGGAGAAAGCGTCAGTGGGATGGAGAAGGGATTCACAATGCCTGGCATGTAGCTGGCATTTAGGAGATATTGACTGAATGAAGGAGCCACTGGTCCCCCATCTTACCTGAATTCCTGTCTCTTTTTTCCCGTTTCTGTCCTCCTATCCACTGGAGCCCCCACATTTCTTCCTATTCTTTGTTCTTTGAGGAAGAAGAGAGACAAAACGTCTCCATGAGCCCATGGACCTGACTTCTCTTGACAGTGTTGGGATTGCTGGCAGGGCTTCTCCAAGGGCTGCTTCTGTGAAAAAATCCACTTCTGGAAGTAGGGCACGCCTGTGCAGCAGAGTGGGCTGAGGAAGGGAGTCTGGATACAGTTCAGCCTTCCTGGCTGGTAGGTGCCCCTGAAGCCAGGGGGCAACATGGATGCTGGTCTGGACATCTGAATCTGACCCTTGTCTGCACAGGTTTGGTCACTTTGCTCCAGGACAGTTTTATTTTACATTTTATTTAGAGACAGGGTGTTACTTTGTCACTCAGGCTGGAATGCAGTGGTGTAACCATAGCTCACTGCCACCTCCAACTCTCGGGCTCAAGGAAGGAGGGCTCGTTTACACTGCTGGGGACTCCCTCTGCCCATGAGATAGTGGGATCCTTCCATTTCAGGGTTATCCAGCCCAGCCCACTCCTGGGAAAGCAGTTCCGTTGTGAGGATGGCCAATGCCAGATTGTAAGGCTGATCTGGGAGCCAGTTGGTCATTCTACACAACACGGAGGTGGAAAGAGTTGGCTGTGGTTCCTTCAAGTTTAACAAGCAATCTGAGTAACTTTAAGGCATGCCCTGCCTGGAATACCGGCTTGACCATCTCCAGGGCTCAGATGACGTGGGTCTGGGGACAGCCACATGATGTGGGTGCTGCTGCATTGTTGGCGTGGGACTGGGGATAGAGGAGAAAATGGCTTGCCCTGGCTGGGTTGGCAACATTGGAGGGTGAAAGAGGGCCCAGAGGGAGCAGGGATCAGACCAGGAGATGAGTGGAACCAGGCTAGGAAGAGTCTTGAAGGCCACAGGCCAGCCTGCCATGAAGCCTCCCTAATTTGAGTCCTCAGGCTGCCAAAAATACTGTTCACTCTCCCTGAGGGTAGAGAAGGAGCCTCCCTGGGTCTCCAGACCTCTCCTCCATAGCTGGTTGTGGGACAAATTATGGCCTTTCTGCATGTGTGTGGGCAGGAGTATAGTATATGTACATGGATCCACACAGGACTCGCCTGGAGCATGGCGCCCACCCAGGGGCTCTTTTGGGAATTTGTTGGCTGCATCGTCAGTCTAATGAGCAAAGCATTCGGTGGTGGGTCTGTGGGTTCCCCAACAGGGCGCAGTCTCCCCAAGTCCCTCAAAGTGGAGCTGTGTAAGCTGGCGGAGGCTTTTCTAGACCCCAGCTGTTGCTTTTAGGGAACTTGCTTATGTTATGTTGCCTTTTCTTTTTCAGTGGGAAGTGTCAGTGTGAGTAATTATATATATTTTCACAAACTCGAACTATGCTTCATTTAAACTTCTATAAACATGTCTGTGTAATTCTAATTAACTGCTCGCATAAAGCCATCACAAGTTACATGGGGAAATGCTCATTTGCCAGACTGTTGCCTAAAAGCCAAGGAAAATATTATGTTCTTCCAACAAACGGACTATTCATGTAGACTGTTACCAAGATAAACAGGAGATATTTGAGGACAAGTGAGATTCTAAGCAGTGATGGCTGAGCCTCCTGTAAGTGGTGTTATTCAGGGTTGGCAGGGTGGGAGGCTTGATTGAGTGATAAATGCTCTTCAAGAAAAATGCCCGAATTTGGAATGTGAGGTCAGGACCCTGGAGATGGGCCATCTCGTGGTGCTCTTTTGGCAGCAGGCCACTCTGAATTTCGTGAAAAGTCTGAATCGGTGAAGAGTCAACGAAGTGGCTTGCGCTTGTCCTTCCAAGAAGTTCTTTTAGCCATTCGCACTAGGGTCACTAAGAAAGTGTGTAAAGAGAGATTCTTGGGGCTGCTTTAAATGGGTAATGATGATTTCAAGTTAATCATTCAGACTGGGCATGGTGGCTCACGCCTGTAATCCCAGGGTTAGGGGATTTTTTACCCCCAGAAAAATAATGGAATAGCTCTTTCTCTACCCCCACTGAAAAAAAAAAGGGCAACGTAACATAATTGTTCCAGAGTCCGAGGCAGTAGGATTGTTTGAAGCCTGGCGTTTGAGACCAGTCCAGGTAACATAGACCCTATCTCTACAAAAAATAAAAATCCAAAAATTAGCCTGGCATGGTGGCACATGCCTGTAGTCCCAGCTACTCGGGAGGCTGAGGTGAGAGAATTACCTGAGCCCAGGGGTTCAAGTCTTCAGTGAGCTATGATTGAGCCACTGCACTCCAGCCTAGGAGATAGAACGAGACCCCAACTCTAAAAAAAAAAAAAAGTTAGCTGTTCATTCATTCATTCATTCATCCATCCATCCAATCAAGTATTACTGAGTGTCTGTCATGTCCCAGACTAGGTAGGGTTCTTGCTGCTGCAGTGGGAAACATCCAAACCCCTGCCCTCCTGGAGCTGATGTTCTGCTTGTTGTTGTTGGTAACCAGACAAGGAAGTGAAATGTATACAGTTTGTTAGAGACAAGGGCTCAGGAAGACAAGGAAGGATGAGAGGTGGGGGAACTGGTGAAGACTGTCTGGCGTGTTTGAGGAGGGATGAGGTGGGGGCCTGCTCTGTGGCTGGAGGCTGGAGTGAGCAGGTGATCGGGAGAAGTGGGGGTGATGAGGTCAGATGGCTGACCTGGGCCGGGAGATGTATCTCTTTTATTAAATGTGGAAGATGTTTCTGAGCTGCTTGGCAATTATATTTTTAAATATCCTTTCCTTCACAGAATGGTAAAATCCTTAAAATGTTGCAATACTTGCTCAATTGCAGCAGATAAGAATACTACACAAAACTATAGAGAAGAAAATCAAACCCTCCGGAATGTCCCCCTGAAGAGGACCACTGTTGCACTTGGGGACCCTCCTTTCAGGCATCCTCATTTTGTCATCTCCCTTTGCTTTCTTCCCCATTGGCCTTTTCAAAGGTCAGAGAGAAATGCTTAGTCAAATCCCTACTTGAGTATCACAGGTGACTAATTTTGGGATTGAAGATTAAGGAGGTTTTGTTGCATCCTTAAAGAACTTGGTGTTGGAGTCCAGGTAGTTTTGGTAAGTCATCAACAGTTGGAAAGAACTGTCGGAAAGTGACTCACTTTCAGGCTGATGGTTTTGTGTAGAAAACATTCCCTGCAATGGTGAACATGTATTGATTCTTTCCTGCGTCCCAGGCACTAGACATAAGCAGTCCCTATTCAGTTCTTTCGATTCTCACAGCAACTCTATGAGGTTGGTGCTGTTAATTATTATCATAGGCAAGAAACAGGGTCAGGGAGGGTAATGACCTTCCCCAAATGACACAGGTGATTAGGGACTGGGACCTCAACATCAGAGTCTTGGTTCTGGGCAGGAGTTAAGGTTGAAGATGCCATGAAGCCATCCGGCCTGACTTGTTCCCCTTCCCCTTCACCGCTTATTGGGTAACCCCTGCTGCTGTGTGCCCCAGCCATATTGAGAGCTTTGCCTCTCTCATTTGCTCTTAAGAAAGGCATCTTGGAAGGTTCTCTTTGTGTCCTCTGGGCTGGATTGACCAAAGAGGGGTGTAATAATGCACATCAAAGCCCATCTCTGGCATGTTACAGCCCTTTCTTTTTTATTTTTTGAGACAGGGTCTTGCTCTTTCACTCAGGCTGGAGTGCAGTGGTGCAATCTCTGCTCACCGAAGCCTCGACCTCCCAGACTCTAGCAGTCCTCTGGCCTCAGCCTCTTGAGGAGCTGGGACTACAGGTGCATGACACCATGCCTGGCTAATTTTTGTATTTTTTGTAGAGATGGAGGTTTCACTATGTTGCCTAGGCTGGTCTTGAACTCCTAGGCTCAAGAGATCCACCTGTCTTGGCCTCCGAAAGTACTGGGATTATAAGCGTGAGCCACCACACCTGGCCAGCCCTTTTCAATAAGCAGGAGATTTTATTATTAGTAAATTCTTCTGAAACCTTGTTGGTCCATAGGAAAGGGCCTGGAACCGCCTGTGTCTTAGGGGGCTGGATGGATTAGGTCTAGATGTTATGGTCTGTTTCTGACCGCTTCATTCATTCTCTCCCTTACTCATTGATATTGAGGTGTGATTTTCCAGCAAGAGAGTCCCCTGGTCTCAAGTTTCCGGAGGCACCCACTACAATCTAGATTCCAATTAGCTTAATTGCTTCATATTAGACTTCTTAGAAAAGATTTTTTTTTTTTTCTTGCTGATGGCTGCGTTTCCAGGAATGTCTCCCCCACTGCTTTCCTTCCTGCTTCTTCCAAGCTTGTTTCTTTCAACTTTATTTCTCCGGTACTGGCCTGGACTTCAGTCCTGTTAGACCCGGTGCCACTGTGTCAGTTTACATCTGAGTGGCCAAAGTGACACCAGGAAAAAAGAAGTATATTTTATATATATGTATAGAGAGAAAGAGTGAGTGGGAGCTTATATATCCCATGTATGTAAAATTACACATGTTATTTTTAAATAGAAAATTTCTTTTAGGGTGTGTGTGTGTTTCAGCAAAAGAACTGGACACAAAATCTACCCAGAGTTCTGACCCTGTCTCTCTTCCTTTTGCCATCAACACTAGGTTTTTTAAAAAGTAATTTTCAACAACCAAAGGAAACAGTTACATCCTGATTGACACACAGGATGTCGGAGCAGCATTCTTGCTGTTAAGTGATCAGGATTTCAGCCAAGGGAATATAATGAAATCCACATAAAAATTTATTTACCTAATGAAAATCCTGGAGTAATGCATAAGTGGTTCTCTGATAATAAAATGCAAATCTAAAACTATAACCAGGAGGACAATAATCTTCATTAAACGTATTGTCTAGAGGAAGCCGTGACATCTACTTAACAGTGATTTGATTTGTTTAGTAATTTCCACGTAATATTTAAACTTTATTTCGAGTCTTAAAAACCAGCCCACGAGTTTCTTGTGCATCAGAGAGGAGGGCAGCTGCTGGTGTGTGGAGGTGCCCGCCCACTGGATTCTCAGGGCCTCTGCTTACGGGGCACCCTGGAATCTTGTCTTTTTCTAGGCAGCATGGCATTTGGTGGAGAGGTGGGGTCCAGGAAGGGAAAAGAAGGGGTCAGGTTTCCTTCTGGGAGAGAGACCCAGAAAAGCTCCTGTTCTGCAGGAAAACGGCATCTGAGGCTTAGAAAGGCTTGGAGATGGGAAGTGACTCGCCCAAGTTTATCTTGGAGCTCTGGTGGTACCCAGGTCTCCTGGCTCCCCACCCAGTGCTCCTGCCTTCCTGAAATCCGACCAGAGCTGAGGATTTGAGTGCCACTCTCCTGCCACTCGGGCTCTGTGTAGCATCTCTGTAGCTCTCTCTCCTGGCTCAAGACCACTTAGCAACAGCACACCTCCCCCACCCCCAACTTGGGACTGGCATGATTGGAAGTTGGAAGCAGGGTGGAAGTGCTTTGGAAGCAGACTGACCTGGGTTCAAAACCTGGCTCTGTCCCTTGTCAACTGAGGAACCATGGGCCTGTACCTTACTCTCTGTGAGGCTCAGGGTCCCTACCTGTGACAGGGGGCTCTAATCTCTGCTTTTGGGACTGCTGGGAGAACTCTGAGGAAGCATGTGCAGTGTCTGGCTGGGGATGCAATGCCTGGCTGTGGGCTCAGAAGTCTCTTGGGTAGCTTAGAAGCATGACAGGGAATAATTTATTTTGGGACTCCCTACCCCAGTTTTGACACTAATAATCTAAGCCCTAGATGAGAAAAATTACCCTTTTGAATTAAAAAAAATTTTTTTTGTTGAGACTTGTCACTCTGTCATCGAGGCTAGAGTGCCATGGCATTATGTGGCTCACTGTAACCTCCACTTTTGGGCTCAAGCAATCTTCTTACAGCCTCCTGAGCAGCTTTGGACTACAGGTGTGTACCAAATTTTTATTTTTTTGTAGAGAGGTCTCACTATATTGCCCAAGCTGGTCTCAGACTCCTGAGCTCAAGTGATCCTCCTACCTCTGTCTCCCAAAGTGCTGGGATTACAGGTGTCAGTCACTGTGCCCGGTCCCTTTAAAACAAAGTCCCAGATACATGGCAGATGAAGCTGGTTGGTGCATGTACATGTGTGTGTGTGTGTTTTCCCACCAGATATCATGATAACTTCACAGATGACTCAACCTTCCTCTCACTGTCTCCTCTGCCTCCTTCTCCTTCTTCCCCCCCGCAACAAGTTAACAAGTTACAACTTTTTTCTTTCCCCTTCAGAATGTTGCAGAGCATTTTGAAAAAATATTAAAACAAATTACCCGTAATCTCAAGCAAGAATCTCCTTCCAAGGGCAGCATAGGATCTGGTTAGGAACACAGGCCTGTTCAGACACCAGCTTTGAACTTACCAGCTAGCCATGCGCCCTTGGGCAACTTCCTTATCCTCTCTGAGCCTCAGTTTCCTCGCCTGTGATGCAGCATTAACACTCGTTTTTTTTCTGCACAGCTGTGAAGATTAAACAAGATAATGTGTGTAAAGTGCTTAGCAGAGTGTCTGGCACTTAGTCAGTGCTTGATAAATGGGAGCTGCTTTGTTGTTGCAAGAGAAAAGGTTGCTCTGAACAGAAGCCCCGTGAAATGGAGAAGTGAGGCTGCTGTCCAGGTAGTGATGCCAGCCGGCCGGCAGGCCAGCCAGGCATAATGGCTTGAGTTTCCATCCAAGGGCTGGCTCAGGTTACTCCTGGCCCATTAGCAACGCTGGTGAGAGCTTGGAGCTTCTTAAGTTCAAGGTCGATCACAGGCCTTGTCCCCCACTCGGGCCTCTCTGCTTTGCCCAGAGTCATTAGTCACTAGGGTGGTCTGATGAGAAAGTGGGGATGCCTTAGGGCCTCCTATCCTGACCTCTGGGCCACACCCCAGGGAAGGGCCTTGCTCAAGGCAGTGGGTCGGCCATCCAGAGGCTTTGAAAATTCACTTGTGTATCTGGAAAAACAGTTAAATCCTGGCCGCGTAGCTGACTACCTGGGTAAGTCATTTCAGTAGTCTGAGCCTCAGTTTGCTCATCTGTCAAATGGGCATACAAGTAGTATTTCATCAGGAGATTGCATATGCTTATTAGCCTGCAATAAGAAATTCTGTATTTATTCCCCCAGGAAAACTTCCTGGAGAAGGATGGATTTTACCCTGTAAAAGAAGAAAGACATGGATGCATAAGAAGAGGGGTGAGCAGGGGAGGCCTTGGGCTGAGGGGTGGGGCAAGGGAAGTAGGCAGACAGAAGGAGCTCGAACTAGAGCTTAGTTCTCTCTGACAATGTGGGTCTCATCCCTTCTGACTCAGGTAGGAGCCTTGCCGGGGGATGATGAAGGAGCAACGTCATCTTGACCCCATCCAACTTGCATTTAAAAATTCCTGTAGGGGACCGGACATGGTGGCTTACACCTGTAATCCCAACACTGTGGGAGGCCGAGGCAGGTGGATCGCCTGAGGTCAGGAGTTCGAGACCAGCCTGGCCACATGGTGAATCCCTGTCTCTACTAAAAACACAAAAATTAGCCGGGTGTGGTGGCGGGCACGTGTAATCCCAGCTACTCAGGAGGCTGAGGTATGAGAATCATTTGAATCCCAGGAGGCAGAAGTCACAGCAAGCTGAGATCACGCCACGGCACTCCAGCCTGGGCAACAGAGAGAGACTCCGTTTACAAAAAAAAAAATTCCTGCAGGGGTGACTTAGACAAACAGGTTGTTCTTTCAGCCCAAATACTCCCACGGTCTCCTGTATCAGGAGATCCTGCCCACGTGCTATTGGAATTCACCAATTCCAATAGCCAACCAGGGACTGCTGGAGTGTTTCTTCTTACTGTCTTCGGTTTTCCTAGCTCTTTCCCCTAGTAGGACAGGAAATGTGGAAGTGATTGAACCATCTCTGGGGGAAGGAGGAAAACCCAACTGGAGGCATTGAATACACCCCCCCAGAGTCCCTTTCATGGGTGTGCACAGCAGACCTCACGGCCTTTGAGCACAGCCTTGGAGGCTGCAGAGGGACTGGGCTGTTGGGGATGGTAATAAATACCCTGAGGCCTGGGGAGCCCCGTGTGGCCTCCTTCCCTGGGCCCGCAGAAGAGCCTGAGTGACAGCCAGGCTTGGCCTTCACACACCCCGGATCCAGGAGGAGGGAAAAAGAGAGCAGCAGGGGCAGAGGAGGGGTCTGCCAGCCAGGGACAAAGGCAGAGACAGAGGGAAACAAAGGAAGAGAGAAATCCCTTCTTGTTACAACCTGTGGCTAAAGAAAAATGTGCTTTGTCACCCCTGAAGGCCTTAGAGTGAGACCCTCGGTTCACCTGGTCACAGAGCAGGACTTTTCACTTTGCAAACCACCCCTCGAGTCCAGGTGTGGGATCCTCGTCCTGCTCATTCTTGGGCCTGAAGCTTCCTCCACTTAAGCTTGCATGGAATCAGTTGGAAACGGGAAGAATCAGAGGCAATCATCTGCTGCCAAATTTGGGAGCAAACATTTTTCTTTCTGGATTTAAATAATTGCATTGCATCCCCAGCTCTGGTTCTCTTCTAAAGCCAGCCCCAGATGACATTTGGCAGGCTAACCATGGTCTGACTCCCCACCGTCCCCGCCCCTGCCCCGCCCCACTGTCCTGTGGGGTTTTCTCAGAATATTTTCCTCCGTGTCTGGGTAGCTGGCTTTTAAACCCGTTCTGTTTTCTTTTTTTTTCTTGTTCAGGTCTCAAATTTTATTAAATTTAAATTTTATTCCATTTCAGGCTATAAAATCTCCAAAAGTGGCTTTGAAAGTGAACAGGTTTTGGCATGCTGGAAATAGGTTACCTCCAATGCAAATAAAAGAGTCTAGCTTCCGAGGCGAACAAGGCTCCAAGGGTTGGGAAAATGCGTGGAGCGGCTAGAAACTGTGGCATAGAAATGGTCAGAGACCAATTTAAAAGCACATATATTTTAAATGAAACATTTTGTGGACATATGGAACCAATAGCTTTTGCCAAAAGCCCAATTGTGGGGATCAAGTCTTAAGAGCTAAACTTCAATCTACTACCCAAGGTGATTTTAACAGACAAATGAAAGCTCCTTTTGCTTTCTAGTCTAAGGGGAATCTTAATACATTTTAAATTATTTGGCATTTTGAATTAATTTTCTTAGAATGAAACGAGATTCTTAAATTGGGATCTTGTAGGGAAAAGACAGCCAGGTAATTAGTGAACTGATCTCCTTTCCTGACACACGAATGCAAGGGGGAGGGGGAGAGTTGAACTCCAACCAAGGTGCACACAAAATCTATTTTAGAGCAAAAATTTCAAAGTAAGCAACACCATCTGTTCTTTAATTATTTCTCCTTATTAAAAAAAAGTAGCTAAATTTATTTGGGTTACTTAGTTGGAAAGAAATGTCTTTAAGACACTCAGAATTGGAGCTATTAAAGTCAGATTGTCAGCTCTTGTTTGCTAAGTATCCAAGAACTCAAAATAGTAAAGGCATTTTAGAATTGACTTTCTTTTCCAACAGAGCTTCCTCTTGGTTAAGCAGGACATGGTTATCTAAGGCCTAGCGGACATTCCTCTGCTGCTCATATTTTGGGGCAGGGGCTATGGGATTAAGCAGAGGGTTCATGCTCTAGCAGGATAGTCAAGGGAGGTAGGGGGTCTGCCTTCAAGAGGAGTTAGGTCACTGGGAGTCTCTGCCCCTTTTGGAGTTCTTGCCATTCAGCTCACTGTCCATCCTTCCATCCATCTGTCCATTCGTCTGTCCATCCATCCATCTGTCCATCCATCTGTCCATCTGTCTGTCCATCCATCCATCCGTCCATCCGTTCATCCATCCATCATCCATCCATCCATCCATCCATCCATCCATCCATCCATCCAACTATTCAACAAATATGCCTTTAATAATACTCCTAACCTACAAACATCAGGGCTTAGCCAGCTTATCTTAACATCCTTGGAACACTTACATTAGCCTACAGTTGGGCAAACTCATATAACACAAAGCCTATTTTACAATAAAGGGAAGAATATCTCATGTAATTGAATGAGTACTGTACTGAAGTACAGTTTCTACTAAATGTGTATTGCTTTCATACAATTGTGAGGTCACACCATTGAACGTCTAACCATTTTAAGTCAGGGACCATCTGTAATCAGATACTCATGGATGGGCCAGGCGCAGTGGCTCATGCCTGTAATCCAGCAATTTGGGAGGCCAAGGCTGGTGGATCACCTGAGGTCAGGAGTTTGAGATCAGCCCGGCTAACATGGTGAAACACTGTCTCTACTAAAAATACAAAAATTAGCCAGGCGAGGTGGCGGGTGCCTGTAATCCCAGCTACTCGGGAGGCTGAGGCAGGGAGAATCGCTTGAACCCAGGAGGCGGAGGTTGCAATGAGCTGAGATCGCATCACTGCACTCCAGCCTGAGCAACCGAGTGAGATTCTGTCTCAAAAAAAAAAAGATTCTCGTTGATGAGCCTATGATTACTAACAGTAACGTGTGCTCTAGAGTCTAGACCAGTGCTGTCCAATAGACCTCTTGGCAATGATGGAAATGTTCTATATCTGTCTGTCCAATATGGTAGCCACTAGCCACATGTGGGTTTTGAGCATTTGAAACCTGGCTAGTGGGACTGAGGAACTGCCATTTTTAATTTGATTTAATTAAAAATTTTTAAAAATATTTATTTTAACAATATTTATTTATTAATTATTATTATTATTTTTAGAGACAGGGTCTTGCCCTGTTGCCCAAGCTGAAGTACAGTGGCATGGTTACAGCTTATTGTAGTTTTGAACTCCTGGGCTCAAGTGATCCTCTCAACTCTGTCTCTGGAGTAGCTGGGACTACAGGCATTCACCATAACACTCAGCTAATTTATTTTTACTATTTAAGAGATGAGATCTCGCTATATTGCCCAGGTAGGTCTTGAACTCTTAGCCTCAAGGGATCCTTCCACATCAGCCTCCAGAGTAGCTGGGATTACAGGTGAGAGCCACTGCACCCAGCTCTTTTTATTTTTCAACATGGGGGTCTCTCTGTGTTGCCCAGGCTGGAGTGCAGTGGTTATACACAGGTGCAGTCACAGCTCACTATAGACTTGAACTCCTGGGCTCCAGCGATCCTACTGCCTCAGCCTCCCGAGTAACTGGGACTACAGGTATGCACCACCATGCCCGGTTTGTTTTACTTTTGGTTAATTTTTATTTAAATACTCACATGAGGGTAGTAGCGACTGTATTGGACAGCATGGGGTCAGCCTCACCTGGGAACTTCGTGGCAATGCAGATCCCCAGGCCCCACCCAGGCTTTGCTGAGTCAGAATCTCTGTGGAAGCCCAGGCATCTGAGTTTCAGCAGTCCCTCCAAGTGATTTTTATATGGCCTTGCTCTAGGAAAGGTAGGTGTGGGTGTGATGCTATCATGTGATGCATTCTGGGGGGTGGTGCATCAAGGAGTAGGAGAATTAGATTTCAACTGCACAGAAGCCTTCTGAGAAAAAGGACTGGTGAGCTGTGACTGAGACACGAGTAGCGAGGTGACCATGGCAGGCCTGGCACCGGATGGGGCTTTGGTGGTGGTGGAACACACCTCACCATGCCCAGCAGTGGGGAGGGCTTGGCACAGCTGATGAACTCAAAAAAGGTCAGAATGTTGGAGCGAAGAGATGGAGCATTTGTGAACTGGCAGGTAGGAGTCCTGGTGCTGCAGCTGTGCGATCTTGAAATGGTATCTTAACCTTTCTGGGCCTCGTATTCTCTTCATTGATAAAATGGAGCTAACCACACCTTGCCATGCACTTATCTAGTAGGGTCCAAAGATGGATGGACTCAGACTGCATGGACAAAGCACATGTGCACAACACGAACGCTGGGATAAGTGACATGGTGGTCTTGTTTCTTACTGAATTTTCTTTGTTCTCTAACTGCACTGTCCCTACTTCTCCTATCTTCAGGGTCTCAGCTCTGCCTGAGCACCTCCTGCCCAGCACTGCTCTCCCCAGCTGTCCTCAGTCAGGCTAAGGCGGTATCAGGCCGTCTCTGTGGCTCTGTGACCTGCACCCTGGTCTGATGGGACCTGTGTTCCTGTTGCTGTTCTGCATTTCCTTCCTGGAAAGTCCTCCCCAGGCCTCTGCATCTCTTTTATTGGGTTTATAATCTCAGGGACCCTTTCCAGACCCTCATCTGGAAGCCCAGGATGGGCCCAGAGAGTGGACTTCTGCAAGTGCAAGTTAAAATCAGATGTAACCAAATGCCTTTTGGGGAAAGACTTCATAGTAATTTTGGCAGCATCTTTTCTGTTGTCTAGACCTAGGATCAGCATTTTAGGGAAAAGTGTCAAGGTAAACTTTCCCCTGCCTCCTCCTGCTCTCCCCTCTCCAGCGCTAGGACTCCGTGCAAGGCCCTCCCTCCAGGACGTCAGGTGGCCAGAGCCTCAGGCGTGCCCCAGCTATTTGGCAGCCAAAAGTTTTGTCCGTGGAAGACGCCAGACTTATTTCAAGGTGGCAAATGTGGCGATGCTTCTCTGCTGGAAAGACACCAAGTGTCTGATCTCAGCCTTGGGGGTAGTATTTTGGGGAGATATTAGCAGCTTCTTTTTTAAAATAGACACATGCTTTTCTTCACCCTCTCAAAAGCCTTTGCAGTCAAATGTGTCCTCGGTACTTGGGATGGTGCCTTGAGCATACTGATTGCTCAGTATAGGTTAGTTATTGCTACTGTTATTGTTATTATTATTACTTTGTTTTTCCAGGACTGAAGCATTGCTTGGGCCTCTCCTTTAGACTAAGACATTTACAATGAACGCTTTGGAATCTTCCTTTTTTTTTTGAGACAGGGTCTCGCTCTGTCACCTAGGCTGGAGTGCAGTGGCATGATTATAGCTCACTGCAGCCTCAACCTCCCAGGCTCAAGCAATCTTCCCACCTCAGCCTCCCCAGTAGCGGGCACTACAGGGGCATGCCACCATGCCTGGCTAATTTTTAAATTTTTAGTAGAGATGGGGCCTCACTGTGTTGCCTAGGCTGGCAACTCCTGGACTCAGGCAGTCCTCCTTCCTCGGTCTTCCGAAATGTTGGGATTACAGGCATGAACCACTGCATCCTGCCCGAATCTTCTTTTTAAAAGAATATCCAAGGAGAGCACTGTTTGACCCAAAGGAATTAGTAGCTAATGGTGGAATTTTAGTCACCTGAGCAAGACATTGCTTTATAGGGAAAAATACTTTCCAAGCACCTCTCATGTTGTTTTAGCTCAATGCCGAAACAAAGAAACAAAAATACTCAGGACCTACATTGAAATCCTGGGGGAGAGTTGCAGTCTGGGAACCCAAGGAGTGCATCCAGTGTCAGGATCATTTTGTTTTCTTGGCTGCTCAGGATTAAAATTTGTTTTTGGCTAGGCACAGTGGCTCACACTTGCAATCCCAGCACTTTGGGAAGCCAAGGCTGGTCGATCACTAGAGCCCAGGAGTTCAAGACTAGCCTGGCCAACATGGTGAAATCCTGCCTCTACTAAAATTACAAAAATTAGCCCTGCATAGTGGTGGGCGCCTGTAATTCCAGCTACCCAGGAGGCTGAGGTAGGAGAATCGCCTGAGCCTAGGAGGTGAAGTTTGCGGTGAGATGAGATTGCATCACTGCACTCCAGCCAACAGAGTGAGCCTTTGTCTCCAAAAAATAATTTTTTTTTGTTTGGAATTAGAACGTAACACTTAAAATTCAGGAAAGTTGCACAAAAATCCAGATTTCTAGCTGTTCTTCAGAGCACTCAGGAGATCCGGTTCCCGTACAGTGAGGATGGGCCGGTGCTGCCTGCTTATACCCAAGCCTGCGTGCCCTGTTCCTTGTACCTATGACTCCCTGTTGTATGCATCAAGCCCTCCTCACCCTTTAATGTTACCTGGCTGGCCCTGGAAGCCTCGAAGTTGCCAGTACTCCAAGGGTTAAAAGAGCTGGGCAGTGCCGCCCTGCCAGAGTCTGCCTGGATCTCCTGCACCAGCCCTGCCTCCTGTTTGCTGAATGACTTGGCGCCCATCATACCACCTCCCTGTGCCTCAGCTTCCCCATCTGTCCAGTGGGGCACTAGACTGAGTTGGCAGTTTCCCACTGTGCCTGATGAAGCAGAAGCAGGTGCCGGGCCCCCCACTTCCCTTGTAAATTAGGTCTGTGCCTTAGATTTCTCATGGAAAGTTAGGGAACTCCCAGATAACTTCCTGTCCTGACCCCGTATCAAGATCTTTGTGCAGCTGCTGCCTAGGGGGCTGCTTTTTTTGGTTCGTTTTGGTGGAGTGGCTGGGGGTATCAGGGCAGGAAAGGGATAATAATAGTGTTATTAATAAGAATGGCCAAATTTACTGAGCAGCCTATTCTCCCACTAAGGTAGGCCCTCTTTGACCCATTTTACTGATAAGAAACTCAAGTTCTGAGAGTCTGAGTAATTTGCCGAAGGTCACACAGCTGATGAGTGGCCGAGCCCTGCTGTGAGCCTGGTTGGTTTCATCTCAGACCCTGAGGGCCCAACCAGCAGGCTGCCCTCCCTGAGGTGGCTTGGGAGGTGGCATTCCGGGACACACATGTGGGAAAGAGGAGGTCAGGAGAGATGCCCGCTGCAGAGTCGAGATGGCCAGTGCTCTGGGGCTGCTTCGGAAGAGACCCGACTGCCTCCTGTCGCCTCCGTCTCGCTGGCCATCCACACTCCTCCTGGCTGCCTGCTCACATGCCAGGCTCACTCCTATCAGAGCCCTGTTTTGGGTCATGCTCCTGGGTTCAAGTGAGGTAGAGAAATGGGGTGCTAGGCCTGTCAAGCTGTAAACTCATTGTGGGTTAAATTTTTTTTTTTTTTTTTTTTTTTTTTTTTTTTTTTTTTTTTTTGACAATAGTGGCTTGCAAAACTTTTCTGGATCAAATCTTACAGGCAAGCCAATTGATTGGGTTGTTCAGGAGGACCTTGGAGGACTGGAGTAATTTTGTACTTCTCAGTAACAAGTATCTGAGCCTCCGTTGCCCACCTGAGAAAGCACAACCCACACCTGTCCTGCTTGTCCTCCGATCCTGCCCCTGTGTTGGAAAGGGTAGGTGCGGTCTATCCTGGGCACAGGACATGTCGGGGATGTCATCTCCCCAGCCCCCACAGCCCACGGGAAGGCAGATGAATCATGTCTATTTTACAGGTGATGCCGAAAAGGTTCAGTGTTATAGGCCCTGTCTGGGGTCCCCCAGCTGCTGAGGGCTGGACTTGCGACCTTGACCCAGGGCCTTCTGTCTCTGAAGCCCTGGCTCCTCAGGGCCTGACTCTCAGACCCTGGCAGTCCACAGCCTTTGACCTCATGCCTTCCCTGGAGCTGTGACTTCCTGCGTCCTCTGGGCCTTCCAGGAGGAAGAAGTGGGAGTTCAGCAAATCCTGCTAATGTCCTTGAGGAAGGAGCTGTTTGTTTTCTTTCTCCAGCTTCTTCTGCAGGAGCCCACCTGGGGCCTCCCAATTCTCCAAGGCATTTATAGAGTTGGGGGGCAGGTGTGGACTCCTGACTCCTGCCCAAAGAGCTTTTGGCCTTTCCTGGGTGGCTTCTGAGTCAGCTGCAGTGGCAGGATCGTCCTCATGGTCTCAGCTGCTGTCTCGGCCACTGTGCTGGTTTCCTGTCCAGCAGGGTTTGGTGGTACAGGTGACAGAAGCCAACTCTGGACAACTTAAGCCAAAAGAGACTTTAACAGGAGGCCAAGGGGGAGCCGACAGTATGAATGCATGGAGAGATGGAGGCCTTGGGGCAGCTCTGGAGATGTAGGAGTGAGAGGGAATGGATGTTCTCTTCTGGGAACTGCCACAGAGCGGGAGTTCATCACCTTCTGTGTCTCCTGTGTGGCTCTGCTTGAGGATCGATCCCTGGGCAGATCAAAGCATGAGCCTGGGCCACGGCCCAGGGGAGGGCAGGGCATTTTGACTGGCGGTCCATTGAGGTTAGGGTTAGGGGTGGTTCCTCAGGGCACGATCGGGGTGCTGCTGTTTTCCGAGGCTGGGGCAGTGGATACTTGGAGGACAGATGTGTCTGCTTGGCTGTCACCTTTCTCCTGGTGGCCTGTCCTGCCACCTCAGAAGGCTCCGGGTACCTGGAGTCGGGGCGCAGGGTGGGCTGGCGGTGAAGTGCACCATTGCCTGTTAGGCCAGCTCTGGACTGTGGGGTTGGAGTCACCAGGGCAGACCTGTAGGGCACCAGGGTGAGTGGGGATTTGGGGGAAGTCCAGTCTAATGTCATTCACACACACAGGGAATTGGGAGTTCAGAGAGAGCAGCAAGAACTTCCTCAAAGCCCCACCGCCTAGTAGGGCTAGAACTAGGGGAGTGGACCAAGGTGGGAAGGCAAAAATGCAGTACCCCAAGGCAAGGGTGGGTGCCCCTGGTGGTGTGGCAGGGGGTTTAAGTAGAACACACACACACTTTTAAACACACGATTGCTAATGAATGCACAAGGAGCAAAATTAGAAACTCCTTCAGCCACCCACTGTCCTCCCTGGAGGCCACTGCTGGTCCTAGTTTCTTGTGTCTGGTTCCACAGCAATTTACGTATGCTCAGACACATGAAAATGTGTGTATTTCTCTCCCTCCCCCACACAAATGGAAGTACACTATACAGCCCCTCACCCTTTCTCACTTTCCAGACTGTGAGAAACAATTCCAAATCAGCTACTTCAGCACTGCTTCAGGACTTCACTTATTCATTTACTTAGGTTTTCTGAGATGGGATCTCACTCTGTTGCCCAGGCTGGAGTGCAGTGGCACAATCACAGCTCACTGCAACCTAGAACTTACAGGCTCAGGAGATCCTCCCACCTCAGCCTCCTGAGTAGCACATACCACCACACCTGGCTAAATTTGTATTTTTTGTAGAGATGTGCTCATCATGTTGCCTGGGCTGGTCTTGAACTCCTGGGCTCCAGTGATCCACTCACTTTGGCCTCCTGGAATGCTGGGATTACAGGCATGAGCCACCACGCCCAGCCCCCTTATCCCAGTGTTTATCAGTAGCCTTGGCTATGTCCTCTCTCTCCCCTCTCATAGCCAGTCAGGCGGCAGGTGCCTGTAGCTTCTAGAAAACAACCAGGTGGATGGGGAAAGTAGACGTTGCGGAGCCAGGACCCTCTAGCCCAGTGGCTTGGTGTGGGATTTTAAATTGCATAGGTCTGGATTTGAATCCCAGCTCTGCCACTTACTGGCTGTGTGACTGTGAGTGAGTGTCTTAACCTCTCTGAGTATAGGTTTTCTTGCCTGTGCAATGAGGATGGTTGATGACTCTCCGTGGGATCCCTAGGAAGGTGACAGGAGTGCTCTGTGTGTGGAGCACCCCGCCTAGTTGCCGGTGCTCAGCGGAGTTTTGATTGTGGTGGCACCAGAGGTGTGCTCCCTGTCACAGGCCTAGGGGCAGGAGGAAGGGGAGAGGAGAGCGGGACAGAGCTTGCTTCTCTGCCCCTGTGGCATCCATCCCAGATGAGCAAATGGCTCTCAGCGGGGCACGGGGAACGGAATCTCTTTCTGGCTGGCGGTGGCTAGCCAGCCTCAGGACAGCTGCCCTGTTCCCAGATCTGGGGTTCCAGGCTGGGTGGCTGAGGCGGGCAGTCAGGCGGGGCCTGGGCAGCTGACAGGGCCTCCAGGGGCGGGGTGGGGGTAGGAGGCCAGCTGTAGTCCTGGAGCAGCAGAGAGCCAACTCAGACTTTAACCCGTTCTGGTGCTGTGGGGATGGCTGCTCCTCCGGGCCCTGAAATGGCTCCCTTTTCTTTCAGTAGCCTCGTTTGCCCTGTGAGCTCCTTGTCCGACAAGGGGATCTGCAGCCTGCAGTGCCTGCAGTGCTTGTATTTGGCCTGCGAGAAGTTTGGTCAGCCTATCTAAAAACTGGAGTGATTACTATAAACATTCAGATCTCTGGTCTCCCTGGAGAAACCAGAAGATCGGACCCTGCTAAGCACACTCTGGGTGGCAGCGTGGGCTGGGCTGGGGGTAGAGTGATGGCATTGTCTCCTCCACCCCCAGTATTTATTTCTGGTACCTACTTATTTCCCCTGTGATCATTTGAGATCCCATCAAAGTCAACTCTAACTCCTCTCCTGGCTGAGCCTTGACTTGCTTGGGGGTCTCTCTAACGCTGCTTGGTCCCCTCCCATGCTGGAAACCTCACTACCCCCAAGCAGACCCCTCATTGCCTCTGCTGATAGCGTCCCATCTGCTGCTTCTTGGAATCTTTCTGTAGTGCCTTCCACTGGTTGGTCCCGGTTTGACCCCTTGAGGCCACACAGCCAGCGCAGTCTGTCTTCGCTGTGACAGCCCTTCAGATGCCTGAAGACAGCTCTGAGGGCCCCCTGAGCCTGCCCCTCTGGGCTGAACAGCGTCAGTTCCTTCACTTCCCCTCCTAAGATGTGGTTTCAAGATCCCCCATTACCCTGATGCCCCTCCTTGGCCACGTCCTCGTGGGCCCGTGAACTTCTTGTGGCCGGACTCTCAGCGCTGCCTTGCACACCCCGAGGGCCTCAAGACCACTCAGACATGCCCCAGGTCCCACTTCTATTGAAGGAGAGAAAGTGTAAATGCACAGAAAGTATCCGGTAGGGCCGACTGCCCTCAAATACCCATGGCATTTCCGAGAGGGGCATTACCGGTAGTTTTATTTTTCCCTGAGTACTCACCTTTATTTATTTATTTTTCCTACAGTCTGGAAGATTAAAAAAAGTAACAACACAAAGGGCTTGTCATGAATTCATTTTAACCAACTTATGGCAGTTGCCTGCAGAGACGAGGCCCTGAGCTGGGTGTGAGGGGCAAGGAGGAGGAACACGATGGGGCTCTTCCTCAGGGAGCTCACAGCACAGGGGACCCTGATGTGCCCAGGGGTCTCAACTGAGCCAGGCCCTCAGAGAGGATTATGGGGACCAGAGGAGGAGGCGTCTGTTTATCCAGGGATTTGGGAAGGCCTCTTGGATAGCGGAGGTCAGGTGGGGGCCTCCAGCATGGAGGGGGTGTTTTGGGTTAATGAGAGCAGCAGTAGCAGAGGTCCTGAGACAGGAGGGTGTTTGCCTGGAAGGGAGCAGGTGGGTGCATGGCTTGGAGCATCAGGAAGTAGGAAGGGTGTGTGGCAGGGCCGGGGGCAGAGGAGCTGGCAGAGGCCCCTCTCTGGCTGTCCTCTTTGGGGCGAGGAGTCTGTGAGCCTGGGAGCGTGTTCTTTCTTCTAGATTATTTCCAGGTGCCAGGACTCCCCAAGCCTCCCCGACCCCAGACCACCCTGGACCTCTGGGGCCTCTCCCTGTGTTTGTCTTCCCAAGGGTGGACCAAGCCTTCAGTGTGCATATCTCTAGGCCAAGGAGTGGGGAAGGGGTGCTGTCAGCAGGAGATGGGGCATGGGCAGAGCTTTGACACATGGGTGCCCTGTCCTCGAGGGAAGGAGCTGGGGGCGGGAGGAGAAGATGGGTGGATGCAGGCTGGGAGCCTGGGTCCTGACAGCCGGGTGAGCTCTCACGCTCACGCTGTTCAGAAGGCTTCCCCTGGTGTCCTGCTAAGAGCTCCCGGGTGGACCCTCCAGCCCCTGGTGTCTTTGTCTCCAGTCTCAGGAGCAGGCTTCAGATGCCTCAGGGCTTGGTGGAGGCACTTTGGAGGCCGTCAGAAGTGGGAGCAGGAATGCCTTTTCCAGCTGTGCTAACCCATCTGGGGATCCCCACCTCTCCTCTCTGGGAGCCAGCGTGTGGTCTGCGAGGGGAGGAGGAGGCAGCCACATCTGTGCTCCCAGGTGCAGAGCGGAGCCTCTGGGACCTTCCTCTTGGATGCTCCTTTTCCCCAAAGTCCCCCTCTCGCCTTCTTGGGGGTTCCGGGGCCAGCAGGACCTGGGTGTAAATTTTGGTTCCACTACACACAGGTTGCACCGGCTTGTGTGTGGTGGAGCACAAGGCTTCTCTGAGGCCTCTCTGCCTAGGTGGGGAGATTGAACCTGTTGCCGCCTGCTGAAGCATGGCGCTGTGGGTGACACACAGAGCATGGGACCACTGCAGCCTATGCCACTTTGCACCAGGCAGCTTTTCCAAGGGCCCCCAGGGCCGGCCCCTGCCAGCCGTGGACCAGATGTGCTTTTTCTGATGGTGTGGGAGAGCTTCTCTGTGTGGGTGTCCTCGCATGATGTGTGGGCCGCTATGTTTTGATTGAAGGGAGCCAAACTGATTTTCCTGGCCCATCTCTCCACCATTCGAAGCAGAAAGTTAAATAAACATAACCAAGTATTATCACAGGACACGCAGAAAATGAACTCAGTCCCTACGGGTGGCCACATCTGGCAAGTGTGGGGCCGTGCAGGGCTGTGGGATGAGACAGATGTGATTGGGGCAGGAAGGGCTCAGTGTGCCCGTTGCTCAGGGACGTACCTCCTGCCAGGGGCTCTGGCCCTCAGTGGTATCCCTTCCCATCGCTGAACCTTTCTGAGGCCGCGCCTTCTGGCTGAGCTTTCCCTGAGCCTTCCCGCGGCCTGGTGGGTCTCTCTGGCCCTGTCTGGTGTGCGTAGGGAATGCACAGCCCGAGTCCCTGGGCCCTGGGGGCAGGTGGTCAGGCACACTTGGGAAGTAGTCGAACTTGTCATGATTTCCACCCCTCTCCACCCCTCTGCTAATGGCCCTTGGGGGTGGATGAGCCACGGTCTGGGGGAGTGCTTCACTGCTTGCCAGAGTGTGTAGCCGGCATGTCCCCCACCCCTCCCACTGTCCTCTGCCCAGCACAGCCCTTGGCATGCGACACTCAGCCCTTGCTCAACTCCAGTGGGCTGGGTGGGTTCCCGGAGATCCATTTAGGACAACTGACGTGCACCTCTATCAGAGGTGCCCAGCACTTCCCATGCCTACCGTCCCCAAAATGGGACATTGCACCGGAGGCTTGTGGGATTCAGGTGGCTGATAGGTGAATGGTTCTCTTTTCTTCTTGCTTATATAAATTTATTCCTTTGTCTGTTAGGAACATGTTACTTCCTATGTTTGTTTTATTGTCTATTAGAAAAATTGGGCTGGGCATGATGGCTCATACCTGTAATCCCAGTGCTTCCAGGGACCAAGGCAGGAGGACTGCTTGAGGCCAGGAGTTCAAGACCAGCCTGAACAACATCGTAAAACCCTGTCTCTACAAAAAATTAAAAAATTAGGTAGGTGTGGTAGTGCACATCTGTAGTCCCAGCTGAGTAGCTGGAGGCTGAGGTGGGAGGTCGGTTTCAGCCCAGGAGGGTAAGGCTGTACTTAGCTATGATGGAGCCACTGCACTCCAGCCTTGGTGACAGAGCAAGATTTTGTCCCTACAAAAGAAAAAAAAAGAAAGAAAAATTGTTACTAGCATACCAAATGTGTGATTTCATGAGTAACGCTGCTTAGGGTGGGGAGGTCCCTGCCAGCCCCGGGGCAGGGACGGTGGAGAGGCTGAGTCGCTGCTCAGGAGGCTGTGCCCAGGTAGACCCTGTCACAGCCCCTGGGATGGTCGGCATGCTTACCATTGGGGTTGTCTTGGGATGGAAGGCAGGTTTGGGTTAGGGAAGGCCTGCCTTGGTGGGACCAGCTGCCAGATCAGGAGCTGCCTGGGTCCTCCGAAGGCCTTCTCCATGTACAAGCTCCCCACGGTGGGTGGGCGATAGGGCCAAGTCGGGAGCACATCTGGGCCAGTGAAATGTCCCCCTCCCAAATCAGACATTGAAAATACAAACTCCTTAAGCCGTGAAGTATTGTGCTTGCCCCTACCCCGGGATGTCTATGTGGAATGAAAAAGTGTTTGGAACCAGACATTACAATTCATTTCTGTGGAAGGCTTGGTTTTTTTTTTTGAGATAGAGTCTTGTTCTATCGCCCAGACTGGAGTGCAGTGGCCCTGTCTCCGCTTACTGCAAGCTCCGCCTCCCAGGTTCTTGCCATTCTCCCGCCTCAGCCTCCTGAGTAGCTGGGACTACAGGTGCCCGCCACCACGCCCGGCTAAGTTTTTGTGTTTTTAGTAGAGACCGTGTTAGCCAGGATGGTCTGGATCACCTGACCTCGTGATCCGCCCGCCTCAGCCTCCCAAAGTGCTGGGATTACAGGCGTGAGTCAGAGTGCCTGGCCTGCTGTGCATTCTTTTTTTTTTTTAACCACAAAAAAAGTATGAGGAAGAAGAGAAAAGTGTAAAAAGAGAGATGGATGGGTGACCTTTGTGTTCAGAACCAGATGGAAGCACACACACGCACACGTCATACATACACAAATCAGTTTTCAATAACAGACTCAGTTTCCTCTGCTCATGTTTAAAATAAACCACATGTATAACAAGGAACTGACATTTATTTACAGTTTGTCAGCACAGAGGACAAGCTGTTAAGGGGTTGTAAAAAAAATTAGTTTCTACTTTATAGTGCTTTTTCTTCAAATGAAAGTGGAAAGAAGGAAAGAGAGTGGCGTGCCAATCTTACCCGCTTCTTCCTTTCCACCCGAAACAGCAAACAGATCTGGGCAGACGTGGGTCCTCTGTACCATATCCTGAGTGAGGGGCCGGGCCCAGGTGGTGCCCACTGTCAGGTTCCTGATGTACCGGAGGCCACTTTCATCTGATGGCTGTGTGGGCTGTTGTGTGGCCCCTCCCTGGGGGGCTGGGGTGCCCTCCGCTGCGCCACCTTCCATCAGTGTTTCCCAGCTGGTGGGCGAGAGCCCAGTGTTGCCCCCGAAACAGGATGTAGGAGCCAGACCCCATCGTAAATCCACGTTTATATGCTGCACGTTTCTGGTTAACGAGACCATGCAGAGATGACTGTATGAAATGAAATACACGTTTGAACGAGGAGATGAACCTCAGGGAGAGATGGGATTAAATGGGAGGGCAGCCTGGGAGGCCAGGGGCCCTCCCTGTTAAGGTCCAGGCACGTGGTTCCCCAGAAAGGGAGTTTTCAGCACACATTGCAACCCTGGATGGACTGGCTGGGGGCACAGAAACAATCATCATGTTTTATGTTGCTCGCTGGACACCAGGCACTAAGCTGAGATCTTTACCTGCGTTATTTTATTTTGTCTTTAAAATAAATAGAATTTTTTAAATCCCCATTTTATAGACGTGGAAATAAAGACTCGAAGAGTCCATTGCCCAAGGTTGCACAGCAAGCAACAGGTGGAGTTTATGATCAACGTGGGCTGGCACACTCAATACCGACCTCTACAGACTGGTCTCTGGAGGGTTCAGAAAAGAGGAGTCATTTCAACCCTTACCTGCCTGGTGAGCTTCGCCTTATTTTGAGAAGGTACAGGCAATCTAGGAAGCTCGGCCAGTCAATTACTGTTTGTTTCGAAGGGGCCGAGAGAGGCAGGATAGCCTGGTGAACTTCAGAGCCATATAGACCCGGCTTTAAATCTGGGCTCTATCTCCCTCTACTTCTATAATTTGGTCCACTTAAAAAAATTAATTTAGGCCCTAGTTTTTCCATCTGTAAGAAGAGTACCTACCTTTGTAGGGCCATTGGGAGGATCAGCATGAACATGGTAACATGTGTGAAGAGGTGGCTCAGTGTGTTCTCACTACAGGCATGTGATGGTTGTCACTAGTGTCTCTGATGTGCACAGCCTGCTGCCAAGTGAACTGGAAGGTGGGAGAAAGAGGAGATGGAGAGGCTGGAAAGGGGTTGAGAGTATGGTTGGGGGCAACATATAATGCTGTGGGATCTTGGGAGGCCGAGGCAGGTGGATCACCTGAGGTCAGGAGTTCGAGACCAGTCTGGCCAGCATGGTGAAACCCCATCTCTACTAAATATACAAAAATTAGCCTGGCGTGGTGGTGGGCATCTGTAATCCTAGCTACTTGGGAGGCTGAGGCAGGAGAATCACTTGAACTTAGGAGGTGGAGGTTGCAGTGAACCAAGATCAGGCCACTGCACTCCAGCCTGGGTGACAGAGTAAGACTCTGTCTCAAAAACAAAAAACAAAAAACAAAAAACACAAAACACAAAAACTTTGGGATCAGGGTTTCCATTTGCCTGACACTGGGTATTGGGCCCTGAACCATGCACTTTATACACACCATCTTGTTTGATCTTCAGAGCTACCTTGCAGGGTTGGTAGTCATACAGCAAAATGTCATACAGCAAAATGTGGTGGATTGGGATTTGATCCTAAGGCATCTTGCTTCAATTACACCCTGCTGCAGGTGAGCACTAACTTCAGTCCATGGCGGGGGAAGACTTCTTGGAGGAGGTGACCTTGAGCTCTGGGCAGTGTTTTTGACCAGGAGAGGAGGTGGCCTTGTAGCCGGTGGTCAGGCTGACTCTGGGGACTTGGATGAGAAGCTGGAAGCCCTGGGCCTATGTCCAGGTCTCCTCATAAGCCAGATCCCAGGTGATGCTAGGCTGGGTGGGGCGAGGCTACCTGGATTTCCTCTAGTATTGATTTCTTTGCTTAAATTCAATTTGATTAGATTTTTTTCTGAACTTTTGAGCAAGAAAACTTGCTTACATTAAAAAAGAGACCCATGGACTTTTAAGATTTTGTCCACAATTATCATTCTTCCTGAAAACGAGATTTGCATATTAGTGTAAAAAAATCAGAATTTTCACTGTGATTGAAGTAGAAACTCATCCGAAGGCGGGGCGCAGTGCCTCAGGCCTGTAATCCCACCACTTTGGGAGGCTGAGGTGGGCAGATCACCTGAGGTCAAGAGTTCGAGACCAGCCTAGCCAACATGGTGAAACCCCATCTCTACTAAAAATATAAAATTAGCTGGGCATGGTGGTGGGCACCTGTAATCTCAGCCACTGGGGAGGCTGAGGCAGGAGAATCGCTTGAACCCAGGAGGTGGAGGGTGCAGTGAGTTGAGATCTCGCCACTGCACTCCAGCCTGGGTGACAGAGGGAGACTCTGTCTCAAAAAAAAAAAAAAAAAAAAAGGAAGAAGAAAGAAACTTAGCCTAGCCCTGAACTGGTTCCCCACCCCTGAGTCTGCTCTGGGGCTATGGCTGTGGAGACAGAGACCCCCACCTTGAGCTCTGGGCTGTGGGCTGTGGGAGGTGGGTCCCTCCTGTCCAGGGCCTGCCTTTCCCCTTCTCTAGCTCCCTGCCCCTCCCTTGTGTGTGCACTTCAGGTCCTCACCATTTCTACTTGGTTTTGTCTTGTTCTGAGTTTGGGAGATGCATTTAGCATCCTCCAGCGAACCCTAGTTTGTTCATTCATTCATTCACTCACTCAGCTCCTGTGTGCCAGCCCTTAGGCACAGTGTTGGGCAACACTTTTCACTGTGGATTCACTATCTCATGGTTGAAGGTCAAAACCCAGCTTCCTTTTCTCATCTCTCTCATGCTACCTAGCGCAGAGTTCTAGGTAGCCTAGAGGTGCTCAGTGCTTGTTAAAGGAGGAAATGGCCAAATGCCTCCTAGTAGTGTATCCCAAAAGCCTAAAAATGGGTACACTCTTTGTCCTAGCAATCAAGCTTCTGAACTAATCCTAAGGAATATTATCGAACAGGCTCGTGGCCATACATGTGTTGCAACGTGGATTCTCTTACAATAGGAGACAGCTGGAAATAGCCTGCCTGTCCAGCAACAGGATGTTGGTTATTTGGAGCCTCCTGTGATGGGACTCAGGCCATCATTGATAATAGTGTTGGTCTCTGATTTTTTTGTTTTTTATTTTTTTGAGACAGTGTCTGGCTGTGTGTCACTCAGGCTAGAGTGTAGTGGTGCCATCATAGCTCACTGCAGCCTTGACTTCTGGGCTCAAATGATCTTCCTGCTTCAGCCTTCTGAGTGGCTGTGACTACACATGTGTGCACCATGCGCAGCTAAATTTTTTTATTTTTTCTGTAGAGATGGAATCTTGATATGTTGCCTAGGCTGGTCTTGAACTCCTGGCCTCAAGTGATCCTCCCACCTTGGCTTCCCAAAGCCCTGGAATTGCAAGTGTGAGCAGCCGGGCTGGGCCTTGGTCTCTGTTTTTGATGTGAAAGGATGTTCACTGGGTACTGCTGAGTTAGAAAAGCGGAATACAGAGCACTACCTGTTTTTAATGTTGTAACAATGTATTTACATACGGGAAAGTTGTGCTTTTAGTTTCTTCATTTTAACTCAAATGTATTCCCTAGTTTTCTATGTTGTACATGGATTACTTATGTCAGAAACTTTTACAGACAGAAGAAGATGTTTGTTCTAGGAAACAATAAGCAAAGGGCCACTTGGAGTGAATTCTGTGTTTCTGACATATTTGGAACATAGGGGCAAAGCCTGGGCAGGGCGGGTGGGGTGGGTGGGAGAGCTGGGGTCTCTGTGCCGTCCTAGGCTGGCTCCAGCTCCCCGCTCTGCTGCCAAAGCCCCTTCTCTCCTTCCTCCTCCTACTCCTGTGACACTGTGCCTTTGTCCCATGGTGGGCTGATCGTGCACATTTCTTCTGCTCAGCAGTGTCCTGTTTGATAGCTTGATGTTGGCTGCAGTGGGGGCATTTACACTGCAGAAAGCGGCAAACCCCACAAACCGGAGCCTCTTGTTCTCCTGGAGAACTCCCTGTTAGACATTGACCAGCACACCATTGTCTCTCATGGTTTCACCCCAAGGATCTTGAGTGCCTGGGGAGACCCAAGAGATGAACTCTCCTCTTCTTAGGGTCCCCTGGGGCTGGCACAGGGAGGGACTGAAGGATCTTAAGATTCCCGGGAGGGGGGCAGAGTGAGAGAGAGTGAGAGTCCAGTCCTATGTTGACTGATCTACTCAATCTGGAACCAGAGCTGCTGCCTGTTGGAGGCAGAAGTAAAATCAAGGGGTTAATGATTCTATTCCTGGCTGGGTATGGTGGCTCACTCCTATAATCCCAGCGCTTTGGGAGGCCGAGGCGGGAGGATCGCTTGAGGCCAGGAGTTCAAGACCAGCCTGGCCACACAGTGAGATCCATCTAAAAAAAATTAAAAATTAACTGACTGGGTATAATGGCATGTTCCCCTAGTCTCAGCTACTTGGGGGGCTGACGTGGGAGGATCACTTGCGCCCAGGAGTTTGAGGCTGCAGTGAGCTTTGATCACACCACTGCACTCCAGCCTGGGTAACAGAACAAGGCTGGATCTCAAAAAAAAAAAAAAAAAAAAAAAAAAGAAAAAAGCCAGTCCTGGCTACACCCCATCCTAGCTCCATGAATTTTGACGAATTGCTTAGCCTTAGTTTTCTCACCTGTAAAATGGAGTTAATAAATGTACTTACTCATAGATTCTTAAACTCAAGCACGCATCGAGATCATTTGTCGGTCTTGCAAAAACACAGATTCCTGAGTCCCACCCTCAGATATTCTGATTTTGTAGGTCTGGGATGGGGTCTGGGATTGTGCATTTCCAGCAAGCTCCCAGGTAATGCTGCTATGGCTGGTCTGGAAACTATATTCTGAGAAGTACTTTGTGCAACCGAAGTGCACATCACAGTGTGTGGCACGTGTGAGGCTCAGTTGCACTTCACTGCTTATTCAGAGGTGGGCAGCATTGTCCAGGAGGATTCCAGGGCCTGGAAGCTAGAACACCAGGTTCTGAGTCTGCTTTTGCTGCCTCGTCTGGGCCCCCAGGTGAGCTGTTTCTCTTATTTGGGACTCTGTTCTTCCTTCTGTTAAATGGGTCAGTAAAGCCCTGACTTGCAGGCAGGAACTGAGGAAACATCTGTAAAAACCTCCGGTGCCGGACAGTTTTGGTGCAGGGTGGCGGGGAAGGACGTGAGGGACCTGCGCCAGGCTGGTGTCTGTCTCCTCACCCACGTGGGACTGGCACAGAGGGGCAGGCTGTGGCAGGGCACGCTCTCCTCAGTCCCCTGGGGCTGCCAACGTACCCAGGCTTGGCTCCTCTTCTGACAGAGCTGTGAGGGTCTCTTTTAGTAGAAGAAAAAAGATGTTGTTTTAATTCACGTGGGTTCCTGCCTTTGCGATGTTGTCTTCACTTCTCAGTTCCTGATTCTGGCTTTCCACTAACGTTGCCACATCGGGTGGCTTTGCGATATTCAGTTTCCTTTTCTTTTCCTACCCCATGGCTGGGCTGGACCAGGGCGGAACGAGGGGTGAGTGGCTGGGTGTTCATGGCTCCCCTTTTTCCTTCCTTTCCCTCTTTTGCCTTTGAGCTGAAGCCATGCTTGGAAACATCTGCCCTGGCCTGGGGAGTCCGTGGCTGGCATCTGGATAAACGCTGTGACTCCCTGGGGCTTTGTTTCCTCACCAGAAAAGTGAGGATTTTAAGGGCTCCTTCTGAGGTGGCCTGGGAGGATGAAAGGGGAGCCAGTAGGTGGGATTACCTAGCACCATGCCAGGTACCACTTGGGCTCAGTGAAGGGTATCCTTTCCTGCTCACGTTGGGCACATCCTCAAGTGTGTGTGCAGGGGTGTGTGTGTGTGTGTATCATGCCCAGGTGCTTGCAGGGAAGTTCTGTGGACCAGAACAGAGAAGCCCAATAGATTTTAACTCTTGCTGTTGAGCCTTTTGAAGCTGCATCTGTGCCAAATGAGAGAAAGAATCCTAATCAATTGGCAATGTCTGTAGCAGGTTCAGGATAGGGGAGCTGGGGCAGGTGTTCCACATGTGCTATCCCGGGTCTAGTGGAAAAACCATTTTCCTAGTACTTAGAGAAAACTCCCAAGAAGGGAGGATCATGTGAGACCAGGAGTTTGAGACCAGTCTGGGCAACATAGTGAGAACCCATCTCTACAGAAAAATATCTTTTTTTGTTTTTGAGACAGAGTCTCATTCTGTCACCCAGGATGGAGTGCAGTGGCACAATCTCTGCTCACTGCAAGCTCTGCCTCCTGGGGTCAAGCACATCTCATATCTCAGCCTTTCGAGTAGCTGGGATTACAAGTGTGCATCCACATGCCCAGCTAATTTTTGTATTTTTTGTAGAGACGGGGTTTCACCATGTTGGCCAGGCTGGTCTTCAACTCCTGGCCTCAAGTGATCTGCTTCCCAAAGTGCTAGGATTACAGGTGTGAGCTCCCATGCTTGACCAGAAAAATATAACAATTAACCGGGCATAATGATGCATACTTGTTGTCCTAGCTACACAGGAGGCTGAGGCAGGAGGATCCCTTGAGCCCAGGAGTTTGAGGCTGCAGTGAGTCAAGATGTTACCATTGTACTCCAGCCTGAATGACACAGTGAGAACCTGTCTTAAAAAATAAAATAAAATGGCCAGGCGCAGTGGCTCATGCCTGTAATCCCGGCACTTTGAGAGGCCGAGGTGGGCAGATCACAAGGTCAGGAGATGGAGACCATCATGGCTAACACGATGAAACCCCGTCTCTACTAAAAATACAAAAAATTAGCCGGGTGTGGTGGCAGGTGCCTGTAGTCCAGCTACTCGGGAGGCTGAGGCAGGAGAATGGCGTGAATCCGGGAAGCAGAGCTTGCAGTGAGCCGAGATTGCTCCACTCCAGCCTGGGCGACAGAGTGAGACTCTGTCTTAAAAAATAAATAAATAATAAAATAAAACAAAACAAAGAAAACTTCAAATGTTTCACACTCATTGTCCTGTTTTACATATCATCATCATCATCATCATCATCATCATCATCATCATCATCATGTTTTTATTAGGGAAAAATGGAGGAGAGGAGTCACATTTTTGCAGTTGCCCAAGATACCGATTTTACTGGGGTTAGTGTCTGCTCCTTCTGCAGAGATCTCCTAGCCTTTCTCTTTTGAGGTGATGATGGGGAACGGGAGGGTGAGAGGGAGATGAGCTGGCACAGAAGCTGAGCCCCTTGGGTGTCACCTCCAAACAGTTCCACATTTAGGGATACCATCCCTGCACTGTAGTGGGAAAGGAAAGCAGTGTTGCTGAGGCATCTGTGGCTCTAGCTGGGCATTCCTGTGGGTGGGGAGGGGTGGGCTAAATCTCAGTGGGAAATTTGGTCTCACTGCTCAAAACTCAGCTCTTCTGTCTTTCCAGGCAGAGCGAAACCTCAGCAGCCAGCCAGGAACCTGGTGGGAGAAGGGGAGCTTGAATTATCCCAGTAACATGAGCTCACATCGATTGCATATTTCCCTGGAGCTAAGTGCTTTGGGGTATCATCTTATTTCGTCCTCTCCATTCTCCTGCGAGGTTGGTATTCTGATTATCCCCATTTTACAGAGATGGAAGATCAGGGTGGATCAAGTCTCTTGCCTGAGATCTGATGACCTGTAAGTGATCACTTGGGGGACAGCAGCCTATTTCAGGACCCACTTCCCACACCCCTACATTTTATAGTGTCTCTCCAGGTTCCCTCCTCTACCTCACTGCTGTAGCTAGATGAGCTCTGTTGCGTGACTTCTGCAAGGGTCACTTTTCCTGTAAGGACAGACAACTTCCTTTTTGGAATTCTTGGATTATTCCCTGGTGTCTTTCTGTTCTATTTTATATATAGCAAGGCAAGGAGAGGAAGGGGCACAGTGGCTAAGCAAGGTTTAGACTTCTAGTCCCTCTGCCTACAATTCTCCAGGGGAACAGTTTATAAGGAGTCTCCAGTAACGTGGCAGCTTCCAGAGGTGCTGGTTCTAAAGTCAATGTTTAAGGAGAGTCAAGCATTGCCAAAATTACCTGTTATACAAGTGCCGACGTGGAGACTCACTGACCATCTATCAGTGAGTCTTAGCAACAGTTTTTCTTCGAGCATTGGAATATTCTGTTTTAATTTTTTTTTTTTTTT